>NW_027187340.1:7883275-7985524 GCF_028583685.1 Petaurus breviceps papuanus
TCACCTTCACTACAGTAGCAATCTCAATAGGGCTTATTTTCGGGGGAGGGCTTATTTTAGAGGAATCTTACACAGTAAGGGGAGGGCTTATTTTCGGGATAGGTCTTATTATCGGGGAAACACGGTATCACCATTATTCTGGTGTTGTCATGAGTAGAACTGCTTTTCTCCCTTTCTACACAATCCCTCCCCAAACTCCTACTGCCATTTTGCAAACATCATTTCCTTACATGGATTTTTCCTAGCAATCCCTTTTTAAAAAATCATTCTCAAATTTTACAAAGAATCAAAGTTGATTTTCACTGACTTATAGTTAATACCAAGCTCTCTTTGTTTTGCTTTGGAAACTGGAAAACTGTCATTCTTCAGTCCTGTGATAACCCTTCCATTCTACACCATCTTTCAGACATCACTGACTCAGCAATCACATCTATTGGTTCTTTTAGCACCCTGGGATATAGTTCACCTGGTGACAAATGTATCCTGGGTAATCAGGGCATATCTCCTGATTTACCTTGGGTTTATACCCCTCCCCTCATTAGCCATTTTTGTCTCATTAGCTGTGTTAAGTCCAAAAATGATTTATTCTCCTTCACAGAGAAAACAGAAGAAACAGAATCTGCCTTAACTATCAGGTATCATCCTCCCATCTGTCTTAAGCTTTTAGCAAATATAAGAAGAAAAAAATCACCTTTTTGTTTGTCTTTGGCACTTCTTTTTTTTTTTTTTAAGCAATCGGGGTTAAGTAACTTGCTCAAGGTTACACGGCCAGTTATTTCTGGGTGTGGTGCTGAGTGTCTGAGCCTGGGATTCGATCTCCAGGTCTTCTCAACACTGGAGCCGGTGCTCTTACTTGCTGTGCTACCTGGCCGCCCCTGTCTTTGGCACTTCTAAGTGACCTTCAGCTTTAGGCTGAGCTTCAGAACTCCTGAAACAAGGCCGTTAGGACCTTACTTGCTTGTGTATCACATGCCTTTTCTTCCACTTTAAAAATTAAGTTCATTGATAGTTCTTTTATAAGTTTCATTGATAGGCTCCCTATGCTTTCACATCACAGCCTAATCATAAGTTTCTTTTTCCTCTTCCTCCTCATCATTTTTTTCTCACTTTTGAGATCTCCCCATGTCCCTTGGACATCCATCCTTTCTCTGAAGTCTTTAAAATCTGTCCTCACAGACTATAGGTATGTCAGATTGTTCTGGGCTTTGCTTTCTTCTATGACAAATTCTAAAATAGCATGTTCACTTCCCCCCAAAAAGTTCCCATCATTTCAACTTATGCAACTAGTTCCTACTTGAGGAGAATTTGGTCTAAAAAATCAATCCCCTTTTATTGCTTCTTCTGCTTATTGAAGGATACAATTAAAATAAAGACAAACCAAGAAAAAATTAGCTGCTATGTCTGGATCATTGAAGCTCCCATCCATGCCTCCAGGACAGGTTTGTGGTCTGTGTCCTAGAGCATTTAGCCATTTCCTTTTTCTGTCAAGGTAGTCTTTAAGCCATGGTCCAGAAATCCAAAACCCGTTATAGGATCACATAGTTATGGTTGAAAGGCTCCTTAGAAGTCCTCTGGGCCAACCTCCTCCATTTACAGATGAGGAAACAGACTAAGTGTGGTTAGGTGATTTGACCAGGGTCACATAGATAGTAAGTGGTAGAACCAAAACCTGAATCCATAACCTCTGATGTCAAACCCACTGTACTAATACCCTACCTTCTTAATTAAGTTCCCAAATTTGCTTTTCTCTTCTGAACCCCTCACCTTCATTTGGAAACAGTGATGAAAATATCACCTATAAGGTCTTTAATTCATTGCCCAGGATTTCATATTCCTTCTCTAAACCCCTTCTGGCAGTATTAGATATGTCCCACACCCCCATGAAGCACCCAAAGTGGGATTTATTAGGTTTGACAAGTTTTAGGTGGTTCTCCATCATATACAGTTAATGTCTAGGCTAATGTCAAAGGTGGTGCCATATTGCATAGAGTGCTGGGTCTGGAATCAGGAAGATTCATCTTCCTGAGTTAGAATCCAATTTCAGATGCTAGGAAGCTGTGTGACCCTGGCCAAGTCACTTAACCCTGTTTGCCTCAGTTCCTCATCTATAAAATAAGCTGGAGAAGGAAATGGTAAACCACAGCAGTATCTCTGCCAAAGAATTCCCAAATTGGGTCATGAAAAGTCAAACACAACTAAACAACAAAAGAAATAGATGTTTTGATTCCTCTCAAAAAGGGAGACCCCAACCAACACCTTTTCTTCATCATTATCTTTTCTTTTTATACCTCTTACTGAATGATGTCTCGCAGATGGCACCTATGAACCTCTATCTTCTTTCTTTGAAGAATGTGCAGCTATCACTCATCAGAAGGTCCAACTCTCCAATTTGGCAAGTCTGTCCCCTATCTCCAATTTCTCTCCTTCTCTCTCTTCTCTGTGTCACATACTCCTATTCTCCAATATCCAGACACAGTTCAGAACTCGCTTCTGCTTCTTCACATCCTTTTTCTTCTCTCATTTTACAGTGAAGTCCCTCATTCATTTTCTTTAAAGGAACATTTTGGTCTCCCTTTGTTGTCATTGTTCATGTCTGACTCTTCATGACTCCATTTGGGATTTTCTTAGCAAAGATAGAGTGGTTTGCCATTTCCTTCTCCTGCTCATTTTACAGATAAGGAAACTGAGGCAAGTAGGGTTAAGTGACTTATCCAGGCTCACACAGCTTGGAAGTGTCTGAGATTAGATCTGAACTCAGAAGAGGAGTCTTCCTGACTCCAGGCCCAGCACTCTATATACTATGGCACCACTTAACTGCCTAATAACCTACAAAAGAATGAAGGCACAGTGAGTAGAGCACCAGCCCTAGAGTCAGGAGGACCTGAGTTCAAATCCGACCTC
The DNA here is from genome assembly GCF_028583685.1 of Petaurus breviceps papuanus. Classification (NCBI taxonomy): domain Eukaryota; kingdom Metazoa; phylum Chordata; class Mammalia; order Diprotodontia; family Petauridae; genus Petaurus; species Petaurus breviceps. The sequence goes on from NW_027187340.1 coordinate 7,886,177, forward strand.
AGACACTTAACACTTACTAGCTGTGTGATCTTGAGCAAGTCACATAACCCCAATTGCCCTGCTCTCCCCCCTCCAAAAAGACCAGAGAGAGAGAGAGAGAGAGAGAGAGAGAGAGAGAGAGAGAGAGAAGTCACTCTAAGGTCCTACATTAAGCTACAAATGCCAGAAGAAACTTCCTCCTTTACTTAAGATCACAAGGATAAAATCCCTTAGGTTCACCTAGCTTCCTTGTAGGCCCTAGTATTTATTCTTCCAATTTGAGCTCTTCTCTGGATAATAACATGGTACCCAGATGCTTGACTACTGTGGCGTGCCAATGGTACAGCTGGGCCAAGTGAGTCTCATCCCAGGGAGATCAGAGGGACCAAGGAAAATATGATTGTTTTCTAGTCTCAATTTCTCATATTTCATCATCCTCATTCTGTAGCTCCAAGGAATACTGAGTTCTTTCTGGATTGTTATTATGGCACAGACCTAAAAGTATTCTAAATGAACTGAACAGCCTGTATTTATAGGCATAACTAATCCTGAACTGGAAAACTGTACTGTATAAAATACAGAGGATGACAGAAATATTACTCCAGATGGGAAGGAAGGCATGTGGAAGAGTCATGTTCCTAAGACAATGCTTTGCTGAGAAAGATATTAATACTAATAACAGCTAACATTTATATAGCACTTACTATATTCCAGGCACTATGTTAAGGGCTTTACAATTATTATCTCAATTTGATCGTCACAACAATCCTGGAATTATTATCACCAATTTGTGGTTGAGGAAACTGAGGCAGACAAGTTAAGTGGCTTGCTCCGAGTCACACAGCTAGAAGTACTTGAGTCTGGATTTGAGCACAGGTGTTCTTGACTCCAGCCTGGCACTCTATCAACTATATCACCTAGAAAAGAGACACTGTACAAAAAAATAAAATAAAATATGACAGGACTAACTTAAGTTCCATCTTTCAATCAAGAAATGAAATAATATGGCACATGGCTAGGAAAGAAAGTCAAGACACAGAAGCACAGGGAACAGAGAACTTAGTGATGGTGCAGGGGAAGTCAGGGTTGCAGAAAAGTGAGTGTTTGCTCTCCAAAGCAGGTGGGTGGTTCAGTGGATAGAGAGATGGACTGGAGTCAGGAGTTCTAATTCAGCCTAACTTACTAGCTGGGTGACAAGCCACTAGTGTACCTCCATTTCCTCAAACACAAAATAGGGATAACATAGGGGTGTTGTGAGATTAAATGAGATATCTGTAGCATGCTTAGCACAGTGCCTGAAACATAGCAGGTACTATACAAATGCTCAAATATTATTATTTATTAATATTGTCATTATCATTATCCCAAGAACAACTTCTGCTTATCCTCATCAACTTTTGCCTTGTTTGTGGGTTTGCTCTTACATCTCTCTCCTGAACAAATCTTATTTTTTGAGCTTTGTTTAAACCATTGATGCAGGAAGAGATACCAGCAATAAATAACTGAAACCCCTTTCACAAATGCCGCACTTAAGAGAAAGATGGATATCTCTTTAAATTATTTTCTTTTCCCTGTACTAAAACAACTCTTGCCAAATAACCAGATGCTATTAGAGACAGGAGGACTGATAAAGGAAAAAAAAGTCATCAAGTGTTTCTCTCTCTTAACCTTAGGCTTCTTGACAAGCTCTCTTCCAATTATCAAGGCTACACACAGTTGTTTTCAATTACACTTGATGGCCATAGGTGACAGTTGGAGTAAGTACTTTGATCTTGAAGGCATGTTGCTATTATCATAAACTCCTCCCCGCCTCCAACATACCAGCTTGTTTTTCTTATTCTCAATCTCTTATGGAACAGAAACCAGTTGCATTTATTTCCTAGGAGACAATTCAGATAAAGATGGAAACTCAGTAACTGGTTTTATAAATAAGCATGAACCTATAAATATAAGAAATGCCAGGTGGACAGCAGATCAAGCTGAGTCCTATTGCCTGAGTCTTGGGGGGGCAGGTGGGGTGACAGGAGAGAAGTACAAAGGAATATATTTTTTAAAGTAGCTGGGATTATCCATTTCCTGGACAGACTTCTGACTTGTCTTCATTAGCTTGCTGAAGCTTAGATGTGCCCTAGATATGTTTCTGCTTTAAGTGACCAAAAAATGTTTTTTTGTTTACGTGTTTAGGAAAGTTTGTCTTCCACAAGAATTGTTCTACATGAGCTGTGAGAGGGTAAACAGACAATTCTGGATAATGTTCGTTCATCTTGCTATTTATTAATTTTCTTCCTTCCAAATCAGGATCGTTTCTTTCACACTGCTTTTAGGCAAATTTTAGTGAAGGGAGGGACGAGAAGTCAAACAGACATGCCATCTAATCCAGTGCTACCTGACTATGGGCGATAGTAAAGCCATGATTAAGGTTTTGAATGGGTCATCCTGTTGAGAGGCAATATGATATAATGGATTGGATTTAGAGTAATAGAAGACAATTTGAATTCTAGTGGCAATCCAGCCACAAACTAACTGTGTGGCCTTAAATTTTCTCATCTGTAGTATCAGGTTATTGCACTTTACTATGTATAAGGTTTCTTTAAATTCTCTGAATCTAGATGGTGACACAGATGTGCCTTATTGTACAATTTCATAAGTTTGTTCATTGTTATTTTTTAAAGTACCTTAGCCCCTTCGTTCCTGATTCTTTATAAGTATGTATGATTTTGGTCTATCCTCTTTACTTATTTCTATCCAGGCTTGAAATTATTGTCCCATATAACAGGGTATGAGACAAGAATGGGAGTCTCCAGCCCTGAATTCTATTCCTAGCTTTACCTGATTCATGAGAGGGAAGTTCACAGAAGCAATTAGAATATATAATCAGAAAAGGAAACAAAGTCTATAATTCCTTGCCCAGGGCACTGGCAATGTGTATGAGTGCCAGAGACATTAAGAGCATTGTTTCTCCAATATATAGAGAGCCACCCTAAATGACCTGAAGCCAGTGGCATTTGCTTGTTTCTCATTTATTTAAAAGATAGAGATGGGAAGGTGACCCCAAAAATAAGCAATATGATCCCTAAGAATTTAGTATAATAGTACCAGCTTTACCACTTATTTCTATGACCTTAAGTGAATTACAGCCTTTCTGGGCATGAGATTCCTCATCTGTCAAATAAAAGGTTTGACCTGGAGAACTTCTGAAGACACATGAATCCCCCCCCCCCCCCACACACACACACACACACACACACACACTAAGTCTGTAAGCCTATGATTCTATGAAGATTCCTTTGCAAAAAAACTCTGCTAAAAGAATATCTTTTCTTAACATTGAGATCATCACATATATATATACACAAGTAGACTGTGGCATATTTCCAACAACGATCTTATATGCAAAAAGTGGCATAAGAATGGGGCAGCTAGGTGGCGCAGTGAATAGAGCATTGGCCCTGGAGTCAGGAGGATGTGGGTCAAATCCGACCTCAGACACACTTACTAGCTGTGTGACCTTGGGCAAGTCACTTAACTCCAATTGCCCTGCCTCCCCCCTCCAAAAAAGACCAAAAAAAATTTTTTTAAGTGGCATAAGAAGCGTTGAGAATATATATAATTGTGGGTGGCTAGGTGGCACAGTGAGTAAAGCGCCCCAGAGTCAGGAGAGCCTGAGTTCGATTCCGTCCTTAGACACTGAACACCCACACAAAAAAGCTAGCTGTGTAACCTTGGGCAAGTTACTTAACCCCAATTGCCCTCCAAAAATGTAAAAAAAAAAAAGAATATATAATTAAAATGTATTTTATATAAGATATATAATCAAATATATATTATATAATTATATAGTATGTATAAAATATATATAATTAAAATAAGAATATATATAAATGGTATAAAATATGAGAAGGTGGGCTTGTCATGCTCTAAGAACAAAGGATGACATATGGACAGCTCATAAGCTATGGTGCTTTCCTCCTAAAATGTAAAAAGACCTAAAAGGCCTCCAGACCATTGGGTAAGTACTATTTTCAAAATGTATAGAAGAACAAGTATAAGAATTGTGTGGGTTAAGATGGTGTAGATGGTTCACAACTGGCACTCATGGTGGGAAGACTCCATGTCAGTGAGATCACAGAGCTACTGAAATAGGCAAAGTATGGATTTCACTGTACCGGGTTTTATCCATCATTCTGATTTATTGAGGTCTTTTAGGGCCCCAGTTCTGTCACTCATCCTGTTAGCCATCAACATAACTTGTGTTATTCACAAATCTGATAAGCATGCCATTTATTCCTTCAAAGAAATACTGACTAGAATTGGGCCAAAGACTGAGAACTCTCCACTAAAGACTCTTTTGTTCTTATCTTTCAACCAGTTCTGCATCTACCTGTCCTGTCATTCTGTTCTATCTCTCCATCTTATACTCAGGGACATCTTGAGAGAGTTTGTCAAATGCCTTGTTGAAACCCAGACTTTATACTGTGTCTATAGCATTCTTTCAAGAAAAAAGAAAATAAGGTTAGTCTGGCACAGCTTATACTTCATAACTTTTACTTCATCTAACAGTTTCTAATTCATTTAAGTTTCTGTCATATTAAAAATCTAATACCCCCATAACAATTTTAAGATAGTGTATATCTATTGCTGCTGATTGTCCTCAGATGTGAACTCTGAAGACAGTTTGTTTTTCATAGGAAGATTTTATGAATGTTATTAAATCTGCTGCAGTTTAGGTAATGAAACTGATTCCCAATGGGATTTCACACACGGTGGGTTTACCCATCTCTTGGCTACATGCCAGACCAATGATTGAAAGATATATTCAGATACACAAACTTCTCCATTCTAACAAGGGGGCCCTAGCATTAGGACCACACATCTACCTATGTAGGCCAGAGAGTGTGTGCGTGTGTGTGCACGCACACACATACACACACACACTTTCAATGACCATCAGATGACTGATGCACAAAAGAGTCATTCCCGGCATCATTTTGATTATTATTAACAAAAACTATAATGTGTATAAATATTCTATAATATATATCACACTGCTAAACTGACAACTCATTAGCACCTGCCAATTGTCGACAGAACTCACATTCATTCAGTGTCCATCTTATACACATGTATAGTCAGCATAGTGAAAAGTGATTTTCTTTCCCTACGTTTGCTTAATTCTCCTCTGTGCCCTTGACACAGCCTTTTACAAAGAGACCATGAATAACTTAGGTTTAATTTATTTGTTTGTCTCACATAAGCCTGATTAGAGCAATTGAGAAAAATTACATTCATAAATCTTCTTGCCAAGATAATTAATTATGCACAAAATACCCCAATCTGCCTCTGATTTTCATTAATGAAGCAGATTATCTGCAAAACAAAATGCTGCCGGCACTGAAAAGGAAGGTCAGCTGCTCCACTTTCTATTTAAAATAAGCGCACATTTTTACATATTAAAAACATTGATAAAGAAAAGTGTTGTGATTATGCTTATCGACTCATCCTGTCCTTATTAGAAGCTGAAGAAAGAAGCTGCATTTTTCATTCTTTCTATTATGGGGAGTCAAGGTTTGGGGTTGTTACTTGGTGCTGCCACTGATGGAAATCTTTTTTTATCAGTTGTGATCCTTAGTCATTTACCTCCCCTAACAAAGGGGAATTAGCCATACTTCTGGATTCTACACTAGATTCTGATACAAATGCTTTAGGTCACAAGTATTTAAAATTAGACAAGTGCCAATTGCATCCTGAATAGGACATTCATTCAGGAAACTGCAGAGATCTTGTAGTCAAACTACCCTGTTACTATGCTTCTGTTGAATCAGCACTATGATTCTCCACTTAATTTTTGGTATTCCTAACCAAATAAAATTACTGTCAAAAAATAACTCAACTGAGGGGCATCTAGGTGGCTCAGTGAATAGAGGCCCTGAAGTCAGGAGGACCTGAGTTCAAATCCAACCTCAGACACTTGTGACCTTGGGCAAGTTACTTAACCCCAATTGCCTTGTCTTCCCTCTTCCAAAATAAAAACAACTCAAATAAAACACAAAATGTACCCAATAACTGAACCGACTTGCCATATGAACTTAGTAGAACACCATTGTGCCATTTAAAAAAATGAATGTGAAGAATTTTGAATCCATCTTGTTAGAGGCTGACAGAACTTGTGTTTTAGAATATTTTTAATGACTTTAGTCATCTCCAGACCATGATGAGACTTTGGTATAGGGTTCATATCAACAGGAGTGATGGAATCTGGGAGAAAATAACTGTGTTTATTGATATCAGAAATCATAAATGCTTTTTCAAGTGAATATGATGAAACATAAGCTGACTACAGTATTATCAAGCCATTTCTTCACTCTCCATTCATGACAAAAGACTGATTAAATTGGGATCTTTTGACTAGGTTACTGAGTTGCAAAGCTTATCCTGAACTTTCTGAAATCATTGTGATTTTTAACTATTGCAATGTAGGATAGCAGGAATAACAATGGAATGGAAAGAGTAATGAATTCAGGGTCAGAGAACGTGGGCTGAAAGTTTAGTTTAGCTGCTCACTACTTGTGGGACTTGGGCAAACTTTTTCCCTCGGAAACTCAGTTTCTTCATTTTCAAAGGGAAGTGATGGGATTAGATCATTCCTGATGCCCATTCAGTTCTAATTCTTCAGTACTTTAAGGATTTATGATTTAGATAACTGGTTTTCATCTCCACTAATGCAGGTCTCATTCCTTTTATGAATTAGTAGATAACCTATGAGAGTTGCTGCTTCTGAATTTTTCATTACCCTAAAACCAATATGGTGAAGAGCCTCTCCAAATTTAGCTAGTATAGTCCACAGACAAAAGGAATACAACCAATTTCCAGAACCAAACACAAACCATATTGGTAGGATGTGCTAGCACCTGCATTCCATTGCCATTGTCTTTGAGAATAAAGGATCTCTGTACATCACGATGAGGAACTAGAATAAGATTTAAAGGTCCAACTTTAAATATTTTAAAGCATTTCTATCACTTTGAGGAGTTTTCTTTGTAAACAAAATATTTCAGTAAAGTGATTTCAAAATCTATAAAATACAAATTATATGCCAGCAAAATTGAGAATTTAAGAGAGATGGAGGATTTTTACAAAAATATTCAAATGGGCAGAACATGAAATAGAGACCCTAAACAATCTAATTTCAGAAAATGAAGTTAAACTAACTACATAGGAACTATCAAAGAAATGAAATTGTGGTCCAGCTGGATTTATAAGTGAATTCTATTAAATATTTAAAGAACAATTAATATATACATACAATTACTATATATTAATATATAACAAATTATTTTTAACAATTAAGAAAGAAACCACTCTCTCAAACTCTTTTTGTGAGACAAAGAGAGTTCTAATAGCCAAATAATGAAAGGGTAAAACAAAGAAAGAAAATTACAGACCAAAGTCACTAATGAGTGTTGCTTTTTAAAATAAAATCCTACTTAAAAGACTACATCACCATATCCAAAAATTATTCACTATAGTCAATCTGGATTTGTATCAGACTCAAGAATTATTCATCATTAAGAAAATAACTAACATAACTAACTATATTAAAAATAAAAACACCTTCAAAGAACATGGTTATACCAATAGACAGAGGGAAAAACCTTTAAGAAAATATAAAGCTTATTTTTGCTTTAAAAAAACACTTTATAAAGTACAGTAGATCAACCATTTAATATGATAAATTTGTATATCCAAAGGGCAGCTAGGTATCATAGTAGATAGAGTGTCAGTCCTGAACTCAGGAAGACTCATCTTCCCAAGTTCAAATATGGTGTGAGACACTATCTATGGAACCCTAGACAAGTCACTTAACCCTGTTTGTCTTCGTTTCCTCATGGCAAACTTTTCTAAGTATCTTTGTTGAGAAAAACCTAAATGGGGTCACAAAGAGTCAGACAGAACTAAAAATGATGGAAGAACAACAATATAACTATATCCAAAAATTAGCATGATTTTCAAAGAGGAAATTGTAAAAGTTTTCCCAATAAAGAAATATATAAAACAAGGGTGCCACCTTTCTCCACTACTATTTGACATAGCTTAAGAAATGTTAGCAATGGTATTAATTCAAGAAAAAGAAAATAAAAGCCTAAAGATAGGCATAAAGGAGACACAATTATCCCCATTTGCTGATGACATGATAATTTACTTAGGAAACTACAGAGAATCAGCAAATACACTGAGACAATAGCTTCAGTAAAGCATCATATTAAACATAAAAATCAAAAGCATTTCTACATAGCAACAACAAATAGGAGGAAATACAAAGGAAAGTCCTTTCTAGATTCCTAAGAGGTTTAAGTTTACACATATCAAATTGGCGAAGGTGACAACAGATGGGAACAGTCTATGTTGGAGAGGCTATGGAAAGAGAGGTACACTAATAACCATTGATGAATCTATGAATTGATCTAATTATTTTAGAAAGCAATTTGAAATTATGTCAAGAAAATTACTAAAATGTCCATTCCCTTTGAATTACAGATTCCATTGCTACATATATACTTGAAAGAGGTCAACGACAAAATGGTTCTATACATGTCAAAATAGTCAAAAGCAGTACTTTTTGTAGTTGTAAAGAATTAGAAACAATATATATTGCTTAGGAAATAACTAAACAATTTATGATTCAGTAAAGCAATAGAATGTTATGTTATTGTCCTGTAAGAAATTATCAATATGCAACACAGAAAAGACTGGGAAGACTTAGATGGACTATTGCAAGGTGAAATAAAACCAGGAAAGCAATATATACAACTCTAACAATGTAAATGGAAAGAACAAAAGAGAAAAAAATGAAACTGAATGCTATGCAATTAAACTTGGCTATGCTATATAATTACACCAAACTTGGTCCCAAAGAAGAGATGACAAAATACATCTCCTCTTCTTTGCATAGATGAGTTTTTAATTTTACCTGCTCTAGAAAACTCAATTGATGTGTTAGTTAATTTTGTAGAACTGCTTTTACCCCCTCCATACACTTATCCTTTCTACATAAGCTATACTTTCTAAGCAGTTGTAAGAGTGACATATTTGGAAATAGAGGCATGAAAACAAAATCTATCTATACAAAAATTTAAAAAGTAATTTCTAGGCTATTAGTAGATAAGTTTTTATTTTCTCTTCCTTCTCTCTCTCTCTCTCTTGCTCTCTCTCTCTCTCTCTCTCTCTCTCTCTCTCTCTCTCTAACACACATACATGCACACATACACAGAGTGTCTTATGATGATACACATATGCACAATTAGTGTTACCAATTTGCCATGAATAGAGTATTAATGTAGGGTGAGTTTCCACTATGAATTTTCCTACTCTCATCCAAGCCAGCTTTCAACCAAGGCATATATTTTCAAGAGAACTGAAAAGTGGAGGTAAATACACAGTAGGGCAAAGCAAAGTTAAGTGGCCCATAATGAGAGCAAACCCATACTCTTTTCTTCACTGGCATAACCAATCATGGCAACCAGTCACCATGTAAGAAGGCTCTAACATTTAATGAGAATTCAGAGCCAATACACCACTTGTCAAAGAACATGATTCCTACTGTGGACTGCCTGATTGGTTTTTGTTTGTTTGTTTGTTTTGTTTGCTTTTTAATTAGATAGTAGTGGCACAATGCCTAGAAAACCAGCCTCACCCAGGAAGACCAGAGTTCAAGTCCCACTTCTAAGTGTGTGACCCTGGACACATTATTTTCCCTCTCAGTGATCTAAGCAGCACCCTCTAAGAATATATGTTGCAGGGGAGATGGCAATCTGCATTGATAGAGTTGCTTTCCTTTTCCAAGAGTTCCCTATAACAATAAAATCTCAGATCCAATCATTTTCCCTAATGACACTAGCAATTAAGTTCAAATCAGCATCATTAATATTCTCTACACTCTAAGAGAGTTATAGTCAGCATTTCAGAATTTCAAAGGTATATTTCAAAATAGCTATTTAGGAATATAAATTGAAAGGGGGATCCTTCAACTAAATTTCCACAATTTCCCATTCATTAAGCCAGTAAGATTATCTAATAGGGAAAATTATATATATAATCAACAATACTGCCATGATGAAGAGAGGCAGGCAGACTGATTGATTGCCACACAATTTTGAGCTGATAAATATCCCCAAATGCATCTAATTTTTTTCTATTTTAAACTGTATTCTTTCTCCATATGCATTTTGATTAAAGCATATATACCATCACCACACTACAAAACTAGAAAAATGCTACCGTGTTTCCCCAATAATAAGACCTATCCTGAAAATAAGCCCTCCCCTTACTGTGTAAGATTCCTCTAAAATAAGCCCTCCCCCGAAAATAAGCCCTATTGAGATTGCTACTGTAGTGAAGGTGACCCCCTGCACTACACGCTACATTACGGTACCCTCTGTATGCACCGTCCCCCCCCACCCCGTGAAATGCATGCCACACTCCGAGCTGCATCCAATCAGAGCTGCAGCAGTGAGCGCGTCATCCTGTTCTTCCCCAGTGATTTGCTTATTGAATAAAGGTACATTTTCTTGTTCACATTTACCTGTTTATTAAAATTGCTGTCAATGTTCATTAAAATAAGCCCTCTGGTGTGTTTCTGTCCAAAAAAATTAATAAGACAGTGTCTTATTATCGGGGAAACACGGTAGGATCCCACCTTTGGCAAGAGACCTTTCCTGGTCTTCTCCACTGCTAATTTCTTTCCCCTAAGACCACCTTCTATTTATTTTAGGTAGATAGGTAGATGGTAGGTAGAGAGGTAGATGGATGGATGGATGGATGGATGGATGGATGGATGGATGGATGGATGGATGGATAGGTAGACAGACAGACAGACAGACAGACAGACAGAATGTGCATAGTTATTTGCGTGCCAGCTCCTTGAGAGCAGGGTCTCTGCTTTTGCCTGTCTCTATTATCCCAAGTGCTTGGCATATAGTAAGTACTCAATAAATATTTGAGGACTGAATGATTTATGGAAGTGGTTTCTACAGAGGGACTCGTTTGACTGACAACTAATATGTTTCGAATGTGAGCTCCTTGAAGGCAGGGACTGTATTTTTGCCTTTCTTTGAATCCTTAGCACTTAGCACAATGCCTTACACATAGTAAGAGTTAACTGAGAAATTGACAGAAGTAGTTATTATAAAGGACAATATTTTAGATCGCCACAGTAGATGGACCTATTACATAGTAATATTGGTTTTTTTAGCCATATGTGCTTATATATGTGGAAATTTAGTTGAATCCAGTTATACCTACCTGTTGATTTAATGAAACCCTTTTTTTTGTTTCCCCTATATTATATCACACAATCCGTTGGACTTAATTTTTTTACTTTTTATCCAGACATTTTTACACTGTAAGATACAGTATTCTTAGTCAGATTTCTGTATAATCCAAAGTAAGAAATTCATTATAAAAATATACCATTAGAAGTACCTTTACACAGTGATAAAGGTGCTAGAAAAAGCATTAGAAGGTCAGGATTTTAATTTTAGTTAATCATAATCACAACTGACATTTATATATCGCTTTAAGGCTTGCGAAGGGCATACATCCCTTATCTTATTTGAGTCCCATGGTGCCCCTATGAGGTGGGTACTAGAGGTGTTATTGTCCCATTTTATAGGTGGTTAAGGGAAATGTCCCTGTTCACACAGCTAATAACTATCAGAGGTACAATTCGAAATCAGGTCTCTCCTGACACTAAGTCTCACACTGTTTCCACTCAATTATATTGCCTCTCATTAGTTTTATGTTCTATATTTCATTTAAATCCCATAACAATCCCATGAGGTTCTGCTTCTAAATAGGAAAGTTCATGGGAAGGGAAGGCAATAAGCATTTAAATAGCACTGATTATGCACCAGACACTGTGCTAAGTGCTTTTTCTTCCTCTACAAATATCTAATTTCATCCTCACAACAACCCTGAAAGGTAGGTGCTATTATTGTTTCCATTTTACAGTTGAGGGAACTGAGGCAAACAGAGATTAAGTGACTTTCCTAAGGTCACATGGCCAGTTAGTGTCTTAGACTGAATTTAAATCCAGGTGTCCCCGACTATAGGTCCTGCTCTGGAGAGCAATTTGGAGCCATGCCCATGTTGAGCCGAAAGGAGAGAGACAAAAGATCCCCGAGAGTAAAATTTGGAAGTGGACTTTATTACCGTGGGACTGCCAGGGTCACATGCCCAGATCAGACAGTGAGTTGGCATGTACAATGTGCCAGTTTCTAAAGTGATTCCAATAGTCAGGTTACGTAAGCCGAGACTACAATCAGTGATTTCACAGTGTATATTTGAATTTCCTGCAGGTGAAGTTTACCCTACACTGAGGGACAGGGAACCTAGAATGGAGGAAGATCGGAGGAAAAATGGGGAAGATCTGGTGGGGGGCAAGGGGCAAGGGATGAGGGAGAATGGGGAATATCCAGTGGGGGGCAGGGGACTGGGGGGAATGGGGAAATACCAGTGGGGGCAGGGAATGGGGGAGAATGGAGAATATCTGCTGGGGGGCAGGGGATAGGGGGAATGGGGGAATATCCAAGGGGGGCAGGGCACGGGGAAGAATGGGGAAACACTCAACAGGGATTTTACCCTAGGGTGAAATTCCTGCTCACGGATCAGTTGGGGGAGGGAAGAGTAGAGTCATGCTCAACACCCAAAGTGCAACCAAACTGTGCATACAATTTGATCCAGCAATACCACTACCAGGTCTGTATTCCAAAAAGATCATAAAAAAGAGGAAAGGAGCCACACATGCAAAAATATTTATAGTAGCTCTTTTGTGGTGGCAAAGAATTGGAAACTGAGGGAACGTCTATCAATTGGATTGATTGGGCTGAACAAGTTGTGGTATATTGATGTAATGGAATCCTATTGTGCTATAAGAAATGATAAGCTGGAAGATTTCAGGAAAAAAAAAACCTGGAAAGACTTACATGAATTGATGCAAAGTGAAGTGAGTAAAGCCAGGAGAACTTGTACAAAGTAACAGCAACATTGTGTGATGATCAACTATGAGTAATTTAGCTCCAGCAATATAACTATCACAGATAATTCCAAAGAACTCATAATGGAAAGTGCTATTCACATCCAAAGAAAAGTGATGTAGTCTGAATTCAGATGGAAGCGTACTGTTTTCACTCTATTTTTTAAATGATTTTTTACCTTGTGGCCTGTTTCTTCTCTCACAACATGACTAATATGGAAATGTGTTTATATGATTTCACATCTATAATCTATATTGAATTGCTTACTGTTTTAGGGAGGGGTAAAGGAGAGAGAAAATTTGGAACTCAAAATATTTTTAAATGACTATCAAAAATTTTCTTTACATGTAATTGGAAAAAATAAAATGCTATTTTAAAAGAACCAATTCCATGAACTCCGTGTTGTAGTCTGGTTGTTGTAGAAGCAGTGAGTTACCATAAGGCCATCACTGGACTGGATTCTATCACCTTTTACCCACTAAACTAAATAATCTATTTTAACAGAACACTGAGGAGGGGATTATCTTCCTTTCTTCAGAAAATCATTACTCCATTGCATGAGAGGAAATGTTAAAGCTACAAAAGATAGGGATGTCTGTCATTTATTCAATCCTGACTGTGATCATGCCCATAGCACATTCTTAGACCTTAATAAGCACCTGACTGCAAAGATTAACATTCCTGTGAAGCAGAAATGCAATGAGAATTGGGCAGCCAAAGGGTGGCCTTAATCAAAATCTCCAGCACTTAAGAAAGCATAATTATCACTTTTAACTGAAGAACATCTACAGGTCTTTAATGTTTGACTTTTTATTTTGAAATGTCAGTGACTTTTCATTTTCTAGTGAAAATGTATTTGCTTTTCCTCTTTTCTATAAACTCCTGATTTTCACATATGCCAAATAAAAACTGCTGTTAAATCATTTTGTCTTATGAAAACTTTCTCTACTTCCCATCAAACTTTTAAACTAAGAGTTCTTAACCTGGGGGCTACAGATCCCTTTGGAGGCCATGTATACATTTCAAAGTATCCATGAACTTAGCTAACAAAAATAATAACATCTTCATTTTCATGAACCTTTGGTTTCCTTTGTAATCCTATGCATTTAGAAACATTGTTCTGAGAGGGCATACATAGGCTTCACCAGATCACCAAAGGAGTCTATGGCACACAGAAAAGTAAGGAACCCTTGTTTTAAATTAAAATAAAATACTATGATCATTTTGATAAAATTAGGTTTCTGTTTGTTAGTTTGTTTTTAACTCCAGACTATCTGAAATTGCAAAAGGGGGTCACCTGTCAGGCTTTGTTTTCCAAATATGTTCTCTACACATGTGACCCATTGATTTTCAAAACTTTGCAAAGCTTCTTGAATATAAGTATTACTCATTCGCATGGGTTGAAAAGTAGACATATATCTGAGTCACTCAACAGCTGATCATTCTTCAAAGCTCAATTTTTTATTACATATAATTTAAATGACCAAGAAACATAGAGAAATCTGGTCTCCTGAGCACAACTAACCCAAGTGTTAGTCCCCATGGCTCTCTGCTGAGGCCCTTCATCATCAATAATCCATTGTAGGATAAATACCTGGTTTTCTTCTTTGTCCCACTGGCAAATTTGTAGGACCTGCTCCAGCTCCTGGCGTTGCTGCTTCAGGTACTTGTCCAGCTGCCTTCTTCTGTCTTGTAGCAATTCAAGAAGGCTGTCAATTTTCAAGCAACTGCTATGAGCCCCCTGAATCAATCCAGGGTTCACATTAGGTCCATCACATTTGAATTTTTCTATGAATTCAGTCAGTTGTTGGCTTTTGTTTAGGAGGGTTAGGGATCGTCCTAAAAGCTCTGGAAGAAAAATGATAGCAAACCAGATCTCAGTGAGACCAAACCTATAGGTCACAATCTTCAGGTATTTGCAAGTACCTCTGGAAGAGAAAAGCTGGGTCACTTAGGTTCTTTCCAACCCTAAGACTGTGTGATTCTTTGAGTCAGTTATTGTACTTTTCTACTTTAATCAGTAAAGGAAGAGATTTGTAATTTATCTTTTAAACTCCTATGAGTTATACTTTCCTTCTCTTCCTTCAGCAGAGAGGCAAGTGGAAATAAGTGAAGAGAATGTTACATATAATAGCAGAAACTCAATCCATTGTTTTTGCTGACCTTTTCTTGATTATAATGAACAGTTAATTTATTGCTGAGGTAAGGGTGAGACATATATTCAAAAATAAGTGATGTAAAAACAAAAGGCATCCATACAACTTACCTAATAAAATTAAAAATAATAAACTCCTGTGACCTTCTGAATATTATGAATGATATTTACAAATTTTATATTTGAGGGTATTTTGGAGGGTTTCTTTTTACTATACTAAACAACAAGTCTGGCACTGTCGGGTATGGAAAATTATAGTTGAACTAATTAAGATAAGGCCTCCACAAGAGGCGGCTAGGTGGCATGGTGAATAGAGCATGGCCCTGGAGTCAGGAGGACCTGAGTTCAAATTCAGCCTCAAACACTTAACACAAAAACTAGCCATGTGACCTTGGGCAAATCACTTAACCCCAGGTGCAAAACCCCAAAAAAGCAAAAAAAAAAAATATAAGGCCACCACGTTCACACAGTTATATTTTTCAGTCTCATCATCCCAATACTTCATGACTCACTCAATATCTCAGAAATACATTTTTACTGGTAGTAAAAGTTTTAGGAAATGATTTAAGTAATTTGTTTCTCAAGCCCTTACAAGAGTCAAACTCAGAATTTCATTCTTGGTTATGTTTTTCATCAACACCAGATAGCTGCTTCTTTTCAGATTCCAGTAAGGTAGTCTCATCATTTCCATTTTATGGGTAGGAAAGATGAGGCACATGAAGATACCTGCTTAAGACTGACCCATTAGTGGCCTCTTGGCTCTTAGGCCAAGTGTTTCTTTCTTAGACTGCTGCTTCGGAATCTGTTTCATTGGGCCTATTCTAACTGCCCCATGAAGGTTTTGTGACTATGACTTAAATGGCCTTTAGTCATCAGAAAACCAGCCCTAGCACTTGCCCTCAACCAACTTTCCATCCATTTATTTGGACTTCAAAGAGACCCAACAGGTATCCAATTTCCACTGAAATTAAGAATCTTTTCAGCTGTCAGTCTGACGAATTAGGGCTGCTTGCCTTTTTCCCCAGCCTGCACGAGGTACAGCATGCAAGCTGGCTCATTGTTGCATCAAATGTTAATACATCAGAAAGAAGGGAACAAAGAGACACAGATAACTAACCTCCACCTTTCCACTTCCATCGTCAAACTCTCTGTGAAAGTCTGTCTTTTTCCCAGTCCTCCTGTCCTTCTGACAAACACTTGCTTTTGATGACCTCAGTTATGAAGCTCCTATCAGCAAAAGCATCAATCACTGTCAGGTCATCAAGTGTTAAAATTGCTATGTGATGAGCGTGTCAGCCCAATGAAGATTGAATTGAGACTACAGAACCCATCTCTGTTACCTGGGCTTGATTCACTCCTCAGTCTCCTGAGTGGAATTTCATGTGATTCAGTTCCCTCATCTTGGACCCAACTAGATTATTGCAGTATGATAGAAATGTGTGACTTGCCGCTTTAATCCTGAACACTGGCATGCTATTTATAGAACCAGCCAGTCACAAGGGCCTATACAGCAACAGTCAGTCAGAATTACACATAGGCATGTTGGGTTCTCAAAATCTGTGCAGGAAAAATTACCTTCTCTGCTCTTTGAGACGTCCTAATTGCACAATCATTAGTAAATGGTAAATAATCATTGATAGCACCATTTGGAGTTCTTAAAAACAGCTTTTCAGAATATTCTGATTTGATTGGGATTGAAATGAACAGAAAGGATGTTGACACACAACCTCTCCATCCTGCTCAGAGACATAACTAGAGGGGTTAAGTCAGGGCTTTGCCCTAGGGTACCAAAATTTAAAAGGTACTGTCAGCATTTGTAATCCCTCTGTAGGATTAAAACAATTAAATTTAGTCTCTAAAGAAAAGAAAAAGTAGTTAAAATATGAAGTCAGGTTAGCTTCTCTGTGGCTTCCACCCAAAGGCATCACTTTTTACACCAGCTGCCCCAAGCTGCCTTTGTTCTTTTGCCCTTACCCCTAAGTGACAAAATTTCCAGTCTGAGCTCAGGAGAAATCAACCTGTCATAGAATAGCTAGGGGTCTGGGGTGGGAGGAGTGACTTTTTGTCACTTTTCCACAGAAGGAAGTGTCTAGATAATCAGATTGACTACCCCAACCTGAGGAAGAAGGTCTAGCCTACTAACACTGGTCAGGAACCTATCTATCTATCTATTTCCAATGTTGTTATTTTTGTTCAGTCATTTCAGTCATGCCCTATTCTTCACAACCCCTTTTTTGGGTCTTCTTAGCAAAGATACTGGAGTAGTTTGCCTTTTCCTTCTCCAACTCATTTTACAGAGGACAAAACTGGGGCAAACAGGATTAAGTGACTTGCCCAGGGTCACACAGCTGAGTGTCTGAGGCCAGAGTTGAACTCATGAAGTTTTTGTGATTCCAAACCCAGTAATCTATCCACTATGCCAATTTCCATTATTTATATTGTTTAGCTTGCACCATATTTTTCTGGGTTTTCATGTCTGAGTGTGGAGGGGGATGGGAAGTAAAACACACATGCCTTTACTTTTTTTTTTAATAGAAAGCTACATTAGTTTCTAAATGAAACAGGGCTTATTCCTCCTCCAGAGATCTTATGTAAAACTGGTTATGCTCAATTGAGCCTTATAATAATCATTCAGTGAAGATGATTGCAATCTCTTGTGAAAGCCTTAGTTCTACTGTTATGGCCATAACTATACATTAATCATGATATTTAGAAGAAAAGAATTGAAAAGTGCCATAAATCTGCATCCCCACATTGACTCTTTTAAGATCTCTAAAAGCACATGGAGAGCAGCTTGGTAGTAATAAATGTGTCTCTTGCCTTTAGAATGGTGTTCATGGAGTTGAAGAAGTGATTTTAAGGATTCAGCATTCTCAAACTCTTGGGTGTTCTGCAGGAAGTCTTCAGCTTGGTCTATTTTAATAGCAAACTACAAGAGAAATACATACAAAAAAAGGAAATTTGACATAGAAACAACATTTAGCTATTTGTACCTTGGCCAAGGTCTTACTTCATTGTGACATCACCCCTCCCCATGCATTCCATGTACCACCACACTGGCCTTCTTGCTGTTTTGAGAGATTTTTGTACATGGGATTCCATAGCCCACCTCCAAAACTCTGCATAAGATTGTCTCCCATTCCTGAAAGTCATTCTCTCCAGCTCCTGTAATCCCTGGATTCCTTTGAGCAATTCAAATGTTACTTCCTACGTGAAGCCCTTCTTAATTTCCCCAGTTATTGAAGCCACCATCTTTAGAAAATTACTTTCATCATCACTGTTGTTTGTCCTTTGCTAAGAAAATATCCTTCCAGAAAGGTGAAAAGGACATATTTGTACAAAAATAATTGTAGCAGCTCTTTTTATGGTAGCAAAGAAATCAAGGGAATGTTCCTTAATTGGGGAATGGCTAAACAAGTTGCAGTATATGAATGTAATGTAATACTATTGTACTGTAAGAAATGACAAGCAGGGTGGCTTCAAAAACCCTGGGAAGACCTAGACAAACTCAGGCAAAATGAAATGAGCAGAACCAGGAAAACGATGACACAGTAACAGTAATATAGGAAGCATGATCAACTGTGAAAGCCTTAACTGCTCTGATCAAGGAAATAATACAAAACAATTCCAAAAGACTCATGATGAAAAATGTCATCCACATCTGGAGAAAGAACTATGGAGCCTGAATGCAGATTGAAGCAGACTATTGTCTCTCTCTTTTTTTCTTTTGTTTTTTTCTTTCTCGTGGTTTTTCCTTTTGGTTCTAATGTTTCTTTACAACATGACTAATGTGGAAATATGTTTAATATGAGTGTACATGTATAGCCTATATTAGATTGTTTTTGTTTTATTTGTTGTTTTTTTGCTTTTTAGAGGGAAGTTGGGGTTAAGTGACTGACCCAAGGTCACAGGCTAGTTTTTGTGTTAAGTGCCTGAGGCCGAATTTGAACTCAGGTCCAACTGACTCCAGGGCTGGTGCTCTATTCACTGAGCCATGGAGCCACCCCAGCCTATATCAGATTGCATGATGACTTGAAGAGGAGAAGGGAAAGAAGGGGGAGAAAATTTGAAACTCAAAATCTTATAAAAATGAATGTTAAAAACTACAACTAACTAAACAAATAAATACAACAAAGTTTTGACATGTGATTAGGAAGTATTTAATAAAAAAAATTTGCAAAAAAAATCATATTCCCAAACTGTGGGTGTACCCCAAGCCTGGCCATCTCTCTTCTCTATATTCTCTGTTAGTGACCTCATCAGCTGCCATGATTGTAATTATAATCTCTATGTAGATAACTCACAGATCTATATATCTAGCCCCACTTTTTCTCTTGAGCTTCAGTCTCACACCACCAGCTAATGGGCATTTTGAAATGGATACCCTAGACACATCTCAAATTCAAAAGCTATGTGGCATGGTAGATTGAAGATTGGGCCTGGAATCAGGAAGAACTGAGTCCGAATCCAGTCTCAGATACTTATTACCTATGTGACTCTGGGCAAGTCACTTAAAAAACATCTCTTCTCTGCCTCAGTTTCCTACACTGTAAAATGAGGATAATTATAGCAGCTACTTCACAAAGTTGTGAGGTTCAAATGAGATATTTGTAAAGCACTTAGCACAAAGCATGGCTCATAGTAGGTACTTAATAACCTTTGTTCTTTCCCCCTTTACTTCTCTTTAATATGCCCCAAACGTATATTATTATTTTACCCTTCCTCCCAAACCCATCCCTCTTCAAAACCTCCCTAGGTCTGCCAAAGTCATTGCTATTCTTCCAGTCTCCCAGGTCCTTAACCTCCCTATCATGTGAGACCTCCTCAATCTCTCTCATTCCATATATCCTAACAGTTGCCAAATCTTCCTGTATCTGTATCCGCATTTCTCACATCTGAGCCCTTCTCTCTTCTCATAGCCACCCCTTCATTCAGGCTCTTCTCACAGAGATTATTGCAACAGCCCCCTAATTAGTTTCCCTGCCTTGAATCTCTCTTCACTCCAGTCTATTCTCAAGACTGCTACCAAGGTCATTTTTCCCGAGCTCAGATCTAGCCAATGCATCATTCCTACTCAATAAAATTCAGTTGCTTCCTATTGTCTCTAGGGTAAAAATATAAACTTCCTGATTTAGCTTTTACAGTCCTTCACAAACTACCTCCAACCTACCTTTTCAGCCTCAGTGTACAATATCCTGAGAACCAAGTAAACTAATTTTCTCCATATATTTCTATTTTCTGTCTCCATGCCTTTGCACTGACTATTCCCCATGACTGGAATCTATTGCTTACCTCCTTCTTCTCTTGCAGTTCATGGAATACCTCTTCTTCCTTCAAGATGCCTCTTCTACATGAAGCCTTTCCTGATCTACTCTTACCCCCAGTTGGAGAGATTATCTTCCGTAACTTGTAGTTTTAAAAATTGTTTGTCCTCTTTATAGATATATTTTATTGTGTATATACTCGTATACGTGAAGCAGTCAAGGCATAATAGAGAGCAAACTGGTCTTGGAATCAGAAAGCTCACCTCTTCTGACAGATAACTTCTATGGTATGCTGGACATCCTTATTCATATACCACATATGCTCTAAGAAACTATCCAGGACTATAAGTTTCAGAGACCTCTATGACCTTCACCGGAATAACAAATTTCATCACAGAGCATTATCTTTATTAATGAAATCATAGACAAGTTCTTATCTCTATGTTCATGTAGGCACTTGTCTTCCCCATTGTTGTAAGCCCTTTGTGAGTAGGGATCCTTTCATTCTTTGGACTTGTATCCCCAGTACGAGCACCTTGCCTGTCAAACAGGTAGCATCTAAGAAAAGCTTGTTGGCATAGATTGTCTCCCATTGCTTCCTTCACCTCTTATGATGCCTGGATTCCTTCAAGACTCAACCCAAGTACTGTCCCCAATATGAGGTTCTTGCTTATTTATATGAGCAAATTGTTTTGTACTTATTTATCTATAGATATACATTTTCCTCCCAGGAGAATTTGAAAACTTTGAGGATAAAGACCATTTTGATTTTGTTATTGTTGTTGTTTGGGTTTGGGGTTTGGGTTGGGTTTGGTTTTTTTTATATGTTTTTGTGGGGTTTTGTTTGTTTGTTTGTTTGTTTTTTGCATTGCCCAGCCTAGCTTGAATTGTGCTGAAATGGACAGGCATAGAAGTGACTCAAGATTCTCGAGAGGCATGCCAGTAGAGCATAAACTCTGGGAAGTTCCAACAAACTTACCAAGTTTTTTACTTAATTTTATCTTGCATTTCAAATTCTCTCCCTCATTCCATATCCTCCCTTATCCATTGAGAAGGAGGAAAAACATTTCCACATTAATAACTATAAGGCTTTAAATTCAGACTCTATGTATAACTTCCTGCCTACTTACTATGGAGAGGGGAAGGGAACAAGCATTTATTAAAAGCCTGCTATGTGCCAGGCACTGTGCCAATCATTTTGCAAATATCTAATTTCTAAAGTGAGGCTCATAACCAAATTTGTCACCAGCTGACAGATGTTTTGGACCATAGAAATCCATGAAACATTTGTTTATGGTAAGGAAAATATAAGATTGCCAAAAGTTGTTCATTTGCAAGTTTCTCGTGAATTCAGTAAGTGAGATAAATCTATTCATGTTAGTGATTAGAGTATATACTCTTTTTTTTTTTTTTGCTTTTTGGACGGGAGAAGACAGGGCAGTTGGGGTTAAGTGACTTGCCCAAGGTCACATGGCTAGTAGTCTTAAGTGTCTGAGTCTGGATTTCAACTCAAGTCCTCCTGACTCCAGGATCGGTGCTCTAGGGTGCCACCTAGCCATCCCTTAGAGTACATACTCTTAAAAGTGCGTGTGTGTGTGTGTGTGTGTGTGTGCGTGTGTGTGTGTGTGTGTGTGTGTGTGTGTGTGTGTGTGTGAGAGAGAGAGAGACAGACAGACAGACAGAAAGAGAGACAGAGACTGAGAGACAGAGACAGAGAGAGAAAGAGAGACAGAGACAGAGACAGGGAGAGACAGGGACAGAGACAGAGACAGACAGAGAGAGACAGACAGAGAGAGACAGAAAGAGAAAATGAGAATTAAGGGAAATATATATGTATATACATGGAATTAAGGGAAATTTTTAATATAGGTAATTCAATGCAGTATATATATATATATATCAATGTGTTAATAATATATAATAAATATACCATATATATATATGCATGGACCTTTTTGCTAAGATGAAATTAATCAGGCATAACTATAACCAGGTATATGTGTACATGTGTTTCATCTAAGAGGAAGTTATGGGGGGAAAAAAAGAAAGGAAATATATATGGTTTTCCCAAAGATCATAAAATAAGTAGCTTTTTGGACCTGTGCTCAAATTTTCAAAAACAAATTTTGAAATAGTCTAAAGTTTCTGCTGTCCCTTCTTGCTGTTAAACAAGCTCATGAAACATGAACGTGCCTCCTCCAAGTCTTTATTTCCTCTAACTAATCCTCTGAGCTTCAATATTTGGGATTTGTGTCCTGATTTTTGAATTTGAGGATGTCATATTCTTTGAAGCTGGTACTTTATCATAATGAAACAGCAATCTCACATCAAAATAAATGTGCTGCTAACTTGACAGGAAAGTTAAAAATGAAATTCCCAATAACTGTCTTCTCTAAAATATGACATTTCCCATTTATAATGCTCTTTAAGAGTCTCACATTTTGAATTGGGAAGCTCAAAGAGTCATGGGAATTAAAGAGAAACAAGGCAAGGAGGGAGGGGAATGGGGGAAAGGCTGTTAGGTATATTCTCTTTTATTTTAATTAACACTAGGAATGAAACTTCTAGCTATAATCCTTAGGAAAATACTCCATGTAAAATGTTGGTTTTACATATTTATTGGACACCTACTTGGTATAAATAGGCAATTATATATATATATATACATATATATATATACATATATTATTAATTTTGAAGGACTTAAGTGGCTCCCTATTGCCGGTAGGATCAAATATAAACTCAATTTCCTTTTAAAGCCCTTGACAACCTGGCCCTAACTTATCTTTTCAGAGCTGCTCATCTACCTTTGTTATCCACCTTCACCTAACTCTCACCTGTGACTCCAAGAAGCTGTAGCTTGTGCAACAGCCACACCCTGGTGATGTGTCTCAGCAGACAGACTAAACAAGGTTGAGGGTAACTGACAGGTTTTGAGCCTGTTGGTGAGTTGGGGTGGGGGAGGGAAAGGGAGAAGGCATGTGTATGCAAGAGTATGTACTCTAAGGGGCAGCTAGGTGGCACAGTGAATAGAGTACTGGTCCTGGAGTCAGGAGGACCCGAGTTCAAATCTGGCCTCAGACACTTAACACTTACTAGCCGTGTGACCTTGGGCAAGTCAACCCCAATTGCCCTGCCTTCCCCCATCCAAAAAGCATGTGAAGGCTTTCCCCAGTGGAATTGGTAGATGAGAATAATTTGTTCCAATGGCCATCAAGTTGGGCTGAAGACCTTGTGGAATGCTTAGAGCTTGGCCAGACATCAAAGATGCCAAGGTGATCCACTGTATCCTGGACCATCACTAGCCATCTTGACTTTTGTCTAGACTTCAATGACTCATAGAGAGTAAGGTCGACTACTTTGCTCAGCTCTGCCTCACTTAAATACAATTTACACACAAGTTAGGACATCACCCAGGATGAACAACAATAATATATGTGTGTATCTTTCTTGTCTCTCCCTTTAGAATGCAACCTCCTTAAGACTAGTGATCATTTGTATTTGTATTCCTAGTACCTAGGGATCATTTGTATTTGTATTCCTGGTACTTATCAAAGTGCCTTCACATGGTAGGTATTTATAAATGCAAGCTAATTATGTTAGGCATTGATGGGGCTACAAAGACGAATAAGACAGGTTCCCTGATCTCATGAAGCTTTAGATCTATTGAGAAAGGTAAGACAATATACAAATAACCAACATGGTAGGCACACTATCCAAGTGTGATGAGAGGTTCAAAATGTTATGAGCTGAACCACAGGAAAGAAAGGTCACTTTTGTCTTGGTGGGAGAGGGGGAGGTCAGTTCTAGTTTTCCTCATGACACTTTGAAAATATTAAAAAAAAAAAAGATATAAAAATTACTTGGAAAAGTATTATCTGTTATTCCATGGGAATCTTCCCTCCCCTCCAGGAGGGAACAAGTCATCAGAACTATACATTTCAGAAGCTCAAAGAAGGATGAAGCTTAAGAATTTAATTTTTTTTTACTACTATCTATAAAGAAGAGAAACAGAATTCCTTACTACTCAGTTGCAGGCTGAATGTCTACGTTTGCTAATACATAATGACACATCCAAGTTTGACAATATTATTCTTCAACTATCAAGAAAATTGTGCTTCATCCAGGTGCTTTTCACAAAATTATCCTTTGTGAAAATTAGAAAACAAGGATATTTAAAGATTTTAGTTTATAAACCTTTGTGTGAAATAGTTAGGAATGGGATTTCCCAACACAAACCTCTAGGGCATTTTCGAAAAATTCTGAAGTCAGTTTCAGGAGCTCTCTTCTCCTCTCCAAGACAGTGACCAAGGCTGCCCAGGCATCTCCCAGAGTCTCAGCCATGGCCTCATAGACTTGATGCTGGTCCTTGTTCTCTTCTGCTGCTTTGTCCGCTTCCTGTAATAGGTCCCATACCCGATCTTCCAAAGCCTGAACCAAGAGAAAAAATAATAATAAAATAATTAAGTATAAAATAACCCTGAGCAAGAATTCAGGTCAAATCTGACTTGCTTCACAAGCTCCAGAATGTTACT
Source organism: Petaurus breviceps papuanus (assembly GCF_028583685.1). Lineage (NCBI taxonomy): Eukaryota > Metazoa > Chordata > Mammalia > Diprotodontia > Petauridae > Petaurus > Petaurus breviceps. The sequence continues at coordinate 7,911,141 of NW_027187340.1, forward strand.
GATGTGGATGTGGATTCTAAGTTTTCCCTCTAATGAGGCAGATCATAACTCCTCAACTCTTTGAAAATGGTCTTTCTACTTTTTGTGAATGTTAATTTCATCCCCTGATAGTCAACCTCCTGGGGAAGAACCACTGTAAATGCCTTTACTCCAAAATATCATTGTGGCCAAGACATGTCACTGGACTCTTAAAACCTATGCTAATGGGACACAGGGTCTGGCAAGCCCTACCGAGGTAGAGAGCTTTTGGTCTTTGTGTCCATCATCCAAAGAGCATCTCCACTGAGTACGAAGGTATCTAGCTAAAAGTTTTTATACATGAACATTTGAACAAATATGTTTTGGATAACTTTCTTGCCTTTGCCATAAAAAGGAACACAGAATAAAGAGAAGTAAGCAGAAGCAAGAAAACAATGACTAAAACAATATAAATAGAAATGACCACAACAGATAAATTGAAAAAGGCTATGAAATTAGAATGACCAGGTTGGCTCTGATGAAGAGATATGGTGACACAATTCCTTCCCTTCTTTGCAGAGGTGGGGGACTATGGGCATGTAACACTACATATACTATAAGACTTAGTTAATATATTGGTTAGAGACAGCTATATGTCACAGTGGATAGAACACTGGACCTGGAGTCAGTAAGGTTTGACCTGGGGAAGTGACTTAATTTTATATGTCTTATTTTCTTAATTTGTAAAATGTGGAAGTAATATCACCTAACTTTTAGAATCATCATGACAATCAGATGAGATAATATTTATAAATTGCAACTTTGAAGAACTATATAAATGCAATTGTTATAATAAGTTTTGTTGAATTCCTAGCCTCCTCTTTCCACTTTGTTTTTTATTCTTTTCATAAAGTATGGTTTTCTAGGTGGAAAACGAGAATGGATATACTGAAAAATTGTCATAGAAAAGCAAAAATGTTTTTAATAATTTTTAAAATATGGAAATACAACATGAGGTCAAATCCTGGCCTCTGACTTAAACTAGACAGCTAGATTGTACAATTTATAGAATACCAGACCTGGAATCAGAAAGACCTGAGTTCAAATCCAGCCTTGGACACTTACTAGTTACATGTGACCTTGGGCAAGTCACTTAACCTTTGCCTGCCTCAGTTTTTTCATTTATAAAATTGGGAAAATAGTAGCACTTACCTCCCAGGTTTATTGTGGGTATAAAATAGCGGTAATATTTATAAAACACTAGAGAAATGCTAGTTATTTTATTTTTAATTATCTAAATAATAATCATACAAGCCATGTAACTATTGGCAAGTTAAATAATATTTCAGTATCTGAGGCAACTCTCTAAGACTGTATTACAGGTAAGATGCCAATCTGCCATGGTAGTCTGTTCATTTTTTTATTATTTGAAAATGTCAGTGGGAGTTCAATACTGTTTTTCTTCAACATAAAACTATGAAGCAGAAGTCAGGTTTTAGAAGTTGAGTCAGCTTTTTCAAGGTCTTTTCTTACCCTGCTCCAACTCCCCAAGAACATACTCAGATACCATGCTAGGGTACTGTAATGTCATGTAATGTAAGGCAACTTCCCAAGGTTCAAAATACCAGCATAGGTGCTCTCCATTTTATTCAGTGACAAACCAAGAACAGAGAAGATCAAAACATGACATCATTCAAAATACAGCATTTACTAAGTGTTGATTAAATAATCTCCAAGTACTACCCCACCCCAGGACCTTCCAATCATTCAATCAATTACAAAGTCCCTGGTCTAAATACTTCTCCACCCCTAGGCTATTCCTTCATTTAGTCCACCACAAAGCCCCTCTTCTTAAATGGAGATTAGTTTCCAAACATAAGTAAAGTACATTCACTTGTTCAACCATAGAACATGAAAAGGTCAAAAGTTCCCCACCCCTGGATCACAATTGAATCTACCCCAGAGTTACATCAAGTTTAAGCACAGCACTTAATACCCAAATGGAGGTCTTTTCTTCATCTTGACACGAGGCAAGTTCTCAGCAATTTTAGTTCCTGGGGAGACAAGGCTTAGCAAGGCCACAAGATACATTGCCAGTCCCTTCATTAATTCATCCTCTGTCTGTATAACAGTCCTAGAACCCCCGAAAACATTAGCAAAACCCTCTCCTAGGATTTCTGTAAACATACAACAAGAAAATCCTTCTTCAGGGCTTCTGAACCAATAGAAAGGTTCCCAGACCCCTGCAACAACAGCACTGTCCTTCACCAGTGGACAGTATTCACTCTGTCTGCAGGACAGTCTCCAGACCCCTGCAACAACAGCACTGTCCTTCACCAGTGGACAGTATTCACTCTGTCTGCAGGACAGTCTCCAGACCCCTGCAACAACAGCACTTTCCTTCACCAGTGGACAGTATTCACTCTCTGTCTGCAGGACAGTCTCAGGGCTTCTTAGCCAACAGCCAGGTTCCAGGACTTCTTCAACAAAAGGACTGTCTTTCACCAGTGGACAAATCTGGCAAAACAACATCAAAACAGACAGACAAAGTACCAGCAAAACAGCCATGTCTCCTCAGTCCTTGGCAGCTCAGGGGGCAGGTCTCAAAAGTCCAGGGCAATCCTCTCAGTCTTTCTCTCTGCCTCCACGAGGTGCTGCTTCCAAAAAGTTCTTCTGCCTCTCTCTTGTCTCTCCAAATCTATGTCACCAGCTCCTCCCAGTTCAGGACTTTCTTTTCACATCAACAAGTCCATCCCACAGGTGGAATTAACAAGCTCTGGGTTTTAACACAATCAGTTTGAAAACCAAGCCAATACAGGGGAATCTTTAATTGCCATTACTATCACAGGTACAATCCACTGATCATTAAAGAAACATGGATTAGATGCTTACTATGGTATTTGCTAAGTACTATGGATACAAAGACAAAAAATAAATTCAAGATGAAAAAGTATTCCAAACGAGGGTGGTAGAGTAGGAAGAACTTAGACTTAGAGCAAGAACCTTTGAGTTCAAGTCCCATTTATTAGAGTGTAACCTTGAATAAAGCATTTAACTTGACCTTCCATTTCTTCTCTTGTAAACAACGGATAATAATACACTATCATCTCATAGATTGTAATGACAATATGAAGGGATACTATATATAAGAAGCTTTGTAACCATAAAGTGCTATTTAAGCTTGAAAGAACATATTTATAAATCAGCTCTTTCAGCCCCAAGTTATATTAAACTGGACACTATACAAGTATTTCCAATGTCCTTGGCTAACCTATCTGGTATCCAATGCACTCTCTTGACTGATAAAGGAAAGGAATAAAAACTCGTAATGAAACTTTTTCAAACATTCATATGAGTGCCTGAATAACTTATCTAGAATGTAAATGCTATTCAAGGATAACTCAAATAAGATTCTGCCACAGATTAGGTTGAACACTGACGCTCTCTCTGGGGAAGTCTGTTCAATAGGTGCTCTGTTCACCACAGCATCAGGCTGAACTATATAATCATAACACCCAAACTACCATGAGAATCAGATCCTTTGTGTAGCACTTGCCTTACTTTATCATGAGACAGCATAATTTCTGGGCTACCTCTCCCTCCTGTGACATTCTTTAGATTATCTGGAGGGTTGATTAATTTTGTCCTGTACATGTTTTTCATCTTTTACTCTTTATCATGAAAATGGATTAACTTAGTCACAATTTCTTTTCTCATTTGCAGGTGCTATTTCAAGAATGTTTAATGAGAAGAGAAATCCATATTAGATATTTTAATATTCCAGGATAACTCATTCTCCTGACACCAATTGTATTAAGGAATGAAAACAGGAAAACATGAAAACCTCATGACAGAAATGGAAGAATAAGAAATGATAGAGAATGAATTCATTATAAGGCTAAGCAGTGAATATAATCACCTGGCCTGTTATAGCTACTGCTCCATATTCTGCATAAAAGTGACAGGATTAATCTGCATATAAGGTAAAGATGTCTGTTTCTGAAGGGATACTGTGAGAAATATTTTTTCATACACGTAAACCCTCTAACCCTTAATAAATTTTAAATGGCTCTGCTTAGTTTGCTGTAGTGTATTCCAAATTGGGGTCATGGGGGTGTGTCCTGGAGGATACTGGAAGCTAGAACCATGATGGTGTCACCTGCTTGCTAACATTATATCTTCTCTCTCAGAGGTTTCAAAGTAAGTTCCTTGGAGGACTGGTAGTCTGACAAAGTGCTTTAGGTATTTTGTGAACTAATGACCTCTTGTAATATTTATGATTATAATATTACAACGTTGATACTTTTATTTCTGACATGAATTAATAATTGATTGGTGGAATTTAACTTGGGGAAAGAGACCAGCAAAGATGGTATTTTGAAAGGAAGCAATATGAGTCATCTCTCTACCACAACTGCTCCAGTAAAGATTGAGGAAGAGTACTAGAACAAATGGAAAGTCAAGGAGAAACAAGGGGTGCCTTTTTCTGGTCCAGACTGGCACAGAGACAATCAGACCTCTGTGAGCATTGGTATGGAGGAAGGAGGGTGGGAGGTACAGGCACAGGTCAGAGCCAACAGCTCTAAATCAGGAAAGGAAACATAGATCTGCAGTTGTATCATTCTGTCCCTAGATCAGAATTAAAAAGCCTTCCCAGAAACTGGAGCTGAAGCCTTAAGCTAGATATCCAGGGCAAGGAGTGTGGACCAGAGGTACACATAAAGTTCTATTGCTATGACTCTGCCAAGCCTTCCAGTGTACAGAGAAGGGTGGGGGTCAGCAGCTACCTTCTGAAGTTCCAATCAGGAGTATAATCTTATATGGGAAAAATGAACTTTTAATGAAATAAAGGACTTCCAAATTTTCCTGATGAAAAGATCAAAGCTAAGTAAAAACTTCAAACTATTAACACTGCAATCACTAACACACATAAAAGGCAAATATATTTAGTCAATTCAAAGGGCCTATAAAAGGATGAAATGTACATTCTAATGGAGAAAGAAAAAACAAGTGTCATCTCAGAACCCTAATGTTATCAATGGTCATAGAAGTTATATAAGATAGAGGGACTGAGAAAGTTTTTGTTATGTTTTGATGCTCTTAAGACACAAAAATGATGAGAAAAGGAATGGAGGACAGGAGTAAAGATTTTATTTCACCTAATTTGAGTGTTTATGGACACTGTACAAACATGGCAGTGGGAGTGAGGAGAGTGGATGTCACTTGAACCTCACTTTCATCTGAAATATACGAAGGAGGGTAGAACATACATACATACAAACATACATACATACACACACAAAAAAATTTCATGAAGAAATACATCTAGTACAAGAGGAGTGTTGGGAGAAGAGAAAGGAGAAAATAAGACAGAGAATAAATTTATGGAGGGATTGTTCAAAAGCAAAACTAACTCTTATCTTGGAGGGTAGATAATGAAGGGAAGTTTAAAAGGGGGGAAAAAGGCATGAACCTTTGATCAGAGACTGAACAAGGGAAAGAGAAAAGGGAAGGGGAGGGAAGCAGATCACATCATTTTAATTTTAATTTATTAATACTGAACACACTATTTCTCCCTCCCTCCCTTCTTTGCAAAGAGGGGCTCATGTCAAAAAGAGGGGAAAAAATGGAAGAGAACAGAATGGAGGGAAACACAATTTTAAAAATTACTATGAATAGGTTGAACTCTCTCATAAAATGAAAGAGGACAGAAGGGATTAGAAAGTAAAATCCAAAAACATGCTGTTTACACGTAAAGGGATTCACAAAGAAAGTTAAAACAGGGGCAGCTAGGAAGCACAGTGAATTGAGCACCAGCCCTGGAGTCAGGAGGACCTGAGTTCAAATCTGACCTCAGACACTTAACACTTACTAGCCGTGTGACCTTGGGCAAGTCACTTAACCCCAAATTGCCCTGCCCTCCCCCCTCCAAAAAAGCAAATAAATAAATAAACGTTTAAAAAAAGTTAAAACAAAAATCTGGAAGAAAAATCTATTATGCTTCAGTTGAACTCATAAAAGCAAAATAACTTCCTACATTGACAACACAATCAAAATTATGTTTAATAAAAAACTTTAAAGAAGGGCTCAAAGAGACTAAATAACTTAATTCTAAGGTACTGGTAGCTTTAATAACAAAACATAGAAATGATAGATAATTTCATAAAAGAAAATATCAGTGAGACAACATAAGTTATGAAATGAAAATTTTTAAATACATTGAACTTATAAAACTAAATTTAAATAATAAAAAATAAATCAGTCTATTTTGTAAAAAGAAAAAGATAAACCAGATTTCTATGTCAAAAATGAAAAAAGAATTAATAATAAATGAAAAAGGAAATCATCAGAAACTATGTTGCCAAATTATATTCCAATAAAACTAATAAATGAATAGTTTTTTAAATTTAAAATATTCAGATTATCAGGACAAAAAATGAAAAACTTAAATCCCCAAATCTCAGAGAAGCAAATTAAATAAACCAAAAATGAAATCCTAAAAAAAAACAAAACTCTGAACCATTTGGATTTAGGAGGGAATTCTAACAAATTTTCAAAGAAAAATTTCAATATTGTATAAACTGTTTGCAAAAATAGGAAAAGATTAGGGTGGCCAGGTAGCACAGCGAGTAAGAGCACCAGCCCCAGAGTAGGGATGACTTGGGATCAAATCCGGGCTCAAACACTTAGCACTCACCCAGAAACACGTGGCTGTGTAACCTTGAGCAAGTTACTTAACCCCAATTGCTTAAGAAAAAAAAATAGTAAAAGATCCTACAAAGTCATTTCTATAATTCAAATATTGGCTTGACACCTAAATAAAATAAGTCAAAACAGAAATAAAACTATAGACCAATATCCCTAATGGGCATTGACAGAAAATTGTTAAATAAAATATTAACAGAGTCTAGAGCAACATATTAAAAAGATTATACATTATGACAATGTTGTACTTATACCAGGAATGCATGTTTGACTCAATATTAAGAAACTACAAACATATGATAATATTATTAGTAAAAATAATCAAAATCACAATTATATCAATCAATTCATAAGAAGCTTTTAACAAAATCCAATATCCATTTCTGTTTAAAACACTCACATTGGAATAAATAGGATCTTAGCAGTATCCATTAGATAGTATCCATCTGAAACTGAGTCAACACTATATGTAATTGTGATATACTATATGATACATATAAATTATGCTATACTATATGATAGACTTAGACAAAGAGGAAGCCAAACAAATTCTAGAGGATCAATTAAAAATTTAACTGCAATAATATAACAGGATATAGAAATAAACCTATATAAATCATCATCCTTTCTATATATTAACAATAAAGACTCTGAGGAAATGATAGGAAGAGAAATTCTATTCAAAATAACTATAGCATATATATAAAATTTTGGAAAGTCTACCTATTAGGATATATGTAAGATCTATAAGAATATAACAAAAAATATTATTTTAACAAAAATAAAAATAAACCTGAATAATTGGATATATATAAATTATTCATGTTTAGACTGGACCAATGTAATAAAAAAAAAAGCAATGCTATCTATTAATTTGCTTCAATTCATTTCAATAACATTTCTTAATTGCCTACTATGTGCCAGGCAGTGTACTAAACACAAAGGATACAAATGAAAAATAATAATCTTTACCCTCAAGGAGCTTTCAGTCTAACAAGGGCAAATAACATACAAGAGGAAGCTTAAAAGCTGGTGGGAAGAGAAAGGGAAGGAAGCCCACCAATTTTCATTATATGAAATTAAAATGTTTTTACAGAAACATAATTTAATGTAGTTAACAGTAAGAGAAACAGTAAACTGGGGTAAGCTGGGGGGCAGCACAGGGAAATCTTTCCTGCAAGTTTCTCTGATAAAGATGCCATTTCTAAGATATAAGGTCCTGAGATATTATATATATATATATATAATTGTATACATGCATGTGTATATACACACATATAAGAATAGGAGCTATTCCCCAAAAGATCTATGGTCAAAGGGTATGAAGAGGTGTAGCAGCAAGCACCCCAAGCGTCCTCAGGGTTTGCAGCTACCACAGGTTCTTGGATCTGCTTTGTTAAAGGAAAGCAACTCAAAATGGGTTAACAAGCTTACTTTAATCAGTCAGACATATATCGTTTACCTTGTTCAGGAGAAAAGGTCAGCACCCTGAACCTCAAAGTATACAGGCATAATTATCAAGACAGAAACATCAAGTAGACAGATTTCCAAACTGTCCAACCATTACATCCATACCCAGTCAACATCTGGGTTTCCACATTCTGGGTTTTTCAAAGCCGGGGGACTCTCAACAACGGCTTCCCAGAATTCAGATCAAATCACAGAACACTTCTCAAAGTGAGTCCCAAAACAAAGCTACTCATCAGGGCTTATATAGCCTTCTCCTGGCTCAGAGAATGTAACAACCTTATTGACCCACTGGCCAATCAAAAAGTATCTACTGAAAAACAAGCCTCCCTCCCCAGGCTTCTGGTGCACTTTAGCCTAGGGGCAGGGAAGATCTTTAAAATTTACATTCACATTACAAGAGGTAATCCTCAAAGAAAGAAAATTGAACTATTAATAGCTACATTTAAAAAATGCTCCAAATCATTAATAACAACATAAAATTCAAATTTAAACAAGACTGAGGTTCTGCCACACACCATCATATTGGCAAAGATGACAAAATCAAAAAAGAAAGTTGAAGTAAATGATGCAGGAAAACATACACACCAGTATATTATTGATGAAGCTAAGATCTGGTCCAAATGCTCTGAAGAGAAACTTGAAACTGTACTCAGAAAGTCACTAAATTATGTGTATCTTTGACCCAGTAATACTACTAGTAAGGCTATAATTCTAAAAAAAAATCAAAGAAAGAAGAAAAAGATCAATAATTTAAAAATATGTTTTTGTGTCATCAAAGAACTGGAATCTAAAGGGGTGCCAATCAATTAGGTAATGGCTGCACAAGTTACGGTACATGAATGTAATGACAAAGAGGCTAAGTCTTCTGGGAAGATTTGTATGAAATATGGAGTGAAATGAAGTGAAAAAAATCACACAATAACAGTAGTATAAAGAAAAACAATTAAGAAGATTAGTCTGATCTATATAGTGCCTAACCACAGTTTCAGAGGATTGATAATGAAACATCAAATATCTTCTTCCTGACAAATATGTAATGAACTCAAAGTATGGAATAAGACAAACATTTCTGGACATGTTTAATTTGGGGCATTGTTTTGCTTTATTATGTATGTTTGACACAAAGGACATACAAATAAATACTCTTCACAAAACTGAGACCTAGATAGAGAAAGAAAAACAATTCTTTTCATTATATGATCCAGATCAAACAGGAACAATTAATATCTTTCCCCTTTAATTGTTTATGTTTAGTCTGGACCATATAATAAAAATGAAAATGCTACCTAAGGTAACTTACTTATGCAGTGCCACATCAATTGAAATAAAAAGGGACCATTTTTCTTTCAATTTAGACTGTGGAGAATGAAAGTCAGAGAGGACGGGGGAAAGAAGTTTATAGTAGGATGGGTAGTGATAGCCACAGCTAGTGATTATCAGCATTTTACCAATGAAGAAACTAGATAGAACCAGAGTTACTAAGTCAACCTCCCAAGGTCACATACTTTGTTAGTGGCAGAGTCAGGAATAGAATCCAGGTCCAATAATGAATTTATATGAACAAACTATAATTTCTTAACCCTTTGTGGCCAGTACTTTTGTAAGCTAAGTGATTGATAAATTGACTAGATTCATGGAAATGAGTAAAGTTAAATGATCCCATCTGGAGTATGAATTTATAACGTAGGCATTAATTAGTACTATGGTGTTATCCAACACAAGGCACAAAAATAAAAACAATCTAAAAAAAGTAAGTCTCTATGGTTTTCATATGGTCTGCCAATGACCTTTACAGCTTCCATAAATTAAAGATGAAAGAAAGCTAATATTGAAAGGATTTTAAAACTGAATAGATGTACAGGGTTCATCTTCAAGAGCCACTACCAGACCTGAAAAATATTTTTAAACACTTATTTTCTTCTTTTTTCTTTTTGTAATGAAATATCTGAATGCATGTAAACAGATCATTATACCAAACTGTATTTGTTAAGATAGATTCTATGAACATTTAAGATTTAATATTATAATCTAGAAATGTAGTAGAAATGATGAAAATCTGTGCTGTGGAAAGTTCAGATTCCAGCATTTTATGCTCTATGTTCAAACAGCCAGACCAAATATGGACCATAAATTTCTGAAATGGCTGCTTAGATGAAGATGGAACATTGCATTCTGGGATTTGTAGTTCCCATGGGCTGGTTCCCATATTAATGATGAGGAAGAATACAATCTATTCCTTTTTAATGTGTCCCATGGGCATCCCTACTAAGAATACTAAAATGAAACTGAACATATGTGAAGGCAAACTTATTTTCTCCATTATTAGTGCAACCACATTGCCAATGCTGCTATGTAATGCATTCTAAATCAGTGTTTATAGTAATTTTCTATTATTTCTTTCTAATGCTACTAATAAATTTGTTTCAAATCCCATTTGAATACTAATGAACAATTTAAAAAATTGAAGACACTTGCTTAATAAGTAAATTGGGGCACTTGACTCTTAGGTGCCTTTCTCCATAGATTGAACTGTATGCCTCAATAAATTTATTTTAGTCTGCCAATAGAATTCTAACACCAGATGTTCTTGCTATCATTCATTATATTTAAGAGACAAATAAAGATGGAATCACAGATTTCTATTTCTTTGTGACATATTTGCCTATTAATGCTCAGGAATCTTATCAGGTGCTATTTATAACATGACCTTAAAGATTCTTCCCAACTATAAGATAAACTGTAAAGCCATAGATTCCTTTGACTTCTAGAAATATTTAACTATTATATATTATAAATGGGGAAAACATTTTAAATATCTTCTATTGAAGCTGACAGGCAGCCAGGCATAGTAGATAGAGGTCTGGCCTTGGAATCAGGAAGACTTGTGTTCAAATCCTACCATGATACAAATCAGTTCTATGACCATGAGCAAGCTACCTTAGTCCTTTAATCTAGTATCTTCTCCCTACCTGAAATAGCCACCCAGACATTTAGATACTGTGGTCCCCTCCCTGGGGAAGTTCACTTACTTTAGTGCTCCACTCTGGAGCTGAACTCTACTGATTGGTAAGTACAAACTCAGATAACCCCACTATATTTAGCTAACCTCAGAGTATGCCTATGGGAAGAAGAGGAAAAGGGTATTCTGTGTACTGTGAGAGAAAACCAGGACCTAGAGGGCAGGGCACCTAAAAGGGGAAAAGAGAACCATAGAAAATAGTAAGGGTGTGAACTGGGCACTAGGAACAAACTTGGCTTCCTTCATGGTTTTGCCTAGGTTCAGTCTCTTGCATTTGGAAGTCATTGTACAGAAGGGTTATAATAGATATGCCTCAGTCTATTCAAATGGTACTTCAGTTTTTGACAAAACAGGAAGACTCCTGTGAAATATAGTGATCAGATTTCCCAATGTTATTGAAATTGACTGAGCTTTTTAGTATCCACCCAAGGCAAATGAACGTGCCTGGCAACATGATTGCTGAGCTACAATCCATGATCTTTGTTTGTGGAGAGCAAGAGAGGTACCTAAGCCCAAGAGACGTGGAAATATAATCCTAATTTAAAAAAAAAAGGAAAGAGAATGTAGTATGTAGTCTATGATAAGCCAGTGAGATTGGCTCTGTTTCCTAGAAAAATACTAGAACTTGTTATCAAAGGGATAATTTGTGAAATATCCAGAAAAGTGGAGATTACACAGTAAGGCATCGATGTCTTTACCAAAACAGGTTATTTCTGACTAATCTAATTTCCTCTTATGATAGGGTAGAAGAAAGGGATTCTACAGAAAACCATTGCCCTAGATTTTAGTAAAGCATTTGATAGTCTCTCATATTATTCTTATAAGAGGAAAAAAAAAGGGAGATATGTGGACTAGATCACTGATATCAAACTCAAAGAGGAACAGATGGAGGGGTGGCAAATACTGACTTAGAAAACCACAAATTAATATCATCAATGTTGTATTTTGTTAAACATTTCCCAATTACATTTTACTCTGCTGGTGGCTAGAATTTACAACATCAGGCAAGATCAGTATGTTATTACTGGATACTCAAACTGGTTGCAGAACCAAAGAAGAATAAATAATGAATCCATGTCAACTTGAAAGAAAGTCTCCAGTGGAGGTCCCAAGAGATGAATGCTGGACTCTGTCCTAGTTAATATTTTTACAGGGACTTAGATAAAGGTATAGGTGGCATGTTTTTCAAATTCACCTGAAGGTACAAATTTGGCAGGTATAACTGTCATAATGAATAACTGTCAGAAGTAAAAAAAAAAAAAAAGGCCATAACACAGATATCAAACTTAAGATAGGCTACATAAACCAAATTAAAATGTAATTGGGAAATGTTTAACAAAATAAATAAAAATACAATAAAACCTAGATTATGTTAATTTGTGGTTTTCTAAGTCAAAATGTAGCTACAGAGAGCCATTCTTATTTAAGTTTGATACCTAGAACATTAGAGTGAATTAAGTGAGATTAGATAGGGATTAATGTAAATTGTCATACTTTGGATTTCAAAATTGGCTTCACAAATACAAGAAAGGAACAGCATGGATAGGCAATAGTGTATCTGAAAAATATCTGGGAGTTTTATTGAACTTAAAACTCATTATGAGTCAATAATGTAGTAGGCAGGCCCAAAATGCTAATTTGATCCTGGGCTGCATCAAAAGTCATAGGGTTTAAGATGAGAGAGGTGATGGTCCTTTTGGGGACACAAGGGATATTTAGTCCTTAGAAGAAAAGTCTTGAGACTGATATGACAGTTTTATAAAGTATAGGAAGGCTTGTCTTATGAAAGCAGAACTATATTTTTTTCTTCTTGACCAAAGAAGGTGTAATCAAGAGAAACTGATACAAGTTACAAAGAGTCAAATTTAGGCCTTACATAAAGGGCCAATTTATAGTTGTACTAAAGCAAAACAGGCCCTTTTAGAAAGTCATGAGATCCCTTTGTCTCGAGGTCTTCAACCAAAAGATGGAAGATGACATTGCAGGGGTCCTCTGCAGTTCTGAGATTCAGTGATTGAATAGTCTCCCTGTCCTATGATCTCATTTCCTTTGCTGTATACTTAAGGAACACATGGTCTTTGGGGAAATCATTTTTTTTTTCTTCAGTACCAACACTCTCCCTTGAGCAGTGGAAAAGACACTATACCTAGAATCAGTAACACCTGGGTTCAAGTCTCACCTCTTGAGTCTCACCTCATTTAATTTGTGACTTTATCAAGCCATTTAATATCTGAGTCTCAATTTTCTCATCTGTAAAATGGGATTAATAATATCAAAATTACCTATATCATAGAGTTGTGGTGATCCTTTTACAGACCAAAGAAAACTATGTAAATGTAAGTTATTATTAGTACTGACCTGAGAAAGCCCATCTTCTGGGCAAGCTTCTATTACCTGTTTACACCTTAGAAACAAGTATGGTAGGCAGTGGGAAGTGGTTGAGTTTAAAAAGGCAGGTACATGTGTGGGTGACACTTCCTCCTCCTATGTCCCTCGAATAATAACAATAATAGTAATAGGCTATAGTTCTATAGGGATTCATAGTTGTAATGATGTGTAACACCAAGTACCCAGCACACCCAGGATGGCCTCCTAGCACAGATTCTTGGATCTGCTTTAATGAAGGAAAGCAACCTTAAAGGGGTTGACAATGTTCTTTAATTACATTCACTAGTTCAGGGGAAAGGTCAGCACCCTGAACATAGAGGAAATACAAGCAGAGAAATTAGCAAAGACCAACAAACAGGACTCTGGCTGCCTGAACCAAAGCAATATTGCTATACACTTGACATATACCACTGGATCAAAAGAACCTTTACATCTGAGCAGTCAGGGGTCCTGAACATACAGCTATTCAGAGGAATCACAAGGGCCTTTTCCTAAGCAAGCCCCCAAAGCAAAGTACCAACTCAGTATGTGTGTGTGTGTATTATATATATATGTGTGTGTGTGTGTGTGTGTGTGTGTGTGTGTGTGTATGTGTGTGTGTGTATATATATATATATATATATACATATTTATATGGGTACATATACACACCCTTCTCAGAACCAGAAGGCATAACAACAACCCTCCCAACTCAGTGCCTAATTAGTTTAGTACCAAAGGTGTGAAAGCCTTTGTACAAGCAAGGCTCCCCTAAGCAAGCTTCTCTTTAAGCAAATTTCTCCCCCATGGGCTCTGTGATTCAGGATGGATCACAGCTGGGCACATAGGCCTATTAATGGGTGGAGATGATCTTATATCCTACTAACCTTACAATATGATAGGTAATAAAGAAGTCTCCTTCCCCCATTTCAGTTGATGTCATCAATGAAGGCCTAGAATATAATCACGAAACATCTAATAGAAATTAAGTAATTGCCTACAACATCACCCCCAAAAAAGTGTGAATAAAGTGCTTAATCAATCTGAGAGGATTATAGAGGCTTGGTCATTGGAAGAAGGCAACTGATATCACATTTGTCTTCAGTGAGAAAACCTTAGTAGCTTCAAGAATCATTCACTCCTCTTAGCCCTTCCTGTGAAAGGGGAGTAAAATCATTCAGAGGTTTAAGAGCACAAGGTGACACTTAGGAGGTAGCGGGGAGGACTATCTATCCTCCCCAAAAGCATCTGACCAAGCTATCGAACCACGAGTTGGTACATCTATATGGGAGCAGAGTCACACACTAGACTAGAGTCTCTGCCCATCAGTGACTGTCTCAGCAGCGGTGGGGAGAAAAATCCCATGCTTCCCTGTATTGATCCTCCCAGCAGCTCTGTGAGATGGGTAATACAAACGCCCTCATTCCCATTTTACAAGTTAGGAATGCAGCTCACTGAGGGACCAAAGTTACCCAACTAATGGATACTGGAGCTCCTATCTGCAATCTGGTTCTCCAGTCTCTCGGGTCCCATGCTCTTTCCATTAGAGAACATTGTGTTCTGGCCCTCAGCCAGTCAAGGTTCTCTCTGTGTGTACTCACATCCCTTTCATTCCATCCTCCCCTCTTTACACCCCCACACACATATACAAACACTCATTCTTTCCCTCTCCCTTTCCTCCTCTCCTGCCCTCCTGCCACTCCTGAGTATAAGTCAGTCCTGCTCTAACCTTAATGCCACGATCTTCCGATCTTCAAATTTCAAAAACAGTCAAGTTAACCAAAACATTAAAGAAAACATGGACACAACTTAAGAGTGCAAGAGATCAATATATCCATCACTTTTCAAATGGGAAATGGGAAAGCTATTTCTTGTTTTCATTTGAATTTTTTCAAAAATTAGTTTTTAGTGGCTTTTTCCAATTGTGCTCTAGGCTATAGGAACCTAGAATGCAAGTAAAATAAAATCACCTCACAAAACACTTAAATCAATGGATGGTGGCAGCCATAATATGTTTAAATGAAAATCTAGAGGCATAAAACAGCATAAATGAGGATATTCACTATCTTAATAAGCCCAATGATTTTATAAGCAGACTTCATTTTGTAATCGAGGTAGGGTGTTCCAAGGACAATGTCTTGTGTCCAGGTCTCTGAAGTGTTTGTCAGGATACTATGAACAGCCTCAGGTGAAGCTTTCCTCTTGCACCTAGTCATCAAACCTAGTAAAGCGTGGTGGAACAGGATCTGAGTGATAGATACACTAGTCAACATAATCCATCGGGTTATTGAAAAGGCATGCAAATGGCCACATTGTCTTCCCTCCCCATCTGAGAAGGGCAGTAAATGCAGCTTGTTACCAGGACACATGATAAATGCATTTCACTTTGCTTGCTATGGTTTGAATATTGCTGGGCTTTAAGGTAACTCATTTTATGGACTTTCAGCTACCTCAAACTACCAAATGCAAAGTACAGCCAAGCATTATGGATTTCTTCCTCACTGAAGTGTTAAATGATTCCCTGAATAGCTGAACAGCAATTTTCTAAAAGAGTAAATATATTGCATATCTTGCCTGAAACTTTCCTGACATTGTGAAGTCTACCAAGGCTAGACTTTCGAAAATCTATAGCCCCACCCCACTGCCATCCATCATGTTGATAATAGGTGAGCCTGTGGATGCCCCTGGCCTTCCCCCAAGTGCCTGGGAATTTGAGGGTTCCTCCAGCCTGAAACCAGGTAGGAGCTAATTCTATCTTCCTGAGGGAATTCTGAACTCAAATTTTTTAAGGTTTCCTCATTTTAATTGTAGAGTGCTATCAGCCACCTCCAATCACCTATACGTAACTGAGTATAGTAGTTAAGTAAAGGGTTCAGAGTGATATCACTACTTTAAAAAAATTTTAATATTTTCATTTAAAGTTTTGAGTTCCAAATTCTACCCTCCTTCCCCTCCCCCCTTTCTGAGATGATAAGCATTCAGATATAGGTTACACATGTACAATTATATAAAACATTTCCACATTAGTCATTTTGTACAAGAAAGGGGTGGGGAACCTGCAGCTTCGAGGCCACCTGTGGCCCTCTAGGTCCTCAAGTGCAGTCCTTTGACTGAATCCAAGCTTCACAGAACAAATCAAAAGGCTGTACCCAAGGACCTAGAAGGCCACAGCCTCCTCACCCCAGACCTCTAGACCAACATCTAGCTACTACTTTTTGAAGCAGCTAGAAGGCATATTGGATATGACATTAGACTTGGAGTCAGGAAGAAATGAGTCTGAATCCTGCTGCAGACATTACTATGTGATGCTGGCCAAGTCTACTAAACTATTTCAGCCTCAGTTTCTTTCTCTTTAGAGATAAAAATAGCACCTACCCATAAGGTGTGAGCTTGCTATGGGGCAGCTAGGTGGTGCAGTGGATAGAATGTCAGGCCTAGAGTCAGGAAGTTAAAATCTGAGTTCAAATCTGACCTCAGACACTTACTAGTTGTGTCACCCTGGACAAGTCATTTGACCCTGTTTGCTTTGGTTTCTTCATCTGTAAAATGAGCTGGAGATGGAAATGGCCAACCACTCCAGTATCTCTGCCAAGAAAAACCCAAATGGGGTCATGGAGAGTTGTACATAACTGAAACAACTCAATAACAAATATAAATCAAGATATCACTGATTAGAGATTAAATAGCTATTTTTATAATTACTATTGACTTTTTATTAAAAGCTAAAGCATAATCCAAATAAGTGGATAAAACAAAACTGATTTTAAACTAATATTGAGAATATAAATTGAGATAGATGTGTGAAAATCCTAAAAGTCTAAGGATCCTAATATGTATACTCCTAAGAATTAAGTATAAAGGTATTATATAAATCTTAGGTATAATTATTATGGTTGTTACTCAAAATCCACAGAGTTCCATAGAAAAGCTCCTTTCGTGCCCTAAATACGAACAGATAGGTAGACAGACAGATAGGAAACAAGTTTCCTTTGACTGGGTCTCTTTATTCATCTAAACTATTAAAGAGTTTGAGAGCTAAACTCCTATGAAGAAAACACAGCTTTATTTTACCTTTTACTTTCTTGATGTAAAAAAAAGGGTGTCTTGGAAGTTTCATTGGCCCATAAATGATAAAGACACATTCCTGGCCTAACTTCCTTATTTGAAATCAAGGAGGCAATATGGTACAATGGATCTAGGATAAGAAGACCCAATTTCAAGTCTGGTTTTTTTCCCACTTACTAGCAGTACGTAGATGGTACTTATACATTGTCGTTCAGTTGTGAGCCCATTTGGGGTTTTCTTGGCCGAGCTACTGGACTACTTTGCTATTTCCTTCTTCAAATGAGGAAACTGAGGCAAGCAGGGTTAAGTGACTTGCCCAGGGTCACATAGCTAGTAAGTGTGTGAGGCCAGATTTGAACTTGGGAAGAAGAGTCTTCCTGACTTCAGGTCTGGTGCTCTATCCATTGTGCCAGCTATATGTTTAGCACATAGTAGGTACTTAAATATTTGTTGACTGACTATGAGCTTTGGCAAGACAATTTATTTCTTTAATCTATAAAATGAGAAGCATGAACTGACTGGGAGATAGAACACTGGATTTGGAATAAAGGAAACCTGAGTTCAAATTCTGCCTCAATTACTAGTTGTATGACCCTAGGCAAGTCACTTAACTTCTTCATGCCTCAGTTTCTTCATCTGTAAAATGAAGTGGTTGGATTCCTTGTTTTCTAAGGTCCCTTCTAGATCCAAATCTATGTTCTTATAACTAGCTCCATGGATCCATTAGGCTGTGAAAAATCCCAAAGGACTTCCCTGAGCGCCTTGGTAGATAGCTGATATTAAGAGGCTCCCGTCCTACAAACTAGGCCCTCTGCCTCCAGAGCAAAACGCCATGAGTTCACCCCTTTGTCAAGTTGAAAATAATGGACAGAAATAGTCAAACTGAAGTAAAAGAAGGTGGGTATTCCTAGCCTTCCATCGGGATATTTAATTTGGAGCCTAAAACATGTGAATTTTATTATGTGAATTTTATTATCACTTTTCAAACCACAACCATATTGTAAATCAACATGAAATCAGTTTCATGATGGAAATGCCAGAAGGATCCTAATCTTTCAGTGTTGCAACAGTCCCTCTGTAATTAAATGTAAATAACTCTGAAACAGATAGTAACAGATTATTTTTTTCTTACCTAATTTTCTGCAAAATAACTATTGTTCAAAAGAGATTGCTTTCGTATGGGGCAGATAAAAGATTGTATTTAAAACAGATTTCTAATGCAAAAAAAAAAAGCTTAGCAACATTACTTTTAAAATGTGTTTTCCTAAATTTCTTTTTCTTGGGGTATTTGCATATAAATGACTCTCTAACGTCTGCTCCACAAAATGAAGCAAATAAAGTAATTAGAAACAATCTACAGGTTTGTGGCTCAGATTATTAATGGTGGCTTTTGTTATTTAAGGAAGTTAAGGCTGTACCAGTTGGATTGTTTATATTTCTCTGCTTTTCCCTTAGAATCCTGGTGCCTTTTGTAAGATAGAGAACAGAGCCCTGGAGGCATATCAAGAATGCCATTGTGTGTTTGACTGATGGGGACTCTGAGCATTTATAATTGAACGCAAAATGACTGACAGCTCCCTAAAGATTGATGAAAGCCAGAACATTAGGAGGCATTTGTAGCAGACTTAACAATATATATATACAGGTGTCCCACCACCACCTTAGCACAGAGCAAATATAAACCATGTGATAAGAGCAGTTATTCCCAAGACTCGGAGTTCAGAGCTCTTCTCTAGATCTGGAGTCTTACTCTTAGGTATCTGTCTGTGCAGTCTACTGCAGTTCTCCTAACTTCTGTGGGTTTCAGTTTACCCAGCTGCAAAAGGAGGGGGTTGGAATAGTTAACTTCTCTTTTACTTTGAAATCTATGATTCAATTTCCATGACTGGCAAAATTTTTTTTTCTCTTTTTTCTGCTTGCCTAAATCACAGTGTAGATGGAAAGAGAACTCAGATACACAAGAAATTGGAATGCACCGAGGTGGCTCAGTGGGGCCTATGCCTGCAGTCAGGAGGAGCCGAGTTCAAATCTCTTAAAATCAGATAGCTACTATCTGTGTGACTCTGGGCAAGTCACTAAACCTCTGTCTGCCAAAATTTCCTCAACTGTTAAAATGGGTATAATAATAGCACCTACCTCAGTGGTTGCAGCGAGGATCAAATGAGGTAAAATTTGTAAAGCATTTAACATAGTAGCTGGCACATAATCGGTACTTCCTCTTCCATTCTGCCTCTCACCCTATTTACAAGTCACTTCACATGAACTATTTAAGTCTCAGTATCAAAGAGAATTCCAGAGCTGGAAGGGCCATCTAATTTAAAAAAATCAGACAAGTAGTCACCCCTCTGACTGAAGAGAAACCTACTGCCTACAGAGGCAGTCCATTCCAATTTGGAATAGCTCTAATCTAAGAAGTTTTTCCAGCCTTCAAGTTTAAGTTTGCCCACTGCTATTCATTCTGCCCTCAGGAGCCAAACAGAACATACAGAATCTGAGCCAGAAGGACTTTTACTACCTTACCCATTCATTTTACAGGTGAGGTTACTATGACCCAGAGATCTTTGACCCAAGTTCACATGGCTAAACGTATGGCAGAGCCAGGACCTTCAGTTCCTGTTCAGCCCCACTTTCTTTTTTTTTTTTTTATTTTAAGCAATCGGGGTTAAGTAACTTGCTCAAGGTTACACGGCCAGTTATTTCTGGGTGTGGTGCTGAGTGTCGGAGCCCGGGATTCGATCTCCAGGTCTTCTCAACACTGGAGCCGGTGCTCTTACTCGCTGTGCTACCTGGCCGCCCCTCAGCCCCACTTTCACTACCTATTTGAAGTTTCTGAATTATTACTTGTTGAGGACCAGGGGCCAGTGAGACTCTGGCTTTGGTGGCTGAATAAGCCCCCTGAGGCAAAGGTCTTGCTGCCGGGCCTGGGTCGGTTCCCCATCCCCCAGGGAAGAGTTCAAGCGTGCAGGTGTGAGGATTGAATCCTCAAGATGAGCCCCCCCAGGGCCCAGGAACACTGGAGTGCACAATGTCCACCGGGGAAAGCCATTAGGAAGCCTCCTATAAAAGGCTTGCACTTAAACAATAAAGGAGACTATTTTGCACCCTCCTTTGAGTCCCCATCTCTCTTTTTAACTCACATGCCTCTGGGTAGATAACTCTCTCCTGGGTGATGGCAGGGTGCCCACATACTCTCAGCCCAGCTGCAGAACCGCAGGGCTCCCAGCCTTGGCCTACCACAGTTACTTATCTATTTCATGTATGTTTTTTGTGTATGTCTTTCCATTGAAACAAGATGATAAACTCCTGGAATAGAAAAGGGCTCCTGACCCCGAGATTCCTCTTCTCTTTTTGGAGGGTCCTCACCAAGTTTGGATGAGACACTCTCTTGTTCAGCTGGACTGTGCAATTATCCAAACACTATCTAGTTCACTCTTTCCTTTCTATTAAATTCAGGGCCTCTCTTATTGTCCTGTATCTGTCCAAGAGATATTTACCAATGAACTAACTCTGTGGGCTGCCCATTCAAATTAATCTCAATCTGGGCAAGAGAAAGATTTCATCCACTTGGTTTTTATTATGTGGATTGTTAGGTCAATTTCTTTTGAGTTCTTATAGAACTCCCTGAAGGGTCCCTGGAGTAGTTTGGACATGTAATCAGCAATCTACAAATCAGTAGCACCTGTAGTACTGCACCAATACAGGGATTCTGTAGGACATCCTCTCATTGGAACAAACCCTTTTTTTTTTGGAGGAGGGAAGATAAAGCAATTGGGGTTAAGTGACTTGCCCAAGGTCACACAGCTAGTAAGTGCTAAGTGTCTGAGGCTCGATTTACACTCAGGTCCTCCTGACTCCAGAGCCAGTGCTCTATTCACTGTGCCACCTAGCCGCCCCAACCAACCTTTTTCTATTCAGATTGCTAAGACTTTGTTGCCAGCACTGACTTTTTCTCTGTACTCCTAGGTGACTACAGCATATTTCTGCTTAAGTATCATGCCACGGTTTCAAATTTAGCATGTCTATAAACATGGACCCTCTTATGAAATTCCCTATGGTATCACTTTTCTTCCAGACATTTCAGCTTAAAACCTTAATATTATCTTTGAATTTTCCTTGGTTTCATACACTGTATCAACTAATAAGCAAGTACTTGTCAAACGAATGAATGTACTTTCTGAAAAACTTAGTCAAAACCATGTTTGAGGTCTTATTTTCCTACATAATTATGGCAGTGTAAACATGGTGGAAGTGGCTAAAATGGACCCTTAGAATTTCATGGGGATAACCTCCTTTTACCCCTTCATAGCAGCTAAAGAAGTGCTAAGCATGGGATTCTGGGGACATAGTGAGGCTAAGGAATATTGATTATGCCTCTTCATCTACTTCCTGCCCCCAGAAGAGTTTCATGAGATTCCGCTATTATATTATTAATGTAAAGAGCTTTTCTATCTTGAAAGAAAAGTATTATACAGAACAAATAAATTCTTAACAGTATTTTGTCTTTATGATCTGATTCATTATACATCACTTTTTCCTAGGGAGCTGTTTAGTCATTAAAAGCAAGGTTCTGTCCCAAAGATATAGGCCTTTGCCTTGCTGACTACAGGGCGGCTATAGGGGTGGCAGTGTGATACCATGGAATGAGAATTATTAGCTTGGGAGTCAGAGGGCCTGCAATTGAATGCCTGATCTGCCACATACTACCTAAGGGGCAAGTCACTTAACTCTGGGCTTCACTTTCCTCATCTATAAAATGAGGTTGGACTAGATGTCATCTGGATCCTTTCCAGTCCTAAATGTATGTGCCTAGACTTTTCTCTTCTTAAAGCAAAAAAGGGAGAGTGAAACAAAAGTATAACTGTAATAAATGAATACTCAGATGGGTGGGACACTCAAGTTGTTAGAGTCTATTTTAAAATAACATGTACATTCCCAGCCTCTCAACAAATATCCACCCCACTTCTCCCTACCTCCCCTTGGTAATTTATACAGATCTACTGAAAGACCACAGAGAAGTCACAAAGAAAAAAATTGAGTCATGAATGAAATATTTACAAATAAGGTGAGCAATTATTTTTAGAATTTGTTAAATTAGACTGAGTTCTTTAAGACTGAAAGCCTGGGTTGACAAAAAGCAGATCCATATTCTGGAATATATATCTTTACCCAAGTACCAAATTATACAAACCTTAATCAGTAAACTAACATTAAACGAAATTAATAAAGGACATTCTAATGGAGTCTCTGAAGCTATTGTTAAAGTCTAAATTACTTTCTGCTTTTCATGTAATTATCATTATTAAGTACCAGATCCTTAAGAAACCCCACTGAGCAATATTGGAGCAATGAATGAATGATGCTCAACAAATTAATTACATCTCAAGTCATTAATGAAATATACAATAATGTTTCAAGAGCGCTTAACTAGATCATTTGCCATTTTGTGGAACATTTTTTCCACTGGCATGTACCTTCAGTCCTTTCAAATCGAATTAATGTTTTTACTTTTTCTACCATTTTGAAACATTGAATATCATTTACTTGTTTCAAAGAAATTATAGTTTAAATCAAACTGCATTAAAATGAATGCTCTTACAAACAAAAAAATTAATCTAAAGAAAATATTTCCTTTCTCTGTCTAACGGCCTGTAGTAGTTGTGCTTTGTGAGTCCCCATAACAACATTTGCTCCTAGAAATAATTCTTCACAAAGAATGATTTTTCCCCCACAATCCTTGTCACCATGAGAGTAACCATTACCACAAAATTATTTCTTAGGCTTCAGAATTGAAAGAGACTTTTGAAATCATCCTTGTCAAAACCTCTTCATTTTGCAAATCAAATAATTACGGCCCAAAGAGAAGTGACTTGGTCAAGGTCATACAGAAAAGAAGTAGCAGAGGCAGAATTCAAACTCTCATGCTCTTTGATGATTGAATAGCAGAGTTAAACCATGAAGGAGTATTACAAGATGTCAATAATAAACAGTTATTACTATGTGCCAAGAACAGTACTAAGTGCTGGAGACACTCTTCTCTGCCATCTTAAAAATAAAAAGGCAATTCCTGCCCTCAAGGAGCTTACATTCTAACAGGAGAAAACAACATACAAAAGTGGTAGGAAATGGGGAAAGGAGGGGAAAGGAAAGTACCCTCAGGCACGTGGTGTTAATGAAGTCTGAAAAGTTAGAAGCTTGGTCAGGAGAATAATAAAGGTATCATTATGGCAGCCCCCTCTTCTCAAAAACTTCCTTCCCAAATAAGAAAGCCGAAAGACCTCAGTTCTAGTCTTGCTATCTGGCCATGTGACTCTGGATCAGCCAGTTCCCCTCTGGCCTTCTCAATTTTTTCATCTGTAAAATGGAATTGAGTTAAATGAGCAAACATTTCCTTCATGACATTCATATGAAACATTTTAGATGCTTAAAGGAGTTTCTGGGCTAATGACTTTAAACCATGTTATTCATTGGACTGATGCTCAATTTTAATGAAGGAATTTGGAACAATGTGTTTTATAATAAAACCCTGAAAATGAAAGACAGTGTAGACTTTGAGTGTGATCAGAGACAGATTTGGGGTGTTGTTGTATATAATAATGATCATATTAAAGCAGGAAACATATTTTGAAGTGATTTCTGGTATAAAAATGGTGCTGTGGATGACTGACTGTGGGCTTATAGACCCAAAGAAGCCACCATTTATTCCCCAAGTTAATGGGTATGACTGTAACTCTAAGAAGCCATGGACTAATGTCAGATGAGTGACTGAAAAGCTAGACCAGCTCCAAATATCTGGAAGTTATTTTGTCTCTCTCCTTTCCCACACTCACACTGCTGTAGTGCCAAAAATTCCCCACAATTAGAAAGATATTGGTTTGAGTTGATTAAGGCATGAGTTCCTATGAAGTCTTATTAAAACGAATCCCTGAAAGGAATAGCATTCTTTTTTTTTTAATTCTTTAATTTATTATTTTGTTTGTTTCCTTTTAGTTTACAGGATTCAATTCCACAATTCCTTGAATTTCACATTTTGTCCCCTCCCTCCCCTCTCCCCCCCATGGTGGCTTATAGTCAAGTATAGGATCCGTAAATAGTTTCACATTATACATTGGTCAGGTTATAAGGACAGATTGTACCAGCTGGAATGAAAAATGGTAAAGAGGACATAAAATCAAATAACAGAATGAAAAAGATCAGGTATTTTGCTTCCACCTGGATATAAATTTAGTTCTTTCTAGTTCTTTCTCTGGATGCACGTTTTTCTCTCCATCATGCGTCTTTTGGGATTGACATATCCCTGCATTGCTGAGAAGAGTCCAGTCTATCAAAGTTGGTCATCACACATACGTTGTGTCTGTACTTGTGTACAAATTTCTCCTGGTTCTACTCTTCTCACTCAGCATCAGTTCTTTTAAGCCTCTCCAGGTAAATATGAAGACTGCCTGCTCCCCGTTTCTTATAGCGCAATAGTATTCCATAACATGCATATACCACAACTTGTTCAGCTATTCCCCAATTGATGGGCACCCCCTTAATTTCCAATTCTTTGCCACAACAAAAAGAGCTGCTATAAACATTTTTATACATATGGGCCTTTCTCCCATTTCTATGATCTCTTTGGGATATAACCGTAGGAGTGGTATTGCTGGATCAAAGGGTATGAAAGTATTTATAGCCCTTTGGGCATAATTCCAGATTGCTCTCCAGAAAGGCTGGATCAGTTCACAACTCCACCAACAACAATGCATTAGTGAGGAATAGCATTCTTAACATCAAAACCTGCAACAATGTGCAATGTGGAAAGAACACTGGAGTCAGAAAACCTGGGTTCAAGTCCAGATCATGAAATTTTAGCATCCCTGGAAAAGTCACTCAATATCTTGGAGAGTGTTTCCCTTTTGGGGAAAAAGGGGGTAATGATACTTGGAATACCAAACCAGTCATCCAGGAGTGTGGGGGAAAAGATTCCTGTCATGTGATATACAGTCAAAGCATTTATAATCATAATTATAATAGGTAGCATTTATATAGTATAGTACTTTAAAGTTTGCCAAGCCCTTCATAGGTGTTATATGTAATAACAATATCCTCACAAAAAACCCTATGAGGTAGGTGCTGTTATCACCCCCATTTTGCAAATGAGGTAGCTGATGGAGAAAGAGATTATATGTGACTTGCCCAGGATGTAGTTCATCCATGCCTCTAAGACAGGAATTAAACACATTTCCCTACTACTTGTGCAATGTTGCACTAATGTTTGCATCTACCTGGGTCTCAGAGATCATCTAGCTCCACTTGCTCGTGTTACAAATGAGAAACAGGGCCAAAGGAGTGAACTTCTTTGCCCAGGGTCACACAGTAAATAATGGAGCCAAGATTTGGAGCTCCAAATTTACAACTCACTTCCACTATACTACACATGAGCTATTAGTATTTTTTTTTTTTGCCTTTTGGAAGGCAATTGGGGTTAAGTAACTTGTCCAAGGTTACATGGCTAGTTTTTTTGTGTGTGTTAAGTGTCTGAAGCCGTATCCAAACTCAGGTCCTCCTGACTCCTGGGCCAGCGCTTTACTCACTGTGCCACCCCTATTATTATTCTTATTAACAGTGACTGAGTTAGCAGATAAGTATTAGGTTGGGAAGCACAGAACTGAGCCCCTGAAAGGAAGTGCTGCTGAGACAGATGCATTTGATCAATTAGTTGATAAACATTTATTAGGCACCTACTATGTGCCAGGCACTGTACTAGTCTGTGGGCATATAAAAAGAGACAAAAGATAGTCCCTACTCTAAAGGCATGTAACAACAATGCTACTTGCAGCTGCTGTGGGGATATAAGACCAGTAACACCAGCACTCAGGAGGGCTGCTAGCACAGGTTCTTTGATCTGCTTTTCTAAAGGAAAACAACTCAACAATCCTACTTTAAGCAAACATATATACATATATAGATATAGATATAAAATTTACTTAGTTCAGGGGGAAAAGTCAGCTCTCTGAACTTCAGAGAAAATATAAACAGAAATTACAAGTAGAAATAACAACATAAAGACTAACAGACAGGGCTTCAAATTGTCTGGCCAAATAATACATACGTCACAGATCAACAGACAGATCCAACTGTCTGACCATTACATACATACATAGTTACCAGAGAAAGAAGCACCAACATCTGAGTTTTCAAAGCCTAGGGCTCCTTAATGGCTACCCAGAGTCTCATCTGGCTTTATCACTCAAACACTCTTCCCATGAGTAAGCCCCAAAGCAAAATGCTAACCTCAGAATATAGATAGATAGATAGATAGATAGATAGATAGATAGATAGATAGATAGATAGATAGATAGATAGATAGAAA
Organism: Petaurus breviceps papuanus; assembly: GCF_028583685.1. Classification (NCBI taxonomy): domain Eukaryota; kingdom Metazoa; phylum Chordata; class Mammalia; order Diprotodontia; family Petauridae; genus Petaurus; species Petaurus breviceps. Next base: position 7,938,077 of record NW_027187340.1, read on the forward strand.
GACAGACAGATATACATATATACACACACTTCTTCAGGATTAGAGGGCATCGCAACCCTCATGACCCACTGCCTAATTACAAAGTAATGAAAGGTGTAGGCCTTCCTGAAAAATAAATCTCCCCTAATCGAGCTTCTTGCTGGGCTCCATGTGAGGCCTAGTAATGGGTGGGAAAGATCTTCAGCTCCCATTAACATTGCAAGAAGCTCACAATCTAAAGATTTTGTAACATGTTATACACACACACACACAGATATAGATATAGATAGCAAGTTATATACAGGGTAAACAGGAAATAAGTAACAGAGGGAAGGCTTCTTGTAGATGGGATTTTAGTTGAGACTTTAATGGAAACCGGGGAGGTCAGCAGTCAGAAGTGAGGTGGGATAGTTTTCCAGTCAGGGAAAGGAGAAGGAAATGGAGAGATCTGAGCAAACTCAGTTAAGTTAAAACAGAAGGCACTGGTCAGCCAAATTCCTGGGCATTGGGTATCTGGAGGAAGGACAGTTGTGAGAAAGAAGGAAAATAATTCTCTACTCCCATCACTTACTCCACCACCACCCCAAGATCAATTCCCCACTACCACACCCACAATGGCCACAGCATTCCATCTTCAAGCAAGGTAAAGAGAAGCTCACAATTGGTTCCCTAACCTTTCAGCATTTGCTAAGAGAGAGAGAGACCAAGGAATTCAGGAAAACCAAAAGCTGACACAAAGCTGGCCCAGGTGATTTGGACAGAAGGGGAAGGAAGGGATTTGCAATGTCAGCAGCTGTATTTTCCCTGTTGCAGTTCATATATTTGTGGATACAAAGCAAATGCTGAGCTTTTGGAAAAGACCAATGTTCTCAGCTCTGAGGCTGTACCTCACACCCACCAGATTGGCAAAGATAACAGAAGAGAAAAATGACAAATGTGAGCAGAGCTTCAGGAAAAACAAGCATATTAAATGCATTGTTGGTGGAGGTGTGAATTGGTCCAGCCATCTTGGAAAGCAATTTGGAACTACACCCCAAAATCATTTAACTCTGCATATCCCTTGACACAGCAATACCACTGCTCAACCTATAACTCCAAAGAGATGAAATAAAGATAAAAAGAACTATACATACAAAAATATTTTAGTAGCTCTTTTCCTAGGAGTCAAAAGTAAGAAACTGTAGGGGTATTCATCCATTAAGGATATAATGAAATTTTGCTGCATCATAAGAAATGAAGAAATGAGAAGACTGGAAAGACCTTTATGAACTAATGAAGAGTAAAGTGAACGGAATTAGAAGAAAAACTTATATGATGAAAACATCATAAAGAAAAAATACTTTGAAATATTTGAGAAATCTGATCAGTGTCAATGGTAAACCAAAAATTCAGAGGCCTGAAAAGAGATAAATCCTTGTAATAAATAAATGAATAAATTGAAGGAAAAAATAGCAATTCTTTTTGTAAGAGCAAAGATCTGAAAACAAAATAGTTTCCCATAAATTAGGGAATGGTTGACCAAATGGAGATGTATCAACATAATGGGATATTATTGTACAGAAAGCCAGACTGAGCGACTGAAAAAAACAGTGGTGCTCCCAGAGAATAGAAAATGAAATATATCTCATTCATTATTACAAGAAGAGAGGGGATTACCAGGATAGAATGTTGAATACATTGTCATAGCTTTGTTAAACTCTTTTTCTTTGTTATAAGAGAGGGTTCAATTTTAAAGTAAGGGAAGAGGGACAATTCTAGAAATGTTTGATATAAAAAAAGGAATCAAAAAAACTTATTTTAGAAATATCTTTTTGTTTTAGATCACTTTCATTTCTGAATATATCCTTACTATCCCTCCCCCCTCAAAAAAAAAATAGCAATCCTTTGTAACAGAGAATAAAAAGAAACAGGAAATAAAGAGCAGCTAAGTAAAAGCAACCCACACAACAACGTCTGATATATGCAACATTCCATATATATCCTCTACCTCTGCTAAGAAGTGGAGGAAGTTATCTTTGCTTTACCTCTTCATGGGCAATGTACCTGAAACAGTTTCTGGATAATTAATCAATTAATTAGGTTAGCCAGCAATCAATAACTTGATGGTCAGTGGTTTCTCTCTGCCCATTAAAGACCCTGAAAGCCTTAAACCACTTCTGAAAGGGAAGGTCTCTGACAAATGAAAATCAACCCTGATTGGTGGACATTCAATGAGGAGGTGGTTTAAAAGTCATCAGCAATTCCTGCTGAGAACTTGGCTGAACCATGAGACTCGGCAGCCTCCAGCAATATGGATAGAGAAACTCATCTCTATCCAGACTTCTCTGATTGGTTTTCTCGTTCATGAGCTGCATCACCCTAAATTCTAGTGGAGGGGTACAAGGATGGGGGTGGGGCTCATTTCCCTGTAGCTTCCTCTTACTGTAAGAACTCACCCAGACTGGATTCTGCTTAGACTCAATAGAAAGGAGGGGTCCCTCCCAAGATTGAAGAGCAGGTTCCTTGAGGGCTAAAAGTATCAGTCAAGTCCTTCAGAGACTGACTTTCACAAGAACTGGTCTTAATGAGGAAATTGAGGGGAAAAGCCTGGATCTGAATTTAATAATTGGTTATTAATATAATAATATATAATAATTTCTTTCATCAGGTTTCGTCATTATAATTGCTTAATGTTCAGAGTTTTTTACTGTTATTTCAAAATACACTAAAAATTTTAAGAGAAATAAAGAAAATAACAGGAATGTAAAGAAATTTTAAAAACAAAGAAATAAAGAAAATACTTTATCAGGCTCTGATACCAAGGCTGGACTCTAGAAAAGTATATCCTGGCTGAGAATAAGATGGGAAAGTTCACAAAGAAGTCCCAGGGGGAAAACATTTAGCCTGGATGCTCAAATACCTATCTTGTCTTTTGAAAAAAGCAATCTCAGGGGCAGCCAGGTGGCTCAGTAAGAGCCCAGGCCCCAGAGTCAGGAGACCCAGGATTGGTTCTGGCCTCAGATACTTAACATCCACACAAAATAACTGGCCCTGTAACCTTGAGCAAGTTACTTAACACCAATTGCTTTAAAAAAAGAAAAAAAGCAATCTCCACCCTTTACAGAATTCAAAAGAGTTAAGGAAACAGACATTTATTAAGAGCCTACTATGTGTTAGGCACCATGCTAAGTACTTATAAATATTATCCCATTTGATCCTCACAGCAACCCTGAGAGGTAGTTGTTAATATTATCATTCTCCATTTTGCGGATGGAGAAATTGAGGAAAAGAGGCTAGAGTGACTTGCTCAGGGTTACACAGCTAGTAAGCTTCTAAGCCTGGATTTGAACTCAGGTCTTCCTTACTCTAGGCTTAGAAGAGCACATTTAGCTGTTTATAAAAGGTGAGTTTTAAACAACAACAACAAAAACAACAAATTCTATCTGCTTAAGGTTACCAATGGAATCCAGTAGCATGGAAAGCAAGAAAGTTCCTTTGAGGGTAGTTTCTCTCTATAACTCTTTTCTTTCTCTCTCTTGATCTAATACAGTTCTCTAGATCAGTGATCTCCAAATTGGAACCCTCCCCAAGAGAGACCCAAAAAAATTGGTTGCGCTCAACCAATCAGAAGATGGGAATATAGGTTGAATTCCACCTTTCCCCAGATAACCAGTTATGGGTCTTCTCTCCAACCACACTCCCCTTACTCTTATTCTCGAACCCCTCCCCACTCTTCAGCCTTCTGTCTCCTGTACAAGTAATCAGTCTCCTCATTTCTGAGTCAGGCATTAACTTCTCTGAGCATTTATAACTTAACTACCGGGGAACCACAATGGCAGCTGCACATGTGCCCCTGGGAAAATTCTACACCCCACCACACCCATCCCCTGCTCCTCAGCTCACCTCCTGGCTATGACAGACATGCCTGAGAGGGCAAGCTCTGCAGTGAGGATTTAGTGACTGCTAAGAGGCCCACCTGCCTTGTCCTGTAGGGCGGGACAGAGTGAATGGTTCAGGCTGAGTGGGCACAAGTGGGCTAGAAGAGATTGAAGATCTTAAGAAATTATTCTGTCCAAATCTACCCCTCTTCAAAACTTCCTTATTACCTTCAAGGACACCTCCATCCTTCCAGTCACCCAGGTGTACAATGATGCTATCTTTACTGCTGTATCTTTTGCCTTCCTTGGATCAAATGAGGTAAAAATTTTAAAATTTAAGCCCATAGTAGATGCTTAATAAATCTTCCTTCTCACCTTTGTGTCTCTAAAGCTTAGCACAGTACCTGGCACATAGTAGGACTTAATAAATATTTATTTGCTGACTAGGTGCAATTTTTAAGTTGCCCATCTTCTATTTCTCATTCTCACTATTCCTTCTGTATTTTCTATTCATACATTTACTGAATGGCTTTTTTTCTTATACTAGTTCTTGCTTAAAAATCATCACTAGTCATAAATCTGCTACAGCCTCCTCACACCCACTGTGTGTCTCAACATTACCCTTTGAGTCACCCATGAATATTTTGTTCTCAGAGCTCCAGTGAATCCTTAATCATTCAGAAGCCAACTAACACATTGTAGGATTTTTCCAGATTCTCGTTCTCCCTCTGCTCTAGCCACCTGCCTTTTGGCTATAACATTGCTCAGTAGCACCTCTCTCACAAGGTGGACTGGGGAAATAAAAGCTCAGACCCATTAATTTTACTACTTATTATTATCCTTTCCTCAAGAACCTGACTTCCTGCCAAAGTAGTCACTCCCTCCTCCCTCACTGCACTCCCAAACCATAAATGAAAGGCCTGGGGCTCTGAAACACAGTCCTATGGAAGCCAGGTGACATCTGAGCTAGTCTTCACAGACATGTCGCCTTGGCTATATCTGAATTACCATGGCATCCTCAGACTGGACATTAAGGCTAATTGACTTTATACCCTGGGGAAAGGGTCTAAGAAAGGGGAAAACTCCAAATGATTCACACAGCTGCAGCTGTGCTCTTTTCCACCCACCACTGACTTGGATTAGTTCTTCCTCTCCATTGCTAAATTCCATTCAACATTGACATGTTTACAATAAGTCATTGAGATCCAATGGCGATAGGAATTGTCCTTTCTCCTTAAATACTCTAACAAAATGCTGCATCTGTTGACATACTTTTCACCTACTTGCTGTATGCATCTTATATGTACTCATTTTTCACATTTCCTCAACTAGAATGTAGGCTGCTTGAGGGCAAGGACTGTTTTTGAGCCCTCCTCTTTTTTGCATTCCTGACTGGCACTTAGTACAGGGCCTAGTACATAGCAAGCCCTTAACAAAAGCTTGTTGTTGGCTGGATTGGTTGGCAGGGTATAATTACTCAACAAATATTTCACCTGTTCTCTTGACTTTGGCAACCAGCAAAGCCATCTACCATTCATGTAACAGAGTTTGTTTAACCATTCTTCAGGCAATGAATATCTACTTTCTTTCCAGCTTCTACTATCACAAAAAGGGCTGCTACAAAATTTCAATGTGGTGTGTATGAAACAAACCTTCCTTCCCATCTTTGACATCCACAGGGCATAGAACATAGGACATCCACAGGACATCCTGGGTGAAAGGGTATGGATATTTTCTCACCATCTATTTTCAAAGACCTGGAAGAGAATTTGAAACTGACCACCACTTTCCACTCCCATGAGATTCTCTAGGAAACAGAAGTTTGCAGAAGAAGATTGTATAGAAAAACAGGGCGAATAAAAACATCTCTCTCACTGTCACCTATCATGGTAGCCGCTGTCTGAAGCCAGTCAGCAGAACTATCAGCTTCAGTTTAAGCAAGTACTAACCACAGATTTGCAGAAATCTCTTATTTGTGATGGTTGCCTAGAGAACAAGGAGACTTTTTAAGTTGCATCCCAGGGAAAATCTAAATCCAGGGTTTAGCCTGAGGTTCAAGATACAGAAAATTACATCTCTACTTTCACTAACCTTTGGTTTCCTTTGAAATCCTATTTATTTATTCTGAGAAGAGGTCCATAGGCTTCACCAGACTGCTAAAGCAGTTCATTACATACAAAGTTAAAAACTCTTCATCTAAATAAAGGAAATACCCTAATTACTTTTCCTGAGGTATTAATCTAGGGCCCATTAGCTCATTTAAGAAATATTTTGATAACTATTTCAATACAATTGGTTTCCTTTAGTACCCTATGCATTTTGTTTTATGCATTTAAAAATACTGTCCTGAGAAGGGGTCAGCAGGCTTCACCAAATCCAAAGTTATCCAAGAGAGGGATCCAAGACAGAAAAAAAATTCAAGAACACATAATCTATAAGATAGGGATAAGAAGCAGGAAAGGTACCTACAGGCTGCCATTTGCAGAATCATCTCTAAGTCACTGCTGCTAGAAAGAAGAGCTTATTCTCATTCCATAAACGTTCTTTTTGCTGCCAAGTTGTGGTTCTCATTAGCCTGGTACTCTCACAATTCACACTTGGCACCTTCATGTGCTACATATATATGCCTTTTTTTTGTTGTGTCATTTCAGTCGTGTGCGATGACTCTTTGTGACCCCATTTGGGGGTTGCTTGGCAAAGATAATGGAGTAGTTTGCCATTTCCTTCTCCAACTCATTTAGACCCAGGAAACTGGGTCAAGTGACTTGCCCAGGGTCACACAATTAGTTAGTGACTGATGCTAGATTTGAACTCAGGAAGATGCGTCTTTTTGACTCAGCCCAGCATTCTATCCACTGTACCACCTAGCTACCTCTCTCCCTTTTTGCTCTGGTGTTTTATCCTCAAAAGTGCTACTGGAGTAAACAGTGAAAAATAAAGTGACATTTTCCCTAACCAAAACTTTAAATAACAGATTATTATTAAGCAGATCCCAATAGATAGCAAGTCAAATCATGTTCCATGGAGCATCATAACTTATGGATCAAAACTTTCAATGTAACAAAACTAAGAAATGGGTATTAGTCCATTTCCCCTTATACCATTGCAAAGGGTTTCTATCATATGAGAAACAAACACACCCAAAGAGATCCTTTAATATACATGAATATATAATTTAAAACATCTAGCTTTGCACTATTCTCATACAGTCCCATATAAAAGACCTCAGATTAGCTACTCCAAAAATAATCTCTCTTTAAAATTGGCAACTTTTATCAGAATACTTAGAATCAAAGACTTTTAGGTCACTTAGCTTTGCTATTAGCATAGTCAGGCTATTTATAGTACATTCCAAGCTAAATCATTATCAAAGGGACTAAAATAAACCATTATTGTGCCAGAGACCTGGTGAGAACCAAAGAACCACAATATAATTGTCAGTAAGTCCATACAAGTAACTGGAGTCTATTCTGCAAAGCATCTTGGGGGCACGTAAGCACAACAATGGGGCCATACCAGCTAATAGTGCTTCTCTGCCCTTACCTTCGTGATATCTTTGGATAACAGCAATGTATGTCAGTTGCCACCTGTGTGACTTTGGACAAATTGCTTGACCTCTCTGAGCCTGTTTCCTTATTTGGAAAAGGAGAGAAAATGACTGAGTGACCTCTAAAGTCCCTTCCATCTCCAGACCTTTCCTCCTATGAACAATACTCATGAGAATAATATTCTCCTGCAATTACGGAATACCTCAAAGTTAGTGGATTGTAAATGTCTTGCAGGTAGGCACTATTTCTAGTCTCCTGAGTGTAACAACCATGCTACTTGCAGTTTTGATCTGCTTTTCTAAAGGAAAGCAACTCAAAAGGAGTCAACAATCTTACTTTAATCAAACATGTATCATTTACTTCGTTCAGGAGGATAAAGCTCTCTGAACTTCAGAGAAAATACAAACAGAAATTATAAGCAGAAATAATAGCATAAAGACCCACTGACAGGGCTTCTAATTATCTGACCAAATAATACATACATCACAGATCAACAGACAGATCCAACTGTCTGTCCATTACATACATACATAGTTAGCAGAGAGAGGAGCACCAACATCTGGGTTTTCAAAGCCAGGGCTTTGAAATGGTTACCCAGAGTCTCAGCTGGCTACAACACTCCTGCAGTGAGTAAGTCCCAAGCAAAATGCTAACCTCAGAGTATACTTCTTCAGGGTCAGAGGGCACGACAACCCTCATGACTCATTGCCTAATTTCAAAGTAACAAAAGTTGTGGGCCTTCTTAAAAACAAGCCTTCCCTAATCAAGCTTCTTGTTGGGCTCCAAGTGAGGCCTTTTAATGGGTGGGGAAGATCTTTAACTCCCATTAATGTTACAGTGAGTGTCTTCATGACCCCAAGTCCTAGTATAGCATTTTGAATATAATGAGCTTTCAATAAATGCTTGTTGAAATAAAATAACTTGATGGTACTTTGATTCCAATTTTTGTTGTTCAAAATAGCATCATGTGATTCCAAAGGACTTATGATGAAAAATACTATCCATCTCTAGAGAAAGAACTGATAGAGTCTGAATGCAGATCAAAGCATACTTTTCCTTACTTTATTGTTATTTATTTTGGTCTGTGTTTCCTTCACAAAATGATTAATATGGAAATATCTTGAATGACTGTATATGTATAAACTATATCAAATGGCTTGCCTTCTCAACGATGGGGGAGAGAAGGGAGGGAGAATTTGGAACACAAAATTTTGAAACACAAATGTTAAAAATTGTTTTTGTGTATAATATGGAGGAAAACTAAAATATTAAATAAATTTTTAAAGTATCATTTTTTAAACATCAATAATAAGTCTTTCCAGGTGGAATCCATAGACCCAAAGGAAAAAGCACTTATTAAGCACCTACTACATACCAGGACACGGTGCTAAATGCTGTACAGATGCTACCTATCAGTTCTTCATCACATTCCTCAGTTGTTTCAGGTTGGCTCAGGTCATACTTTGCTTGGTTTAGATCTTCTTATCATTTTTCTCCAATTTCTTCTTTTCCATCACTAATAATTGGAGTGTGGAGGCAGCATGATGAGGTGGAAAGGGAGCTGGCCTTGAAGGCAGGAGAAAGGCTTGGATTCAAGTGCCGTCTGTGACACAGTCTCCTGGCAAATTGCTTTACCTCTCAGTGTCCTAGGCAACTCTCTAGAGCTATAACTTACAGAGAAGGTGATGGTGACCTGCATGGAGAGAAGGCCTTTCCTCAGCAGTGAATTCTCTATATCAATTAAATTAAAAGTCTAAAAAAGAATTTGTTTTCAGTTTTCCTTTGAGTTTATATTTTTATTTGGATTTGGGGATTTTTAAGTTTATAAATGGCTTTATTTTGTTTTCAGTTTTCCTTTGAGTTTATATTTTTATCTGGATTTTTTTTTAAGTTTCTAAATGGCTTTCCTGCCAAATTCACCATGGATATCCCTCTGAGAGATTTACTATTAACATAATAACTATAGCTTTGCTTTTCCTTTTGAATAGTATGACACTTACACATTTATCTTTACACTGTTCCTATGAGGGGCCATTTTTATTATCATCATTTTTCAAATGGAAAGTCTAAAAGAAGAAGGATTTAAATGCCCCTTTGAAATCAGAGGCACACTTACCATACATTTTTCCAACTCCAACCTAAGGTATTTTTTTATATAAATAGGCCAGATTGAAATTATTTAGTGATCCAGCCTCTAATGTCTCCCCACCTTTGATCTCCCCCTCCCAAATCATCACAAGCATATGATCAACAAGATCATATTGAAACACACTTCCTCAATGCCTCCTGCTGTCCAACCATCTGATTGGAGAAGACAGCAGGTAAACAGTAGAAAGTTCCTTCTAGCCCTTCCATTTAAGGGTACCCAGGGCAGCTACCACATCATTTCCCATTGGCCTCTCTCCTCTGGGCTTTGTCATCCTTTGGGATACCTTCCCCACTCTTTTTCAATTTCTTTTTATGTGTTGTTTTCACCCTTAGATTGTAAGCTCCTTGAGGGCAGGGACTGTCTTTTGCCTTTCTTTGTACTCCTAGTACTTAGTTCAGTGTTAAGTTCATAGTAGTGTAATGGGAATGTAAATTTGAAGATCTTCCCTGCCCCTAGGCTAAAGTGCAGCTGGAGCCTGGGGTGGGAGGCTTGTTTTTCAGTAGATACTTCTTGATTGGCCAGTGAGTCAATAAGGTTGTTACATTCTCTGAGCCAGGAGAAGGCTATATGAGCCCTGAGGTGTAGCTTTGTTTTGGGACTCACTTTGAGAAGTGTTCTGTGATTTGATCTGGATTCTGGGAAGCCGTTGTCCAGAGCCCCCCCGGCTTTGGAAAAACCCAGATGTTGACTGGGTATGGATGTAATGGTTGGACAGTTTGGAAATCTGTCTACTTGATCTGTTTCTGTCTTGATAATTCTGCCTGTATACTTTGAAGTTCAGGGTGCTAACCTTTTTCCCCTGAACGAGGTAAATGATACATATTTGACTGATTAAAGTAAGCTTGTTAACCCATTTTGAGTTGCTTTCCTTTATCAAAGCAGATCCAAGAACCTGTGTTGGCAGCAAACCCTGAGGACACTTGGGGTGCTTGCTGCTACAAGCAGTCACTTAATAAATGTTTATTGAATGATTGACACCATTACCAAAGGAATCTTCCTAAAATGCCTACAACTCTGATAACATTTCCAATTTTAAAAATGTTAGTGGTTCCCTATTGCCTACTGAATAAAGAGAAGCCCCTTGGCCTGGTATTTAGGAACCTCTTCAATCTGGTTCCATTTGCCTTTGCAACATTATGACACATGTCATGCCTTTATATACCCTGTAGTCCAGGCAAACTACCTCTGCCTTTCTTATTCTCCACCTTTGAGCTCCTCCCCACCCCAACACCTCTGGTCCCCATCCCTGTGCCTGGAAGAGATTCCTCATATTCTCTGTTAATGGTCACCTGGTGAAATCCTTTCTTTCTTTCTAGGCCCAACTCAGATACCTCATCTCCCATGATGCTTTCCTCGATTTTCCTCTCCCTTCCCTTCACCCCACATCTGAAAGTGGTCCCTTCCTACTTTGTTTTCTCAAAGAATTCTATTAAGACCAATCCTTTGTACTTATTACATTCCACTTTCTATTATACTTAGTTGTGTGCATCTTGTATTTCTTATTAGACTGAAGAATAAATGAATGATAAGTTTCTGGAGGGTGGAGACTATATTTTCTATCATATTTGTATTATTCACATCTAACAGGGGCTGGCATATAATATCTGCTTAATGAATATTTATTAACTTGAATGTGCAAATAACTGGGAGTGCTAGGACTGTTAAATCTTATTTCTTTATTGAACATAATTTTCACATACTCTAAACTAGATGATTTGTTCTCTGTACAGATACAACTCTTCCCTGTGTCCACATCTTTTTCCTAACCATTCCTGAATGTCTTCCTCCTCCCTCCCTCTCTCCCCTCTGGAATATAGATGGATTTTAATCTAGATTAAATCCTTTTAAATCTGGCTCTGACTGTACTTAGCAGTATTGTGGGCTTCATGTGGAACTATTTGAACCTTAGCAGTGTTACTTATTACCTCAAAATTCAGCTGCCCTCTCCCTCTCTCCTTTCCTCCCCTCCCCCCTACCATTTCTCTCTCTGTCTGTCTCTCTCCCTGTCTCCACTTTCTGAAATCCTACCCATCTGTCAATACCCAGCTCAAAGGCCATCTGCAGTGAGTTTTTGAAATTCTTTTTCCATCTGGGCAATATGATTTTTAAGGCATTCTTCTCCTCATTAGTTTTTGGGCCTCTTTTGCCATTTGAGTTATTCTATTTTTTAAGATGCTATTTTCTTTGGTATTTTTTTTCGGGGGGGGGAGTCTCTTTTAGCAGGCTGTTGACTTGCTTTTCATTATTTTCTTGCATCATTCTCATTTCTCTCCCTAATTTTTCCTCTACTTCTCTTACTTGATTTTCTAAATCCTTCTTGAGCTCTTCCATGGCCAGTAACCAATTCATATTTTTATTGGAAGCTTTTAATGCAGGAATTTTGACTTTTTGTCTTCTTCTGGTTCCATGTTTTGATCCTTTTTGTCCCCAAAAAAAGGATTCTGTGGTCTGATTGTCCTTCTTCTGCTTGCTCATCTTGCCAGCCTGACTTTTGAGGTCTTTGCCATGGTAGAACTCTGCTTACAGAGTGGAGAAAGCTGTGTCCCAAACTGCTGGGGTTTTTACAGTTGTCAGAACTATGAGGAGGGTGCCCTCTCTACCACCACGCAAGCCCTGGCACACTCGCCCCAGGACCATCACCCAAGACCATGATCCAGATCCAAGCAGGTCAAAGCAAGAGTGATTACCCTCTGAATGGTTGGTTGGTCCCCCTATAATCTGCAGACCAGGAGCTCTGGAGGCAGCCATGGGCAGCACCTGCAGCCACCCTGTGGCTGCCTATCTCTTGCCTCAGGGGCACGGGCCAGACCATGCTCTTCTGTCTCCCAGTTCCAACAGAGTTCCTTACTGACCTTTAACTTTCTTTTTGATGTTTATGGGTTGAGAAGTCTGAAAACTGCCACATCTCCTGGTGATTCACTCTGAGGTCTGTGCGGCTAGTCAGGGCCTCCCCAGAGTCTGGGACTGCGCTCAGCTCCCAGTTCGGTGTGATAGGCCCTTCCTGCTGGCCTGCCAGGCTGCCTTCAGTGGGAGATATGTTTCCCTCTTTCACTTTGTGAGTTCTGTAGCTCCAAAATTTGTTTAGAGTCATATTTTACAGGTATTGGAGGTGGATGGAGCGGGAGCTGGGCAGAGTTTCTGTTTTTACTCTGCCATCTTGGCTCCACCCCCACTCAAAGGCCATCTCCTACATAAAACATTCCTGTTCTCTCAGACAAGTCCTATTCCTCTTCAATCCTCACATGGAATCTAGTTCATGCACTTATTTTGTATTTTGTATTATATTTATTTATATGTACACCACATTTTAGTTCCTCCTTCTCCACTAGCTTTTTAAGTTCTTTGAGGGTGACGTATCTTTTCTTTGTGTCTCCTGCAGAACTTAGCATAGTGCTCAGCTCATACAAGGCACTTAATAAATTTGTTCAATTTACTTTTTACTGCAGATTATGGCCAATATGGCAAAATAATATAGGAAATAACTACCTCTGAAGAACTGAAAATGAATATCACAGAAAAGACAAAGGAGGGGCTCATGATGATTACAAGAAGGCTGTAGGGTATAAAGAATGAGAAGCTCCTAAGAAGGACAGACGCAAAAGATGTCATCGGGGAATCATATTATATTCCATCTCTCCCTGTCTACTCCTTCCCTGATGCCTTAAAGCTTCTAGGTCTCCCCAATCCTCAAAACAAAACAAATAAACAAACCCACAGCCCTCACATGAGTCTATCATCTTTTTGCTCTTTTCCACTAAACTCCCTGAAAAATCCATCTGTGTTCCTTACCTCCACTTCCACTCTTCTCATTATCTTCTAAACCAGGGATGTCAAATTCAAATAGCAACAAGATCTGTACATAAGACTCCCTGGGGGCAGGTTGTTGACCTAGAAAATCACATATTAATATTATCTATGTTTTTGTTATAGTTTTATTTATTTTGTTAAATATTTTCCAATTCCATCTTATTCTGGGTCAGGCTGCACTGGGAGAATCATGGGCTCTATGCGGCCCATCTAAACCCTCAGCAGCATGGCTTCTGACTTCATCATTCAACCATTCTCGGCAGTTACTAATGATCATTTATGTGCCGCGTCTAATGGCTTTTTATAATTTTCCTTTACTAAATCTTCATCTATGGCTTTCCCATTAGTCATGCATGTCCCACAAGGTTCTGTTTTTATCCCTCTTCTCTTCTCCCTTTAGATTATCTCACTTGGTGATATCATTATCTCACATGGAAACAATTATCATCTCTATTCAGATGGTTCTCAGATCTATACTCTCTCCTGAACTCCAGTCCCACATCACCAAGTGTCTATTTGATGCCTTGAACTGGATGCCCTATCAGCATCTCAAGCTCACATGTCCTAAACCAAACTCATTATCTTTCTCTCCAAAGTCTCCCCTCTTCCAAACTTCTCTGTTACTATTGAGGATACCAGCATCTCCCAATCAGTTACACTTGCTGCCTCACCATTCTGAACAACTCACTGTCATTTACCCCCATATTTAACTAACCTGTGGTGAAATCTGGATGTGTCTACCTTCATATCTTTCATATTTGTCCCCTTATCCCCATTCCCACAGCCAACACCTTAGTTCAGGCTCTTATCACCTCTCTTTCTCTAGTACTACTGCAATATCCATCTAATTGTTTGCCTTCCCACACCCACCTCCGGTCTCTACCCATTCCAATATACACTCTCTCCACTCAGTTGACAACATGATTTTCCTAAAGCATAAATCTGACCAGGCCATTCTTCTACCTAATACCAGTCCTCCCTTCCACGTCCAGGTTAAAATATAAAGTCTCCTCTTTGTCATTTAAACTCTTCATAATCTAGTCCCCTTCTACCTGTCTTAGTTTCTTACACTTTCCTCTTCACAATCTACAATCCAGCTACACTGGCCCATTTGCTGTTCCTTGAACAAGACACAGTGACCTCTTAAATACAAATTCTGGATGTCTTTTCTTAATCATCATCCTTGAGCTATCTATTGATTTTAACATGGTCAAGGATGCAATTGGGTGGAGCAATGAATAGAGAACACTGGGCCTGAAATCTGAAAGGCCTGAGTTTAAATCTCACCTCAGACAATTACTGGCTGTGTGACCCTGAACCAGTTACTTAACCTCTGTCAGCCTCAGTTTCCTCAACTGCAAAATGAGGATAATAATAGCTACCTCCTAGGGTTGTTGTAAGGATCAAATGAGACAATATTTGCACCTAGAATATAGTTTTATATACACATACACACACATATAAAACATAACAATTATATAACATATGTTCAGTCATTTCAGTTCTGACTCTTGGCAGAGACATGGAAATTTGGGGAGAGAGGGCTTTCTTGGCAGAGATATGGAAATGGCTTACCATTTTCTTCCTGGTTTGATTTGCAGATGAGGAAACTGAGGCAAACAGGGTTGTGACTTGCCCAGGGCCACATAGCTATTAAGCATTGGGGGTCAGATTTTAACTCAGGAAGATGAGTTTTCCTGACTCCAAGCCCCAGTACTCTATCCACTGTGTCAACTAGCCAGCATACAGTAGAAGCTTAATAAAATCTTCCTTCAATACCTCTTTCCTCCTTGATACTATTTTCCCTCTAGGTTTTTGTGACCCTACTCTCTCCTGGTTCTCATTCTACCTGTTTAAATACTCCTCAGTTTCCTTTGATAGACTGTCATCTAGTACAAGCCCAGTGACTGTGGGTGCCAAGGCCCTGTCCTTGGCCCTCTTCCCTTGGATATCCATAACTTTGATCCCATCAGTGTAATGGCCTAACCAAGTAAAATATTTGACAGTCCCCTTATTTTCACCATAGTCCTGCCCTTATTGGAGGGGGGGGTTCATGATCATAGAATTCTAGATCATTTAAGCTGGGAGTCCCCAATATTTTTCACATTGAAGAGATTGAGTGCTCCTTTCTTGTTATATACCAGTTAATAGAAGTGGAAAGAAGAAGGGGAGTGAGAGTGAAATGAGGTTGGGAACTAGGACAAAGTGCTAATGGAAAGTTCTGAAACCAAGGTAGATGGGGAGGGAAGGATGCTGGTCAGGAAGACCTGTTGATGAGGCTTTTAGCCTAGGGTTATATCTAATGACTTCTGACATTTCAACTTTGGTACTTCACTGCTATGATTTAGAAATGTCTTTGTGCTACAAGAATGAACCAGAGAAGTCTCAGGTTATGCCCCATTTCAAAGGCTTGTGGCCACATACACTTGGGTCTTGGGTCTTGGGTCCAAGGACATAAATGCCTAAACACTATCAATTAAGGTCAAGCCCTGATCTATTAGTGCCCTCATTTTACTAGGGGGAGAGGATGGGAACCAGCACCACTCACTATTCCTCCATTAGGTGAGTAACATAGCTGGGACCTGATAGCCAGTCCCATGTTCTTTCTATACGACAATGGCATTTGAAATGACACAAACCCAGTACATACCCCCTAGTGCAATGTTGTGACTTGAATGGAAATAAGTCCTAGTCATTTTTTTTGTGAACCAGGGACATTGAAGCCAGAATGTTTAAGGGACATTTCTGGACTTATATTTGCAAGGGTATGCTGAAGCCAGCTTATACCAAGGAGTGTCCATTGTTAACTGTTCAGAGCACTTACACCATGGAAAATGCTACAAATCAGGGCTTGATTTTATTATCATTATTATTTTATTATTATTATTATCATAGTGATTGTCTAGACCTAAAAAAGTAATAGAGAAAATGTTAATAATGCAGATTAAACTTAAAAGTATCTTGTGGGTAAAGTATTGGGGCTTTATCCACCCAGAGAGCTAATTGTTAAACATTTACAAACACATTCTTAGTTCTATGGCAGGGACTTGAACTCAGGAAGGAGGGATGGGGGTAGTTGAAGCATTCTTTACTGAATTAATCTCATCTTCAGATGATTACATTTTCTTTTCTGCTCTTGTCTTATGCCAGATATAGATATTAAAAAATCATCTTCACTTTTGAATGTGGAAAGTTAAGCATTCCTTTCAACTCTTACTATAACTAAAACTTCTTAGACCAAAATCTACAGAAACAGGAATTTGATGAAAAAATAAAGTATATCATATTCATCAACTCTCTTAAACCTACATTCAGGCCTCTGCTTTTAAGGAAGACTTTCATTTATTGAATATTACCATCACTTTTAGAACATTCAAACCATTTTTACTTGTTATTTTAAATCCTTATCAAAATAACCACAAGAAAATTAAAAACAAACATACTAGAAAACCAGGCTAGACTTTATTATATACTTTATTAATTTTCCACTTGCATCTAATGCTAGAAAAATCATCAGATATTTTCTATAAAACATGGGAACAAATAAAAACCCTGAAATTCCCTGGCAAAGCAGATACTGTTTCCCATGATAGATTTAGGTCTGTTGTAGTTTTTAGGATGTGGTTGTGACCTGACAGTAATGCATGAGATGAAAAATAATATTTTTACTGATGATACCAGAAAATTATTACCTATTTCTCCAAAGTGAAAGTGTTATATAGCTCCATATTTTCTATCACATTATTTCTATAAAGGCCAAAAATGTTAATTGTTTTCTGAATCCTGGAGTTTACTAGCAAGCCAACCTTAGCATTTCTTGGTCTCCTTTTCTGAGTCCACAGTAGAATAATCTCTGACACCATGACTTGGAAGCAGAACAGGAGAATGTGCCAAAGGAGTTAATAGAGGAACCATATGTTTAAATCCCACTGCTCTCTGCTTTTCTTTGATTGTCTGCTGCCATACCCACTCTTTACCTTGAGTTTGGCCAGGAGGAGTTCATGATCCTCAAGCAGCTTCTTGGTCTCATCTTGGCTGCTGCCAATTTCCAGAAGGTTGGGACAGGATTCAGCCAGCTGGAGTTGTACCCATTTTCCACTCTGTAAACAAAAACAAAACCAAAGTTACTTTTAGGTCCTACCTGTTTCTCCTCACCTCACATTTCTTTCTTTCTTTCCTTCCTTCCTTCCTTCCTTCCTTCCTTCCTTCCTTCCTTCCTTCCTTCCTTCCTTCCTTCCTTCCTTCCTTCCTTCCTTCCTTCCTTCCTTTTAATTGATATTAAGAAGGTTGATTTTGGCTTTGGTGAGTAGCACTGGAAGGAACCTTCAAAGTCCTGTTCTTATACTTTATTTTACAAACTGGGAGAATGAAGCCAAGAGTTATAGCTCACTTAAGGACAGTCAACTAGCTAACAATTACCTGGCCTAGATTGCTGGGCCTGGAGTTAAGGACACTTGGGTTCAAATACTGCCTTAATCACTAGGTGACCATGGGATCATCATTTGACCTTTTGTAGTAGTAACCACACCAGCATACCCAGGATGGCTGCTAGCACAGTTTCTTAGATCTGTTTTACTAGGAAAGACAGCTGTTTAAGGGGTCAACAATCTTTTTAAATTACATTCACTAGTTTGGGGGAAAAGTCAGCATCCTGAACTTTCAGAGAAAACACAAGCAGAGAAATAAAGACCAACAGACAGGGCTCTGACTGCCTGAATCAAAGCAATATTGCTATATACTTTACATACATGCCTAAACCAAGAGAGCCTTTACATCTGACCAGTCAGGGAGCTCTGAACATACTGCCACTCAGAATCTCAACCACGGAATCACAAGATCCTTCTGATAAGTGAGCCCCCAAAGCAAACTACCAACTCAAGAGTATATATATACTTCTCAGAGCCAGAAGACATCACAACCCTCCTGACTCAGTGCCTAATTAGAAATTAGCAAAAGGTGTGAAAGCCTTCCTACAAGCAAGTCTCCCCTAAGCAAGCTTCTTTGAATGGACTACACAAGAGGCCTATTAATGGGCAGGGAAGATCTTAAATCCCATTAACATTATACCTTTCTGAGCTCCAGTTTTCTCACCTGTAAATTGGAGACAATCCTACCTGTAATATCTACCTCCCAGGGTGTTTGGGAAGCTCAAATGAAAAAAGAAGATAGTATTTTGCAAATTTTGTAGCCCAGCCTACATGAAAGTAGATGATTGCTTCCATTATACTACATACCCATCATTTAAGAGTGACCAATATACCTCCTCCCAACTTACAAACAGATAAATGAGAGAAGATGGCCATTACTTGCTAAAAAAAAAAAAAACCGAAAGATTAAGATTTCACCATAGCTAAGTCTTCTAAGTACACACCTTGCCTAGTTCAATTAAGATGGAAACAGAGTTAGAGCTGGAAGACACCTTAGAAATCATCTTGTCCTATCCCCTCATTTTACAGAAGAGGGACATAGAATTCAGTTGACCAAAATTCAACTTACACACAACTTTTGCTGATCACATCTATTACTAAAAGTGAAGAATACCTGTGTGCCAGTTGAATTACATGAGGCCAACACAACTGCTGGGAATTTGAAGTTCAAACTATCTACATAATCCCAAATATGACACTTGACTGCTTTCCTAATCCCCAGTGGTGTCAGTGTTGAGTAAAAGTCATGTCACGTGATTTGGGTTTTCATAAGCATTCTTTTGATCTTCTTCAATTAATCCCTTAATTGATTCATAACTACGAATGGTCAATGCATAATGAGGGAACAAGCATTTAATGTGTTCCAGGCACTGTGCTAAGCACTTCACATATATCTCATTTGATCCTCACAACATTCCTGGGAGGTAGGTATAATTATTATCCCCATTTTACAGTTGAGAAAATCGAGGTAATCAATGGTTAAGTTATCTGCCTAGGATCACACAGCTAGAAAGTGTGGGAGGCTTGAACTCAGGTCTTCCTGAGTTCTAGGCCCCTATGTGATAGAGAGGAGATACAAAGGAAGCAAAATATGTAGTCCCTCCCCTCAAGAAGTTTACCATCTATTTGAGGAATCACACATTTCTATCATGAATTAACTGGAGAATAGAAAAGCAAAGCAACTTTTGAACAAGTTAATGATAATAAAGCGGCACTCACTGCATATATGGAAGGACAGAAGGTCAGAAAATACCAGTCACCCTGTCCTAGACTGTTTCTACTTCCCTGCCATTAACCTAAGGCCCCTTTCCAGATTGATAATCATTTCCTTGCTGTTGGTACTTTGCTATATTTTGAATTTCCACCTTTTATCTTAATTCTCTTCCCAGAATTTAAGCATCTTGAGAGTTTGCTACTTCTAGTTTTATCCCAAGCAAGTGAGAAAAAGGCCCTTAATAAATGTGATAGGAAGAATTTCTCATGAATATAATTTCAGGTTCACCTTCCTTCCTTCACTTTGCACATCAGACTTTTCCCACTGCAACTTCTTGTCCACAAAATCAGTCTTTAAATTTATTCTGACCAGCCTCAGACACTTAACATTTACTAGCCCTGTGACCTTGGGCAAGTCTCTTAACCCCAACTGCCCTCCAAAAAGCAAAAAATAAATAAATAAATTTATTCTGATCCTTATTAGTTTCTAGAGCAAAGTTGTTCTGTCTGGAGAGTGTTTTGTCTGCCTGTGGAATGGTCAATATCTACAAAATGGGGATTTATGCAATACAATGCTCCTTGTTGGCCCCCCCCCCTTAATCAGTATTAAATAATAGAGTCCTTCCATACAACTACATATACCAGCCATTGGCCAAACTAAGCTCTCTTTGCAATAGAGGGGAAAGAACACCTGGATGGGTAAGACAAAAACAGGGACATATGGGAAAGTTTTGTTCTATGTAATTGAGGCCATGTTCCATTATCTTTACCACTGGCCTTGACTGCTGAACTCAGACTGAGAATGAAGGAAACAAGGGATTGAACTGACTGATTTTTTTCTTACTCTAAAGGGAAACACCATTTCCCCAATTTTTGTTGAGAAGTATTCAATAAGTGTGTGCTAAGCCAACAGAATGAAGCATCCATCACATCTGCCATATGAATGCTGCCCAGCTGTTCTGTGCCTCAAGTCTTTTCCCTGACCTTCCTCGCCAGCTCCTCATTCTGTTTCCTTGAAGGAATCACTCTTTAAAGAATCAACAACTGAGAAAACAAAGCACTAACTCAGAGGCAGGTGAGCATGGATAAGTAAATCTCTAAAGAAAAATGAAGGGGGAAATGTTTTTTCTGGAATATAATTAATATTATATTACATATATAAATAGCACATAATAAATATTATATACAATTATATTTGATGTATTGTACAATAATAATATTTAATTAATATATCATACAATGATATAATTAATAATTTTATATAAAAATGTAATAGAAATATTTCTTTTCTAGAATATAATTAGCACACTGGAAATAGTTCAGAAGCACATACACTTTTTTTACACAGGGCTTCCTGAATTTAGATTTTCTCCTTTCAAAAATATTCAAAGCAATAGCAAGAGATACATTTGAGGTAAAAGTGATTGTAAGGTCAAATCGATTCAATTCTATTCTATAAATATTTATGGCAAGAATAACCTAGACCCAGTTCTAGAAAAAAAAATTGTTTTCATAGTTTGGAATGTAATTTGAAAGTTTCTACTCTTTAAAAGAATTCAGCCTGTGAGTTCTTAGAACATATTCCTTGATTAGTGTTCTTCTCTGAGGATGCTATTTATTTCGGGAGAGCTATAGCTGGAGAAAAGGTAACAACCAGAAATATTTTTTTTTCTTTGTCTACCTCTCTATCTGGCAGTGAATATTTAGGATGCTCAAAGCACCATCATGCACATTATAAGATCTTGCTACTTCACATCAGGCTTCTCATCTTATCTTAGCGCCCTGAGACAGAATCTCTGGTAAGAGAGAGATAGAACAAGGTCCTGTGTATTCAGAGACTAAGTATAGAGTAACAACAGCAGGAAATGCACCTGGGTAGAAATACTTTTCAATCTTTTTACGTTGAATCATTTTTCTCTATGCCGAGTTATAGTTTCTCTTCTATAAGTCTGCATATTACTGTAACATAAACAACCACAAAGTTCGGTGAAATAGAATGTATTATACGGAATCAGAAGACCAGGAGGAAAGTAAATCAATCAAACCTATTAGGGTACAAAATGATACTTGTCTGGGGAACACTGGCTTGTTTTTGGCTTTTTCCTCCATTAAAGAGTAAAGTCTTTAGATTGTGAACTATCTAAAGTCAAATACCAGGCTTTGAAATCTTTGCAAGGCATTTTCAAAGGATGAGTCACTTAATTTTGATGGAAGATGTCTTGTTCAGCCTTAATGCTACGTTGTCACGTATTAAAAGGGCTTGCTGGAGATTAAGCTCTTGCCATCATTATGGAACAATGAGTTAGTGGTGTCCCTAGTGATAATGTTTTTTTTTTTTTCTTCCTCAATATTGTGACTAGAATTGGAAACTTTCTTTACTTTGTCAAATTGAGTGCTTTACAAAGGTGGGTACAGTCAGGGTGTGGGACTCTCACAAAAGCTGCTTCCCATTCTCCCTCATACTCAAAGAACTTCATTCTTCAGATTTTCTTCCCCACCTCCTACGATCAGCCCCCCCACAAAGTTGTAAGCATGATCACAGATTCCCTTCCTTTTGTCCGGACAACAGGCTTCCTTCCCTCTTGGTCTACCTTTGTAAATCTAACAAATTCTGGTACAGAGGTATTATTTTTTTGTTTTCTGACTGAAAATCCATTCCTTTCTTTCCTTCTTTCTCTTGCTTTATGATTTAAAGAAAAAATGTATTGTTAAATTGTCTTGACTTTGCTAGTTTACTCTTAATTACTTAAAAAAAAAGCAGAAAGATGCCTTTGCCGCATTATTTTTTCTCTACTGTAAACTACTGCCCCATGTGGAATGTTGAGTGGATATATATCACCCAGCAGTTAGGCAAGCCCGAACCAAGGAGTGAAGAGTACTAAGAGTGAGTGAGAGAACTGTCAGCTTACCTTCAAGATAGCTATGACAATCCTGGAGTCCCCAGCCTGCACAGCGACAGAACTGACTGTTGTGGTAGAAGGCAGCGCCCCAGAACTCTCTTGGCTGGACATGGTACTTTCGAACCACAGTTTATTCTTTAAGGCAGCCTCTGTACAGATGTGTGTCTCCTAGTCATTTCAGAAGGCAGCAAACAGGGTTACTTGGATTCATTCAGGGAAAGATCTCAGCTAACACTGATTAGTCTGCCAAAAGGAAAGAACAGGAGGTTAAAAATAGACAACCCCATTGAGTTTATCATTCTTGAGAGAGAAATGGAGCATCGACACACCCCTAGTTTGGTAGCATTAAGCTGCCTGGGTTGGGTTTTTTTTTTTTCCTGTCATTATCTGAAGTGTAGAGGAAGGCTCTGGGCTCTGTGAACATCATCTGACACTCGATAAGCAAATGGAAAAAAGCTATATGCAAATGGAAAAAAAAGTCCAGTTTTGTCCACTATAAACTGTATGGACTGATAATTGTGGACTTTAAAACCAGCAAGGTACTGTCCTGAATACTGATCACCAAGAACTGTTTCCTGTGGCCTCCATGCATGCAAAAGGTTTGCTTTAAAAAAAAAAAAAAGTTACAGTACTTGTTTTTTTCCATTGAATTGCTTTCTGCACAGAACGGTCAGTAATATGTTTTTAGATCAATCACCCCTCTCCAAACCCATCATCCCTTCCTCCTCCAACCTCTACCACCAAAATCATATACAATGGCCAGATTTGTTCAGAATCACAATTATTTTTATAGGCATCTTATAGGGGGAATTGTTTTTAAAGCACAGATACCTTTCATATTTAGCATTTATTTCAAAATATTGTTTCCACAGATCATTTCCCTATTATATCTTCTAACTTTTATTGTCCAAAATGTGTCTTTTTTTCTGTAAGTTTTTGATTACTGCAAGAAAATGACTGTTTTTTTCAGGGGTGGGGGGCATTAAATTTCAGCACTACACTTCAGGGTGGGTTTTCCCCATGCCCTACTGTGCAGAGAAATCATAGACAGCTTGAAATCATAGTACAAGATCAGTAGATTAATCCTATTGCTAGAAATTCAGTGAGCTACAAGTTGCTTGTGGTATTAAGCAGCAGCTGCTAGATTCCCCCAACAGAACAGCTGAGTGTGACACTAAAGTTTAGGTCACAGGTCGCTGAGATGATGGGAAAGACAGACACAGAAAAAAAGAGGAGGGAGACACACAGAGAAAGAGCAAACAGAGAGAAAAAGAAGAGGGGAGAGGGAGGTCAAGAGACGAAGAGAGACAGAGAAAAAGAGAGAGATGAAACAGGAAAAAAAGAGAGGAGAGGGAGGGCAAGGAGGGTGAGAGAACAGGGAGAGGGGGAGGGGGATACAGAGGGAGAATGAGCTGGGGGAAGAGTGGGAAAGAAAGAGAAGAAAGGGAGAGAGGGAGGTAGAGGGAGAGGGGGAGAGGAGGAGAGGAAGAGGTAGAGAGGGAAAGAGAGAGAGAGGAGTGTCTCAGAGGCTGCCAACACCATCAAGGAACTGGAGGAAGAATAAGAGGCTACAGGCTTAAGTGGGATCTGCCTGATTCCTCGTGTCAAAACATCTCAGCTCCCTGTAAAAGCATTTTTAATTTTGGTGCTGTTGCTCAGCATGTTTATATCAGTGCAACTATCTTATTCTGCTATGGCCATAGTCATGTACTTAAGTAAAAAGAAAAAGGGGAAAAAAGTGTATACACACACACCTTTCTATTCAGCAGTTCTGGTTTCTCTAAAGGGCATGGTACAGCTGTTCAGCAGTTATCCGGCCGTGACTGGCGTCTCTCTCCCACATTCTAGGCCAGTGTGTTGCCTCTAGAGTAGATTAAAACCTCTCCTGGAACCCAGTCATCAGGCTCCAGGAAGTTTACATGACGTCATGACCAGAGGGAGGGGGAGGTGGCCATGGCTGAGGAGAACAGGCTCCAAACCTGCCAAATTGATAAACAGGTTGACTAGGAGGGGAGCCAAGATGTGGGAAAAGATTATAAACGAGAATATTTCATGCCAGGAAAAGAGTACTTGCAAGAGGGTCAGCTTGACCAGAAGGTTAGAAGGCTGGCTCCTTCGACTAAACTGACTGAACAAACACTTGAGCCATTTGAGAGAATGGAGAGCAAACAATCCTGAGCTCGCTGGGCTTAGGAAAAGACTGACTTGACAAGTCTGTCACAGAATACTCACATCAAAAGCCCAAAGTAGTAAAACTTAAACTTCTGGGGTGAATGCCAACAGGAACAGCAAACAAAGGCTTACACACACACCACACACATACACACACACACATGCACACACACTTTCACCCACAGGTTAGGTCAGATTCCTTGAGGTGCTGCAGAGGGGCCCTCCATAATGTGATGGGTATTTGGCAGCAAGCTGTAAGAACCACAGGTGAAGAAAAGAATGGTTGTATCCACAAGGGCATAGATAAGATGCATGATTTTGCAAGGGTCTGGAGTACACTATGGAATGCTGGGAGCTCAGATTCAAGAAGAAAGGATGGAAGGAAAAAAGAAACTGAAGGATTAATGCCAGAACTTAAATGTCAGAAAACTAGGAGGGAATCTGTTTAAGCATGAAATGCAGCCATTAAATTACCTACTAACTCAACCACTCGAGCATAGCCATTTCCACACCGAAAGACTTTCCTCCTATGAATATTGGTGTTTTTACCTTTTGAATGAAGAAAATGATGATGATATAGGTAAATTCACTTGTCATTTATTTTTATTTAGTTTTTGCAATAACATATTGGCTTTAGTACATTTCTTTTTTGTTTTCCTTTTAAATTTTATTATTTTTTAAATTATCAAGCAACCCTTTTTTTTTTCTCCCTCCTACTTTCCCCCCTTTTGGAAAGAAAGGAAGAAGGAACAGAAAGAAAGAAAAGAGAAAGAGAAAGAAAGGAAGGGAGGGGAAGAAGGAAGGAAAGAGGGAAGGAGAGAAGGAAAAAGGGAGAGAAGGAAAAAGGGAGAGAAGGAAAAAAATCCTATAAGCACATTCGAGTAAAACAAATTCCCACATTGGTTACCTCCAATACTTTCTTAGTTTGTGTATTGTCTTTCTTTAATGAGATAGTCAGCATTCATCTTTATCAGTCCTCTGGAATCAAGGTAGATAATTTTGTTGATCAGAGTTCTTAAGTTTTTCAAAATTGCCATTTTTACAAAACTACTGTTATAGTACAAGTCATTGTTACAGTTTTGTTCACTTAACACCATATGTCTTACATCTTTTAAAAACATAAGATCTCAATGCTGTATTTGTCCATGGCTCATTTTGAAATCCAAGTTCCCAGCTTAGAAATCTTTCAGTATCTCACGTGCCCCACGTGAGCATAAATATTATTATCTCTGTTTTACAGACTCGGAAATTTATGGAGGTCAAGTGACTCACCTACCCTCACCCAGCTGACAAAAGGCAAAGCCAGGCCTTGAACCCAGCTCTGGCTAATTTTCCATATTTTGTCCCCTTTTGCTTCCCCCTCCATTCACTTAAATTAGACTTTCCCTCTCAAGATGTTTAGGTAATTGGGCAATTTTCCCTCTGCAAGTGCCTAAGTGATCACACAGTCTATGTGGCTTTTCCAGCTCATGAAGAAGCCTCACCTATTGTTCTTCAGCATGTATAATATCTGATCCCAAATTGTATTATTTCACTCCGGTTAAGTGATTCGAAATAATGCTAGGAAAAAAAATAGCCCACTAACCAAATCCGTATTACAAGGGAAAAAAGTGGTACTAAAAAGTTTTTGAATTATGGTCTGTTTATACTCCATCTACCATGACCACCACACAAAAAAATAGTAAATTACAGACATTCTAATGTCCTTTGAAGTTTATAGAGGATCTTGCAGAGGTTATGTCTCTTTTGTTTATCTCCCTGGAAAATGGCTAGGTCTATGCTAGCTGAACATTAATGAAATATTCTCCAAAAGGAACCAAAAAGTTACAACCAGAATCTATAGAGAAAAATTGTTCATATTTAAGAAAATAGAGATAGCAAGTCAGATGAAAACACTTTGCCCCAATATTCTTAAGACATATTGGTATGGTAAAAAGCCAAACATTTTTCTTGCATCCCCTACGAGGGCCACTTGTTTAATTGCAGGAGAGTGGGGTTTGTAATCTTTGATAAGAGATACTACATAGGCAACACAGTGAGCAGAGCAGTGGACCTGGAGTCAGGAAGACACAAGTTCAAATCAGACTGCAAGTGCTCATTAGCTGTGTGACCCTGGGCAAACCATTTAACCTATTGCCTCAGTTTCCTCATCTGTAAAATGCATATAATAATAGCAACTACTTCCCAGGGTCATTGTGAGGATAAAAGGAGATACTATTTATAAAATGCTCTCTAAACCTTACTCAGCCCTTTATTATCCGTATAATCTGAACAAGTCACTGAAACTCCGAGTCTCTGTTTCCTCATTTGTAAAATGGGGATAACAACAATTTACCTTACAAAATTGTGATGAAGATCAAATGAGATAAAGTATTTCCCAAACTTAAAAGAAACATAAGTGTGTATAAACGTGAAATTAACACCATCATCATCACTCAGTTTATTCTCATCTTTTTTTAATAAAGTTCAGATAAAAAGTTTAAAGACAAAGTTTATCCTAATAACATCTTTCTCTTCCTCCTTTTTCCTCTTCCTCTTCCTCCTGTTTCTTCTCTTCTTCCTCCACCTCCTCCTCTTTCTTCCATTTCAAATTTGTGTGTCTAAGCAAGATACTTGATTTTTCTGGGGCTTATATTCTTCTATAAAAATTAGATTATTTCTATAAAATTAGATGTGCTTAAAAGTTCATCCTAACTTTAAAATCAACAAACTCTTATCAGTCAGCATAAAAAACAAACAAATCAGAATGAATCCACTTTTTTTTTCAAATTTTTAATTTATTTATTTTTAGTTTTCAACATTCATTTCCACAAGATTTTGAGTTATAATTTTTTCTCTCCCTGTCTTTCCCCTATCCCCCACCCCAAAATAGCAAGCCTACTGAATACCCCATCCCCCAAATAGTTCTCTCATATCCTCCCCCCTTCATCCCCCTAACTTTCTAATAGGGCAAGATGGGTTTCTGTACCCCAGTACCTGTATATCTTATTTCCCAGTTGCATGTAAACAAACAATTTTTTTTTTTGCCTTTTGGAGGGCAATTAAGGTTAAGTAACTTGCCAAAGGTTACATGGCTAATTTTTTTGTGTGGGTGTTAAGTGTCTGAGACTGGAACCGAACTCAGGTCCTCCTGGGTTCTCCTGACTCTGGGGCAGCACTTTACTCACTGTGCCACCTAGCCACCCCTAAAAAAACAATTTTTAAACATTTGTTTTTAAAACTTTGAGTTACAGATTTTTTCCCCTTCTTCCCTCCTCACCCACCACCACTGGGAAGATAAGCAATTCAATATAGATTGTCCATGTGTGGTTACCTAAATCATTTCCATAGTAATTATATTGTGAAAGACTAAATATATTTCCCTCCATCCTATCCTGCCCCTGCCACTTATTCTATTTTCTCCTTTGACTCTTTCCCTTTTTTTTTTTTAAGCAATTGGGGTTAAGTAACTTGCTCAAGGTTACATGGTATTTCTGGGTGTGGTGCTGAGTATCTGAGCCCGGGATTCGATCTCCAGGTCATCCCGACACTAGAGCCGGTGCTCTTACTCTCTGAGCCACCTGGCCGCCCCTAAGCAATTGGGGTTAAGTAACTTGCTCAAGGTTACACGGCCAGGTGTTTCTGGGTGGGTGCTAAGTGTCTGAGCCCAGGATTCGATCTCCAGGTCTTCTCAACACTGGAGCCGGTGCTCTTACTCACTGTGCTACCTGGCCGCCCCAACTCTTTCCCTTTTCAAAAATGTTTGCTTCTAACTACTCTCTCCCCCAATCTTCCCTCCCTTCTATCCCCCCCCCTCTTATCCCCTAACCCCCCCCCCATTTTCCTGTAGGGTAAGATTCCCAACTGAGTGTGTATGTTATTCCCTCCTTAGGACAAATTCAATGAGACCAGTTTGTCAGAGGACTTTCAAGCACTCTTGCCTGAACTGAACAGAAAATTTGACTTTCAAATACAAGAAGCAAGAGAAGCATGAGAAGGTAAAAAGGGAAAAGAAATCAAAAGGAACTTATTAAAGTTGAACTATTTACATTCCTACATGGAAAAATGATAATTGTAATTCATGAGATTTTTCTCAGTATGAGGATAGCTGAAGGGAATACACACACACACACACACACACACATATATATATATATATATATATATATATATATATGTATAGGAGGATGTATGTGTATATAAATGCATATGTGAATGTGGGCATATGTATGTACTTGTATACATAGACAGAGGGCACAGGATGAGTTGAATATGAAGGGATTATATCTAAAAAATAAAATTAAGAGATGAGAGAGGAATTTATTGGGAGAAGAAGAAAGGGGGCAATTGATTAGGGTAAATTATCTCATATAAAAGAGGCAAGAGAAAACTGTTACAATGGAGGGGAAGAGCATGAAGGTGAAAGGGAATGGGACAAACTGGTCTCATTGAACCACTTTTCTTACTTGATTTTCAAAATCCTTCTTGAGCTCCTCCATGGCCTGTAATCAATTCATATTTTCCTTGGAGGCTTTTGATGCAGGAGTTCTGACTTTGCTGTCTTCTTCCCACTCCATGCCTTGATCCTTTTTGTCGCCTGAAAAGGATTCTATGGTCTGTTTGTGCTTCCTCTGCTTGCTCATATTGCCAGCCAATTACTTGACTTTTGAGCTCTTTGCCATGGTAGAACTCTGCTTCCAGAATGGAGAGAGCTATGTCCCAAATTTCTGGGGTTTTTGCAGCTGCCAGAGCTATTAGGAGGGTGCCCTCTTTATAGCCCCCACAAGCTTTGGCTCACTGGTCACACACCCCAGAGCCACCACCCAAGACCATGATCCAGAACCAAGCAGGTCAAAGCAAAAGCGATCACCTGCTGAATGGTCTCTTGGTCCCCCTACAGTCTGCAGGACAGTAGCTCTGGAAGCAGCCATGTGGCAGCAGCTGCAGCCACCGCACCTCCTCCACTTCTCTCTCTGGGGGCAGCAGCTGGACTGCACTCTCCCTGTTCCCAACAAAGTTCCACACTGCCCTTTTACTTGGTCTCTGGCATTTGTGGATTGAGAAGTCTGGAAGTTTTATTCCTGTCACAACCATAGAAATAGGTAGATATTAACAGTATTTTATGTTTATTTCACATGTTTCTTCAAATTTAATGTATGGTCCACCATTTTCACAGGAATACCAGCTTCTATGTGTTTAAGTTGTTTTTGGTTTTTCTCTGGAGAAAATTGTGCTATTAAACTCATCTAAAATGAAGTTATTGGTGATTTATTTTCACATTTTTCTTTTGGAACATTCCTCTTCAGTTTCCAACAAGAGTCAAGCAGGATGCTTGGACTTCATTTGCCCCAGTGATATTTTTTTTTTATTATGAAGCTTTCTTGATGGAAATGTTCTCCAAAACCTTTGGGGCATCTGAAAATTTGATTTTTTAAAAAGACATTATGATGTCCTATTCCTCACAGAACCATCTTCTTAATGTCAATATTCTTCTGTCCCCATGGGTCCTAGTTCAGCAAATACTTGATTGATGGAATGGTGTAAGTCCAATAGAACATAGAACAGTGCTTTGAATGTAGTAGACTTAATAAACGTTTGCTAGTGTCAAAGAACAAATCAATGAATGAATGAGCAATGGAATACTTGTAACTGTAAATTTCCTCCAGTTTTTCACTGATACTCTGACCATGCACAAAAACATTTTCTAAGAGAACAACTACAAACAGAAACTCCTGTATTTAGCTCAACACACACCTACAGATGATAGAAAGAAAATGTTGCCAAGTTCAAAGTACATTTGGCCAACTTGAAGTATTATAGCTTTGAGGTTACTATTTAATATAATTCCTAGCAATGCATTTCACCCCAAGAGTGACATGATGGTTGATACCAATACTGTTTTCAATTCATTATTTGCATGTTTCTTTTGAAAGCTGTATTTACAACAGTCACAGATAATCAAAAATATGATGAATTGTAGTTATCTTATTTTGCCATAGGTTCTAGATTTGGACTGATGTTAAAATTAAGCAGTCTTTTACACTGAACGTAGAAAGGATGTATACAGAGAAATATATGGCAGGATTTCTAAAAAATGGAATAGCCTGGTCACAGAATGAAAGTGAGAGATGACTGACAGCCTATCTCTGCTCCACTGGTCTCTGTGAGATGTCAGGAGAACAAATTTGTGGGAAGGCATGAATGATCACAGCACAGGATTGCCAGGCATAGATGGGTTGCAATATGAATGGTTGGAATAGGTACCCACAGTGATAAGATCCACCAGAGTAATTGGGGGACTAAAATGAGTGTTAGCCATGAGACTACCTTCCATTCTTCCATGCTTTGAATAAGAAAAAAACCTATTTTAAGCTAGAAATTTAAGAAACATCATGAAAAACAGGTGATTTGCAGGATTTCTTTTATACACTTCACCATACATGCATGATCCAGATAAGAGGTACTCAGTATGACTTGCCTTCACATGTTTAAGCCATGGATTTACCTCATCCCTCTTCAACATAGAGATTTTCTCTCTTTATATGATATTTGATGCCTGTGATCCGAGGAGAGAAATGAGGGGAGAGAACAAGGGCCTTTTTCATTTTCCATAGCAAACTTCCCTGACAGGGAACTTCCCCAAGAGTTAAAAAATCCTAGCAGTGACATACAAAGTTTGGAAACTAAGTTAAGAGTTTGGGAAAATTTAGAGAGTTTTTTTTTTCCCACTGTTGCTAAAGAAACTTCATTTGAGTCTGAAAAATTCCAGCTCATAGCAATCCCTAGGGAGGCCTTGAGAGCAACAATCCAGGCATGCTTGGGAAGCCAGCAGACACTGAATGTGGACTGTCACCCCTCCAGCAGCTGCGATATTTGCCAAGAAAATAAAATACTAATAGGAAATCCAAAGACATAAAATCAGACACTCTAAACTGTCATGTTATCAACTGATGGGCTAGAAACCGAAAGGAGTGCTGTCATTTTTTAAAGTCCGAGTTTATAGTCTAAAATATTTTACCCTTAGACTTTGTTCAGGCACACTACGGAGGCACGTAGGAGAATTTAAAGGCTTTTGTACACAAATACAGTGTTCAGGCTCAGGGCCACCCTTAAAGGCTCTGTGATAAAAGATTTAAAATTTTTTTTTTGTTTTGTCATTTTTCATATGAAGGTTTATGCGTTTCAGGGAATACCGTTTAACCAGCAACACTTCTAAAATTGGATGACGATGAGAAATGTTTCAGTGGACTTCTAGATAGTTTTTAAAAGTATAAAGTCACTAAAGAACAACTTTAAGAAGACTGCCTGATTTAGATTTGGGAATGCTAGTTTCATTTCCACAAGAGAATCACCAACGTCCACTGGGTTCCCTACAAGTATGGCCACTAAGCAGGGTGTGTCCCTCACCGCAGGAAACTCTTCATTTTTTTCTGTCACTCAAGCCAGGACAGATACCTCAGATGAAAGGCAGCAACCCCTGAGAATACCCGGAAGGATAAAGAAGTTACTAACACCTGCAGGGGGAAAAAAAAGATATTCATTCACTCAGGCCTTTACGGAAAACAGGAAATAAGAAGAGGGAAAGTCACCAAGTCATGGGAATCAGACCTGGAAACAGAAGAAGTGGATCCACACATGTCACCCTGCCCTGGGCAGCTCAGTTCCCTGCCCCAGATTCCAAACCCATACACAGACAATGCACCTATGACCAAACTCTTCATGTTGTCTGCTTGTGGTATAACCCTCTTTTATGAGGATATTTTTGTGAGGATAGATGACTTCATCAACAAGCATTTGTTAAGAGTCTAGTAAAGTAGCTAAGGGTCTTCCCCTCTAGCTGTATTACTATTAATAGGAATGATAATAATATTCTATAGAGGGCTTCATGCTTCCATGCACATTCTCCCACTGAAGCCTCACAACCAATGAAGTAGGGAGGGCAGATGTTCCACGGACAGGTCTGGTTCTCAGGAAACACTGACTTTGGGTCAGAAGATGAAGACTTGAAGTGTGCCTGTAGCTGGATGTGTCTGGGTCAAGGCTCTTCATGTTTCTGAACCTGTTTCCTCATTTATAAAATGAATGAAAGATATAAAGGCAACTAGGTAGTGCAGTGAAAAAAACACAGGGGCTAGAGTCAGAAAGACCTGAGTTCAAATCTGAGTTCAGTCTCTCACTAGCTATGGGACCCTGGACAAGTCACTTGACTTCTGTTTGCCCTAGTTTCTTCAATGGAAAATGAGAATAATAATAGCATCAATCTGCAAGGGGTGTTGGGAGGATCAAAATAAGAGGTTGTTTGTAAAGTGACTGGAATATAATAAGCACTAGATAGATGTTGGGTAGCACTATTATCTATATCACAGGGTTATCGTGGGGAAATTGTTGAAGCTCAAAGTGCTAGATCAATGATAGCTATTATTAGATGTTTATTAAGCTTTTAAAAATTTATAAGATCAACTCTGTCATTATTCTTGGAAGGGGTGTGTTAATTTCCCCATATTCCCTCTCATTATTCCTGTAATATATCCCAACCAAAGTATTCCTCTTTGGCTGAAACTTGATGATGTGGGTTGCACAGTTGAGGCAATCAAGTCACAGAGCTCTCAAATTTACCTTGGATATCATGCAGCCAATCTGTTGTTTAACCAGGACTAGAAATGGGCTTCCTAATACTTAGTCTGGTGTTGACTATAACCTGATGGTGATTAATTTTTTTTTTGGTTGTTGAGGCAATTAGGGTCAAGTGACTTGTCCAGGGTTACACAGCTAGTAAGTGTTTGAGGTCACATTTGAACTCAGGTCCTCCTGACTCTAGGGCTGGTGCTCTATCCACTGCACCCTAGCTGCCCAGTGACTAAGGACAAATCTGGAAATTGTCCGAATATTTCTCTCCTTTACAAAATTAATTAAAACAGGCTGGAAAGTTAGTTAACAGGCATTTATAGAGTGTCTGCTCTGTTCAGAGCACTGTGTTAAGCACCCTTAGGAGAAGAACATTGAGAACAAGGAAATAGATCAACAGATGCAAACTAATATGCTATAATTACTGTAATCAAAACACCTGCCTGGTTTGGAAATAGAAATAGACAAATAGGGCCTCTCTGGTGGAACCTAATAGATCAACACAGCCTGCTTTCCTACATTCCAGTAAGAGTGGAAAGGTATAGCTAGAGTAAACCAACTTGCCTTTGGTGTCACCATTATTTTTCTTTTAATGCTTCTCAAAAAAAAATTAACCCATAGATAACTAAGGAAAGGAATGAATGAACATATTAATAAATAAATAAAAATTTTAAGCATTCATTGTGTGCCAAGCTGCTATTCAAGAAAAGGACCCTAACATCAGGAAGGTGATGCCATGACTTGCACGTGAGTTGGATTTAAGTGAGGTGGAGCTGTGAAAAGTCATCAGCCTCACTTTCTCCTCCAGAGCCATCTGGATGAATGGCCTGCAGTGGGGGATCTTGACCTTTTTCCCAGGTCTTAGTTTGACTGACGAAACACCCATTCAGTGATCAAAGTATTAGGGAAAACAAATATCAAAAACAAAGACAGTTCTTAACCTCCAGGAGATTACATTCTAATGGAAGGGAAAGTGTAACCCATAAAATAAAAGCATTAGCCAAAGAGGGATACTTTAGTTGGGATATATTACAGGAATAGTGAGAGGGAAAGTAGGGTAATTAACACACCCTTCCAAGAATAAAGACAGTTGATCTTTTTAATTTTTCTAAACTTACTAAACATCTAAGAAGATAAATATTTCCACATACAAAGCAGAACAGTGTATTTAAAGTAAAAAGAAGATTACAAATGAAGGTATGAATTTGGTTTTGGTGGTTTTTTTTTTTTCCAAATCTTTACTGTTTTTTGATCCATGACCATCTACTTTCCTTGCCTCTCCTCCTGCACCTCCTCAGCACCATCCCTCTGAAATTACCTTCTGCATATATCTTAGATGTACCTATTTATTTGCATGTTGTCTCTCCCAAGCAGAATGTAAGCTCCTTGAAGGCAGGAACTGTTTCACTTTTGTCTTTGCATACATGCTTAGTACGGAGCCCCAGCGCATTCTAAGTGCTTAATAAAGACTTGCTGATTAAGTTCAGCTTGTCCTTTTCAAAGATGGCCTATTTGTGACAGAGCTGATTTGGTCACAGTTCATGAAGGGAGAGAGACACTCAGCTAGGGGGCAAGGCTGCTGTCATGGCTGTCATGTCACAGCCAGGAATTAGAGAGTGAAGTGAAGCATGTCTGGGATTTTATCATGGGCCAAGAAGAGCCAGTCAGTCAGCCTCAGAACTTCAGTGAATTCGAGATTTAGTGATTTCCCTAAGATCCTGAAGAAGGGTAACAGGTGAATATGAACTTCGACCTCCTCAAGCTGTCTTTCCTGCTAACATCCAGGCTGAGGGCAGTAACCAGGGGCATAGTCAAAAAGATGGCAGAAAACACAGGAAACCAGCCAAGGAGGCTGCCCCACCCACATGGCTCAGGGGACACAGGGAACTCCAAGTTAGGCAAACTAGGCATGCTCAAAAGCCAGGTTACAGAAATAACGCCTATTTCAAGATGTCCTCTCTTTGTAGAAGTTGCTGTCAATTCTTGCACGAGTCTAACTATGGCTCATTAGTACTTGTTTTTGCATTCTTTGCTTCAGCATACTTGCAATGTTTTTCCTTTGACATGAAAGTTCTAGATTTTGTTTATAACATGGCTGGAAGCTTTCATTCTCAGGATTATTTCAAGAAAAAGCAGAAACTGGACTTTCAGACTCACTCCAATCTGCATCTGTTGCTCTGCCTGGTTTCAACTCCATGGAACAAGATATTCCTCCAAGAAGAGGCTCCTTACTTTCAGTCTTACTGTTTCTGAGTCATATCTAAACCTTTGTGATGCCATTTGGGGTTTTCTTGGTAAAATGCTGGAGAGGTTCGCCATTTCCTTCTCATTTTTATAGATGGGGAAACTGAGGCTAACAGGGTTAAGTGACTTTTCCAAGGTCACACAGCTAGTAAGTATCTGGGGCTGGTTTTGAAGTCAAGAAGATGTGTCTTTCTGACTCCAGGCCCAGCACTCCATTCACTGCACCACCTAGCTGGTCCCTAATCATCATCATGCTGCTAATTCAAGCTTTGACTGATAATACCCCCCTCTTTCCCCCAGCCTCATTTTCCCACTGATTAGAGGTCTGAAGGGAGAGCACCAAATTCCTCCCAATGTCTTCCTTTGTAGAGGGCAGAAATCAGACTTTTAGGTTCACTCCACTCTGTATCTATTGCTCTGCCTTTTTGCAACTACACAGAACAAGATACCTCCTGGTGTCCCTCCTCCATGCCCTTCCTGCCTCCTTTTATTTGCTAGCTTTCTTTTTATTAATGGAATCCCTAGCACTTAGCCAGTGCTTGGCAGATAGTAGGCACTTTAAAAATGTCAATTGAATTGGATTCCTTAGTCACTACTCTTTCCCAAATGAACTATGATAATATATTACCCCCTTTCTCTCCCCCTCTCCTCCTCCTTCCAATCCTTCCTTTATTTCACTACCAGATAAATTTATTTGGCCACATCTGATCATGCCACTGAATACTTCTTCAAAAATATCCTCAAACAATCCAGAAATTAATCTTCCATGAGACCCCAACCTACCCCCATCTCCCAGATACCTTAGCTATTAGACCTGGGGATTACACTTCCCCTAAATGCATGATTATGTAATTTAACAAACAGGGATCGTTTTATTTTATAAAATTTTCTTACATTTTCAAACTTCCTTTCACTCCGCCTCCTACCCACAGGCTTCCATCATGGTTAGGGTATATTCCAGGGTCAGAATCCCATGCCTTTTGGGTAGCTGAGCTTCAGGTGGACCCTCCCATGTAAAGTCCAAACTTCTCCATTTCATGTTCTTCAAATGCCACTACCTGGTGCATCGCACGGACACTAAGGTATGTGAAAGGATTCTGTCCATTCAGCTAATATCTCCCATAAGTCTAGGAAGGTTATTATTCATTGGGCTCTGTTTCCCAGGGCTCAATATATTTGCATCACAAGGTGAGGTCTCTGATTGTAGATAGAGAGGGGTGTGTAAAAGGCAGGGATGGGGGCAGTTGAGGCAGAAGGTTTAAAAAAATGGGTCAACTTAGCCATGAAAGTTGGTTGAGGCAGAGATCTATAGCAGGAGTCAGGAAAAAAAAAAATAAAGAGTGTGAGAGTGTCTCTACTGCCTTCCAAGCCATGAGTCCTAAAGACCCCTATGTCTAGCAGAGATGGATGCCTTCCTCTAAGAGCTTCCCAGAGATTTCCATTCTCACTGCTAAGATTAAGCCTAAGAAAAGATGGAATGGTAGATTCTTTCTTCTAATCCAGTCATACAAAAAGGATGATCTTCCCCGCCTAGTTTGATTTTTTTTTTTGGATTATAGGGGCCATCCCTTGACTCACTTCTTAAAGAAGCCTATTCACCCAATGGGCTTTACCTCACTCTAAGTGAGTACTTGAAAAGACCTTAGCCTACAAGGGCCAGGGTCTCCCATTGCATCATAGGTCATCTCCAGTCATCCTGATGAATATCTGGCCACTGGACCCAGATGGCTCTGGAGGACAAAGTGAGGCTGGTGACCTTGCACAGCCCTGCCTCACTTAAATCCAAGTCAACTGCAAGTCATGTCATCATTCCCCTGATGTCATGGTCCTCTTTGAGAACAAAGGACAAACACATCAGCAACAACAAGAAGATGAATAATTTCTTCACCATCACCCTCATGTGAGTTTTATGGAGGAGCTTTTCTCTTCTTAACCAGAATGTGAACATTTAGGAAATTGTGCCCATTTGTATATGAGAAGCTGAGAATAATTCCACTTTTTGATCTTCCCTTTTATGTAACTTGCTGTTTTAACTCCACTAAATACATTGGTATTTGATTTAAATTTCCTTCCTATTCTGTGAGTGGAATGAACACTGAAGAGAAGGGTTGAGCAGAATCTGTATGTTTATCCTGACCTTCCCCTTCCCTTCCAAACACCTGATAGAGAATTCAGGTAGGGTAGGGCTTCAGAAATTAAAACTGTGTAGGATAGGAACAGGATAGTGTATACTTTATGCTGGTTGTGTCTACTACTAGAGTTGTACTGAAAAATCTTTCAATGGGTACAGAATGAGCTTTCATTCAATTACAAAAGCCATTCACCTGTGTGATGGTCCACAGAAAATTAAATATATAAGAATGATAGTAGTATGGGCAGCTAGGTGGTGCCATAGTGCATAGAATGCAGAGTCAGGAAGACTCATCTTCCCAAGTTCAAATCTGGTCTCAGCTACTTGCTAGCTGTGTGACACTGGGCAAGTCACTCAACCCTATTTGCTTCAGTTTCCTCATCTGTAAAGTTAACTGGAGGAAGAAATGGCAAAGCATGCCAATATCTTTGCCAAGAAAACCCCAGATGGGGTCATGCATAATCAGACATGACTGGAAAAGACTGAACAACAACAGTGGTAGTCAAGATGCATTTATTAAGTGCCTACACTTAAGAAAGTGTCATTAGTATTAAGGATGATGTGGGAAAGGTTCTTCCAGAGAGAGGATTCTAGCTGAGATTGGAAGACCAGGTAAGTGAGGAGGCAGAGATAAGCAGGGAGAGCATTCCAGGCATGGGGGATGGTCAATGAAGATGAAATTGAAAGATGGAGTGTTTTGGGTGAGGAATAACAGGAAGGTCTCGTCAGTGTGAAGTACCAGGAGGGAGTAAGGCATAAGAAGACTCGAAAGGCAGGAAGAAGCCAGGTTATGAAGGTCTATCCAAGCCAAATAGAAGACAATAAGAGTACCTACCTCCCGGGGTTACTGTGAGGGTCAAATGAGGTGCAACTGCAAAGTGCTTAGCTCAGTGACTGACATATAAATGTTAGTTTTCATCATCATGGGACTTCTAGTATGCAATTCAATTCAATTCAGCAACAACAAAAAAGAAGCACTTAGGGTATTCAAAGTGTTAAAAGATAGGCTTTTGTTTCATGGAGAAACTGGGAATCATGAAAAGAATTGTGCATTTTCAAAAAGTTAATACATTAATCTCACATTCCTCTTACTCAATTTTTAATCCATCTTCTACTTTCATAGTGTCCAAAATAAATGTACTAATGGTTAAGTTGTATTTCAGTGGCATGGATTATCTTAGGAAGATTCTGAAATTTGTCTTCCAAACAATAGCATTCAGACATAGATACACATACAGGCACATCCGGTACCTGGCAGGACAAGGTACCAGATGCTGAGGTCCTTAGTCGAACTAAACAGCCAAGCATTCACACTCTGCTTCAGAGAACGCAGCTCTAATGGGTTGGGCAAGGTGTTCAAATGCAAAATGTAAGCATGCCAAAAAGACTGTTCACACAGGGCAAGCGCTCACATGGTGGTCAGAAGAAGCAAAACAAGGACACTCTCAAGGTCTCTCTCAAGAACTTTGGAATTGATGGTGTGACATGGGAGACACCAGCGCAGGACCGCTCGGCATGGCATGCCCACATCAGAGAAGGTGCTGTGCTCTGTGAGCAAAGCAGAATTGAACTAGCTCCAAGGAAAGGCAGGATGTGCAGATTGAGAGATTCCACCCCAAATGTTCACACCATCTCTCTGTGTCGACCTATGGTAGAGCATTCCGAGATCCTATTGGACTGATCAGCCACAGTCAGATACACTGAAACTTGACTTTAGTTTTGTGCTGTCATTTTGGTCCTCTTCGAGAACCAGGAAGAACCACAACCAGGATCTTGAGGACAGGTATTTTTTATCCACTTGTTTTTCCTCTGAAGATAGTTAAAGCAAACTCTGGTAATAATAATTGCTAAGATTTACATAGCTCTTTAAGGTACATATAAAATGTGTATAGTTTTTATATGTAAAGGTTTTATATATATATATATATATATATATATATATATGTACATCTGTCTTTAAGGTTTGCAAAGTGCCTTACACTTATTAATGTGAAGTAGGTGCTATTAATATCCCCATTTTACAGATAAGAAAACTGAGACTAAAAGCATTTAAGTGACTTAGCCAGAGCCACATAACTGGTAAACATCTGAAGCAGCAGGATTTGAACTCAGGTCTTCTAGCTCTAATATTCTACTCTGCCTCCTGGATTCCTTCTTAACTAAAATTTCGCCTTCTACAGAAAGCCTTTCCCAATATCCTTTAGTACTAGAGCCCTGCCTCTGTTGATTATTAACAATTTCTCCTACGTGCTGCTTGCTTATACATGACTGTCCACACGGCTCCCCTGCTGAGCTGTGAGCTCATGGAGAATAGGGGCTGTTTTGGCCTTTCTTTGTATCTCTCTCATTTAGCACAGTGCCTAACAGATGGGTGGTAGGTACTTATGGAATGACTGTTTATGGACTTGACTCACTGACTACATTATTCTCTAGTTGTAATGTATGGATACAAAGCACAGACTATCACACGTTAAATGCAAAGGAAAAATGGAGAGAAGCATGAAAGGGCTGTATCATCAGAAGTGAGGAATTGTATGGGATTGTTATAAAGTATATCATCAAAAATTAGTAGAAAAAAATGGAGTCTCAGTCTTGTAGAGAGACTGAGCAGTAACACATGCCCCTTTGATATACAGATGCAATATGAAAACCTCCAGAGAAGGCTCCTACCTACCATGTTGGACATACCCCCTGTAGCAGACTTATGGAAAGACAAGGATGAGAATCATATAGGATAAACAGGGGAGGGTAGATTTTGATATGCATCATTGTGTGAGAACCTGCATTGATGAAATCACAGATCTGTTGACATGTGAAGTCAAACAAGTAGGTTGTAGGTAGTAAGAGATGAGATGGGCAGTTAGCTGTTTGCCATATCTGTCAATAGGAAATATGTCCTTGTAATGGAATTAGGTTACATCTATGGAAGAATTTTCTGACAATGAGATTTATTAAACCCTAGCATCTGTTCCTGATGAATCCTAAGGAATATCCCTAGGAAGACTTCATATTAGTCTAAATGCTATTGTTTGGAAGACAATTGACCAAATGACTTCATATTGAATGTGATGGTAAATACATTTTTTAACTCAATAGACCAATATTTTTTACTTTCCTTTGAGATTCCCCAGAGCCACACAATTCTGCCACACCGAAGTCTCATCTTGGACTCAGCAGCTGATCATTTTTTCATGAACCCAGCACAAAGGACTATCCACCACCCTGTAATGGTAATGTAATTTTTAATTTGAAGATCCCCTTGTGCTGGCAAAGGTAGCAGGTACTAAACATTTAGTAACTGATCAATCCTCTGATTGGGGGAACAGCAGGTTTGAACTCCTGTCTCCTGTTAACTGACAGAACAGAAAAGATGGCTGAAGGAAATAGGTAATACTGTGTATATAAGAAAAGCCCCAGAGAGGCACAGTCAGAATTTCCTCGAGACCGAGATCTGGTGGCAGAACAATTAGAGAAGAATGGAGAACTGAGTCCTGAAAACTTGTGGTGCTGGTGGAGCTTCTTCTGAAAAGAATCACAGGATCCCAGGAGCCCAGAGCCAGGAGGCCAGAGCCAAGAGCTGGAGCTTGAAGCCCCCGAGCCCAGGTGACTGAAGCATGACTGGGATGCTGACTTTATTTGTTTGCAGGTTGGTTGAGCCTTGAATTCCTTGGAGCAGAAATGGTGAAGGATCTGACATGGACCAGATCCTGTGAAGTTCAGTGTGGAGCAAGACCTGCCCAGAGAGTTGGTCAAGGAACTGGGAGCTGTGTGCCATTGAACCCAGGTGATAACCTGGTGAATCTAGGTAGAATCTGAGACCATGGAAGGGGATCCAGGGAATCTGAGAACAGGCCCCAAGTCAAGATGAAAAGACCTTTCCTTGGATACTGAGTAATTATAGAATTATAGTTTACTAGTGACCTAAGGGGTGGAGGGTTTTGTGTGTGATACTTAGTAAGACTTTGCTGAAAAGTAACTGATTGTACTTTGAGTGCTTTTACTTGTTATTGATAAGTAACTGATTGAGTTAATCAAGACTTTGCCCCAAGAGTGGAAGACTTTGACTGTGTACTTTAGGACTACTAAGTGACTGATTGAGTTAACTTAAGAGTGACTATTTTACTTTGAGACTATGTTGTGAATATTATATTGTGATTTTCTGTGATAAGTTGTAACATTGTGAATACTGTACCTTGATTTCCTGTGGATGTTTTGCTTTGATTTGTTATGGAATAGAGTGATCACTATACTGAGTAATCAGAATCTTAAAAGCTATTCACAGTAGCATTCTTCTGGAAAACTTCTGTGCATGGCATTACACACCCACAATAACCTAAGCTAATCAAATTTTCCTCAGTAGATTAAAACAAAGCTAATATGCCATAGAAAGGCTCCCCATTTTCTAAAACCCATCAAATTGGTCAGGGAACTTCCCTGATCATCTCATTCCAGAAAAATATAAGTTTAAAAATAAACGATGGGTGCAAATAGCGTTCGTTCTGATTGCTCATTCCTTTTCCATTTAGTCCCAGCTACTTTTCCACCTTCTCCCTTAACTCAATGGAATGTCTATTTATGCCTCTTCTCTGGATTCTAGGTCTAACTAAAGGAACAAGGAACTTTTGTCTTAGTTCCCCGTATTCATGAAATGAGGCTGCTGAGGTGGCTTTTTGCAGCATAGAAAACTGCTTCCAGAAACATCAGGCTTTTAATGTGAGGTGACATTTTGACTCCTGCATGTACTAGCATAGAGTATTATTATTTTTAAATGGCACTTTAAAATCTCAAACTCTCTGGATTCTTAGTTCTATGTAGTTGCCACTTCTCAAGCACAAATCATGGGGAATTTTAGTTACTCAGTTTTGGCAATTCTAAAGCCTTGGTGATGATGCCAAGGCTACATCTCCTAATTCATGGCACAGTAGGATAACTTCTCTACTTTAGATATTCCTAACTTTATTTTTTCTAAACCATCTCTAGCCTTTTAAGTCTTAGAACCTGATGACACCGGAGTTTATTTCTCTGCTGAACAAGGGGAAATTAACTTTTCCTGGGCATGAAAGAATTCTTACAGGTCTAATGTTTCAAGGACTAGAAGAAAGAATGACCACAGGAGAGAGGGAATGGAATGAATATAAATATCCATGAACACAAGTGTTAGAAATGTACATAGAATCTGGTTGCAGTTTTATAGTGATATGCTTAAAAGTGCTAAGTCATTGAGCAGGTGGGAAAGCTAGAGCACAGTTGGAGAGGGTTGCTAGAATGATCTCAACAACTGGAGTTGGGTGGGGTAGTGAAAAAAGAGAGTATTCTTAAGAGTGAAATTTGTAACAAAAATGCATTTACCTTCAGTCTTATCTGTAGACACTACTGTAAAGAATGTGGCATTCTTGTCTCCATTTTTTTCTTAACATTCCTTTGATCTTTTTAGGACCCATGTCCCTCCTCTTCCATGAAATCACTGTCCTCAGGTGAGGCTAGGAGTGCTCCCTCCTCAGATTCACCTCCTTTCCCCATCAAAATATATCCTTCTGAGCTAAATGACAATAGGTAGAAATGGGTTTGTTGGGTTAGGTTACCACTGCTTATGTGTCAGCTAACTAATACGGTGCCAGTCTTGGATAGCAATGCTTTAATACTTAAGAAGTGACAGAAGGTTGGAAATTTCAGACCTAGTGGCTGGTCTGGATGATATTTTGGGTAGGCAGGCTTTTTTGATATCACTCAAATCATACCAGCTGCCTTCTCCAACTATGAATAAAGCCATTTCTACCCCAACCCCACCCATCCTGTTACTGAAATGTGAACCACAAATTTGGTCCATACCATACCCATTTTTCCTATTAAAATACCAGTAGGGAACTTCAGTGCAATGATGACTAAATAATGCCTCTGGCAAGCTAATTTATTGATCTCATTTAATTAGTGGCAATATAATTATTAAATTCTATCCAGCAAAGCAATTTAGAAAATGACAAGATTCACAAAAATGTTTTCTAAGGAAATTAATTGGATTTAAGTTGACTATTCATTTCTTAGTTTTCTGGTTCATAATGATGATGACAAAGGGTGTTTCTTTTAACCCCATTCCCACCTCTACTAAATGCACACCAATTGCAAATTATGAAAAAGTGTTTTTAGCTTAGAGAGTCACAGAAAAATTGAATTGAGGAAACATACTGACTCTTAAGAGTTGAGAGGGACCTCAGGGACCATACATCAATTGCTTCATTTCACAGTGAAGAAACTGAGACTCAGAAGAAATGAGTTGTCCAAGTTCATAGAGTGACAGAAACCAGGTTCAAATTCAGGTCTTCTTATTTTAAGTATGTTCTTTCCAGTGAATCATTTCACCTCATATTCATATGGGGAAAAAATTAAGCTGAGAAACATTTTCTTTTATGTTAAGAGTCCAAAGAAAAATAAAATTAAAATGAATATAATATTAAGGTACCTATATCATTCCTGCTTCACAGACACAAAAAGCCGAGTACCCAATTTTAATCATAGACTCTAAGGAACTTGAGGATTTAGAATAGCCAAGAAACATTTATTAAGATCCTACCATTCTAGGGGTGGTTAGGTGGCACAGTGAATAGAGCACTGGCCCTGGAGTCAGGAGGACCTGAGTTCAAATGTGACCTCAGACACTTAACACATACTAGCTGTGTGACCTTGGGCAAGTCACCTAACCCCAATTGCCCTGCCTTCAAAAAAAAAAAATGCTACCATTCTGGGTACTAAAGGAGTACCGAGTTTAGGTAAGACAAGGTCCCTGCCATCATGTTGGAGCTCACAGTCTAATAGGATAGGAAACAGACAAATATTATATGCAGTACTATATAATGAGTGAATCAGAGAACTGTAATGCAAAAGTATTTTGTGGGAAAGGGGGGAGAGGCGGAGGAAGACCAAAGGTTAATGGCAACTGCAAGGCTGGGGAAGGCTTCATGTAAGAATTGACATTTGATTTGGGCTCTTGGAATTTGAGAGCAGAGCTGGGAAGAAGGGCATTCCAAGAGTAGGAATCACATAAGCAAGGGCATGGAGTCAAGAGTAGTGTCGTTTGACTGGAGCATGGAGTACGTTGTGGGCAGTAAGAGATGAGATGGACGGTTAGCTGTTTACCATCTTTGTTAAGAGGAAATATGTCCTTGTGGAACTAGGTTAAATCTAATGAGGAATTTTCTGACAATGAGATTTGTTAAATCCTAGCATTCATTCCTGATGAATCCTAAGGAA
This sequence comes from Petaurus breviceps papuanus, assembly GCF_028583685.1. Taxonomy (NCBI): domain Eukaryota; kingdom Metazoa; phylum Chordata; class Mammalia; order Diprotodontia; family Petauridae; genus Petaurus; species Petaurus breviceps. The sequence goes on from NW_027187340.1 coordinate 7,982,853, forward strand.
TATCCCTATGAAGCCTTTTTCATATTCATATTATTCTAAATGCTATTGTTTGGAAGACAATGACCAAATGACCTCATATTGAATGTGATGGCAAATAATTTTTTTAACTTAATAGGCCAATATTCCATATTTTTGGCTTTCCTTGAATTTCTCCAAGTATTCCCTGATTGAGTATACTGCCCTTCTTAGTGTCTGACCAGCACTTATCTAAGATTACCTATTTCCAATCTTTCCCCAGCTTAATAGATCAGTATTGCTGACTCATCCAGTTTCATAATTACCATGAACTTGTCATACCTGTACAAATCTATGCCTCCTTAAGGACATTACTCAGTACTGGGCTCTACTGAAATACTGTATTCACTTTCACTCTATTTGCTTTCAACCTCTTAGTTTAAATTCTTATTCTGCTCTGATGACTGATCAAACCCCACTAAGCTCAGTTCCTACTAAAGATATGAGTGTATTCTTTTGTCAGAGACCATTTACAAAAATATAAACAATGACCCCTCCTGCCATAGTCATCAATGATGTACTAAGTAACCCCTGCTTAAAATTTGGTTCCATTTGTGTTCAGAATAGCTGTGTGATCACCTAAATGTTTTTTTTTTTTTTTATGCCTACTTGGAAAAGAATGAGTCTGTTGAAGGCAAAATAGGCATCATTCTTTCAGTCTGGCTAGCCAGTTACTTCATCACAAAACAATTATGGGATCTGAGTTGGAAGGGACCTGAGAGCTCTGGCTCAATTTCTACCTGAAACACAAATTCTTACTTCATTCTCTGACAATGTTAATTCAACTTTGATTTGGAGACCTCCTGTGCTGGGGAATTAATTACCACCTGGGACAGCCTGCTAAGCAGCTGCTTCCTGTGGATTTGCTTGTCTGCCACTGTCCTTCCCAAAACTGAACTCAGAATTTAACACATCAAAGATATCATGTATTTGATACATTTGTGTGATATTTCTTAATAGGAAGTCCTTTTCCCCTGCCACATCACTATGGATGACTGGCTACACTCTAGTACCTCATCTATTTGATGCTAAGAATTACTTTCAGGTGATGCTGATGAAATTATGTGAAATCCAGATGTGATGTAAGTGGCTAAATCTCATGAAGAGTCTACACAAGAAACTAATTTGGTCCAAATGTTTTTGCTTCCTATTTACCATCTTCTGTGTATTAAGCTGCCGAAAAGGCTAAAAAAGGAATGTAGAATTGGAAAGCTTTTACTATCATAAAATTCCCATTATGAGGGGAGAAAAAATCAAGTAACTCAAGTCTTTTGGCCATTAAAATGTGTCAAACTGCATCAAGTAGACTTGTGACTTTTGATAAACTTTTGAGATTTAACCATAGTTAAAAAAAATACATGCATTTTCAAAGTTTCCCTTTTTTTCTGATAAATTTTCCCCTCAGTTTAATCTGTAATAAAGTCCTGGAAAGAAATTATTTGCAAATTTATGGATAACCTAGCTTTAATGTAGTTTTTGCTCAAAGATGCAGATGGTTCATATGGTTAAGATGTTACATCTAAATTTCAGAGATTAAACTCCAATACTATTTATACATGAGGCCCCAGTTTTCCTCAGGACTAAGATTAAAATAAAGCTGAGTTTATTGGTTTTTAATTTCTAGGGTTGTTGGTCAACTTTTCTAGTGATAATAAATATATGAAGTCTAATATATACTGAATGGTAAGGGAATGTAAAGCCATGAAAAGTTTAGGGCTGCAGTAGAAGGCATCAAAAGGCCACACACACACACACACACACAGAGCTAGAACAATCAGAAACATTGTTTTGCTAAGCTATTCCCATCAACATTACTTTGGGAAGGGTTAATGATTAAGTCCCGGGTTATAGCCAATCAATCAGACACTACGCACCCATTTAATCCTAACTCTGCCCAGATCAATTAGGCGACATGTATTTATTAAGTGCTCACTATATGGCAAGAACTGTATTAGGCACTGGGGATACAGACTTGGAAAATACAGATAACCAAAATGATCGCTACCATGAGCTGAAACAGGGGCAAACTCTGGAAAGGTGTAAGAACTAAGCAATGTGAAATAACTGTGAGGTAGTTAGTTAGTTAGTGTCCCCATTTTATAGATGAGGAGAACTAGGTTAATAACAGTTAAGTGACTTGTTGGCAGTCAAAAAACTAAGACCTAAGTCTTCTGGCCCCTACCCCAATGCTAGTCCCTGCCAAAGGGACTGAGTCATTTAAATACCAAAAATATTTCATGAGGCAGTTTCACCTAGAAGGTGGGCCTGCAACCTGAACCCCAAAGGCAAAATCATTTTAAGGCAAAAATCATCTTTTAAAATTTAAATAACAGTGTGAAGATTGTAAAGATACTACCATACCCCAAAGTCTGACACTCCACGTAAAGCATAAAGCCCTCTAAAAGTATAAGGCGTGATTACTAACAGCCTGAAACAGACTCTCTTCAATGGCTCCCTCTACAAGGTAAAATTAAATCACTTTGCTTTACCAACGCCCTTAATATGACACCACCCTAACTTTCCAATATTAACTCACCTCAACCCCTTCCCATATTCTACCAAAGTATACTGCTTCCCAACATCAATACACGTCCCACACTTTCTCTCTCTACACACACACACACACACACACACACACACACACACACACACACACA
>NW_027187340.1:7985534-8210670 GCF_028583685.1 Petaurus breviceps papuanus
ACACACACACACACACACACACACACACACACACACACACACACACACACTTTTGATCATATCGTTCCTCAATGTGATTGAAGGTATAGAGGGAGAAATTCTTGTTAATCTACCCCCAAATTGGCATCCTACCTACCTCACACATTCAATATTACTATAGTTATCTGTGCATGCCATATAGTCTTCACAGGATGTAAGTTCCTGGAAGTCAGGAACTGTTTCACTTTTCCCTGTATAAGGCTAGCATATAAAGTACCTCAGTGCTTAATAATACTTATTGAATTAAATGGAAACTGGTTAAAAGAATCTGATTTATTTTCCTCACTTAGAGGAACCTGCGTCCCAGGTGAATTTCAAATGTACACTTGTTCCAGTTTATTTTTAATTCTCAATTCCAAATTAACCAAAAATTAAATCACATAATCCTTATTCCATTCAGAATTAAATATGACCGTAAAAGCACTAACATCATTATTATAAACTTTATTGGAAAATAAATTTTACAGTAAGGAGGTATGAAAAGAATGTTTTGATTACTAGACTATTTTAAGAAATTGTCCTGCCTCAGCTCTTATGAGAAATCACAATTTATTAGCCATTTCAATATAAGTAAAGGATAAATATTGATATGTGCTCTACTGAAGTAATTTTTTTTAAGAATACATATTTTCCATAGGAGTAAATAAGAGTCAATGATTTGGATTTTTTTTTAATTTGGAAAAAAAAATTAAAACATTACTTTAGGAACTATTTGAAAAGAGACAAATGACATTATATAATAAAATTATGAGTATTCCATTCATAACAATTTCTTAAAGATGCAAAATTGGAGGCTTGTTTTTCACAATTATTTTCATCATAAAACATGCTTCTTTATTATGTACATGCTTACATATACGTTTTTCTTGGCTAAAATACATGCAAATAACAACACTATAAATAGGTTAAATCAAAAAAGTCTATCAGCTTTTAAGAATGCCCCTTCAAATAAGGCACTCACATTTGGAAATAGAATATAGCAACCAAATTAAATAAGATTTTTAAAAGATGCCTTTTATTAAGCACAAACAGCTTTTAATACATTATCAATACAAATAGGAAAAATGTCTTCTTAATGACTGATATATCAAAGATCTTATAGGTTGGCTGTATATTGGCACAATAAAAATAATCAATTTTGAAGAATTATAAAGTGAAATTATGAGGACACCACTGTCTACAAATAACGATTTACCTACAGTCTAAATTTACTACATCACCTGGGGAAAGAGAGCAACTATTTTTTATGTGGAACTTTTATTAGCACCATTCAAAGCTTACATCAGCTGCTCCCTTAGCAACTGACAGGTCAGATAAAGCTTTAGAGCAAGTTTTCAGTGCAACACTTATAGTTCCTTCTCAAAAGATACTTGGGAGTCTATGGTTTCATAGCATGTTAAATAATTATGCCTTGGTAGATGTAGAGTGTTAACAGGTAGAGAGCAATGCCTACTGGGAAAAATGAGGCTTATACTGGCTGCAAAATGCATTTAATGAATTATGTCAAAGGTCGAAGTATACAGACAACATGCTGGGCCACAAAACTGAAGCCTCGCTATGAGCTGGTATCTATTAGCTTTCCGTGATAGTAGTTTCTGGGTGTCTCAGCTGCTGTCTTTTCAGATTAACAAGTTTCATCCTTTCTCTGACATGTTCTGCTGTAGAAGCCATGTCACTTGGACTTCCAAAATACTGTTCTGTTCTAAAAAACAAAACAAAATAACATATTTAAACAATTTCAGCTGGATTAATACATAGTTATATTTAACATTTATATATGTGATAGTTCAGTAAACAAACAAAATCCACTAGAAAACAATAGGGATGTTTCAGATTTGAAGTAGTATTTCCATCTAAAAAGAGGCTAGTTTTTCCAAATGGTTCTTAAAGGTACAGTCAAATATCACTTTCTTTTGGTTTAAATGTAAACAACATATCTACCTATCCTAACAAATCAAGTACACCTCTTCCCTAATCAATGTTGACTCCTTGAGAACAGGGACAATGCTGCTTTTCTATCTGTATCCCTCACCTTCAACACAGTGCTTTGCACATACTAAGTATTTAATAAATGATTTAACTGTTCATTTATTCAGTTCCACCTGGGACACAGGAAAATGAATTCAAATTTATCTCATATGGAAATACACTTTCTGAGAGACTATTCCACCTCTCTTGTCTAATGAACTAATCCAAAAACAACCTGTAAAACCTTTTCAATTAGATATGGCAGAATGGAAAGAATATTGCATAAAGAGTTGTTTTCTCATTTCAGATTTGCTTCTATCTCATTGGGTAACCCTGGGCAGATCTCTTTACCTTAAGACCTCAGTTCCCTCACATATAAAATTAGGGGGCTAGATAAATTGATTTCAAAGATTTCTCCTAGTTCTGACATCTTATCTTCACCACCATAACAAATATTCATAGAACATTTCACAAAAGGACAGAGTACTATGGAAATATGAAATACATACACTTGTGAATATATGGATTTTAGAGGACAAAGATATTCTGAAATTGATAAATAAATGTAGCAATTTAAGGTTTTCTTTTAAAAATACCCTTAGATAATATATCATCACAGGAGACAGAAATTCACAATACAAATTCAAAACAGAACAAAATATTGGTTAATAATGTTGGAGGGGTGGGTAAAATATTATAGCTGCTATTATTTTGGGGGAAAATGCCAGTAGTAATGTTCTCATTTACTACTTAAATGATGAGAAGTCGTATAATATAAAAGAAGGCCTTTGTTTGTTTTTAAGTTCTTTGTTATAAAGAATGGCTCTCTGAGATGGGGAGGGATACAGCATGATATTGAAGTCCAAGTGTGGTGATTCTATTGTCCTTGATGGCTAAAAGTTCATTATAATAATCTTTGCAGATATTTTCCATTTTTCCTCTGTTTGTTGGTTTCCTTCCATTGTCATACTTAAATGTGGATGACTTTGCTAACTGGAACTCTTGCCAGATTTTTTTTAAATTGGTTTTTATCCTCCAAAGCTTTTTCTATCTTATGAGTTGACAACATAATCATCCATTATCTGTCTTGTTTTCCAAACTCCATCTCTCCCTACTTGGCAAGCAAGTATTAGTAGGCTAAGGCACTTTTCACACTCTTTTCTACTTATAGCAACTAACAAACTTCTATATAACATTGTAATGTCTACAACTAACTACTTATTTTGCATATTAGTTACTTGCTTAAATAATTCAGGACTGAATTATTTGCATGACACAGTATATCTTAGTGTTTCCCTATAGCCTTTTATCAATTTTGTTCTTTGCTCTTGACAAGTTGATGGTCTGATGGAATATAAACAACAGATACAAGGTTGTCTTCTATATCTTTCATACCATTTCCAAGCCCTGCTGCCTGTATTCTGGTCTTCCTGCTCACTCTAGACCTCACAACTCCTGCTCCTGGGATCTTGGGTTGTGATAGACGAGCTGTCAACTTCCTTGTCTGTCATCAGGTGAGCAGGTCACTTCTCACCCATCTCCCCCTTCAATTTTATATATGTTGTCTTTTTCCTACTAAGATATAAAATTCTCTGAAGGCAGGGATAGCCTTGCAGAGCTTAGCACAGTGCATGATACTTAGTTAATGCTTTTTCATTCATTCATTTGTTCATTCATTCCTATATCCAATGTCTACCAACTCTTTTCTTAAAAAAAAAAAAATTCAAAACATGAGCCTTCCTGTGCAGTCTTTAAGTCCCTAGTCTCTCTCATTCCTTTTTCTTGATCCATGCTTTTCAATGTATTACTTTCACCATACTAACCCATTTCTGCCTTTGCAATGAAGTCAACAAGTATAAAAGAATATGTTGACTTAATCTGGAAAATGTTATGGAGTTCATAGAACAGCATGAGACCTGAGAAGCCATTTCTAATTCTCATTTTACAGATGAAGAAACTGAGGCTTAGGGAGGTTAATGACTTGTCCCAGATCAAGCATGGATTTCCATGGCCAAAGAATTTGTCCCCATATGGCCAGCCTTCTAGTGATGAGCTTCTGGGTATTTAAGAGGAGTTCTTGGAAAGCAGACTCAGTCTACTGCCACAACTATATTCTCAAAGCTTTTCCTACATAAGAGCACTGGCCAGAGCTTGCGATCGACTGGCACAGCCTCTGTGAGTCCAAGGTCACCTTCACATCATGACAAGGCAGCACAGCAGGACTCTGAGTAAGAGCCAATCTTTATAAACAAAGAAAAGGCTTTTCCCTGTTATTACAGTCACACAGATGTTGTCTCTATGCTGGCTGTGTTTGCTTAGCTATTTTTCATTGTAACAAGGGAGGTTTCTAGAGGAGATGCTACTGGGAAATGACTGTGGTGTTTAAAAAAAAAAAACACAACACAAAAGGCATTAATAAACACGGAATACTGGCCCATCTGTAAGCCTCTTCTTAGTGGGGCATTTAGCCAGTGTTTTTACACATATGAAAAAGAAACATTTCTAACAATGACTTCATAGTATAATATAGGAGAACTCCTGGAAATACTGGAATTTACCAAGATGCTCTGCCAAACCAGACTACTAGATATTCCCCACATTGGACGCTCTATCTTTTGCTTTGCTATTTTCATAGAAGTCATTCCTCATATTTGGGTCAAACTTCTCACTCATCTGAGCCTCAGCAGTGCTGCCTTTGGAGCTAAGTGACAGAGAGGATATAATGCCAGTTCTGGAATCAGGAAGACCTGTGTTCAAATCTGTATGACTTTGGACAAGTCACTTGAACACACTAAATCTCAGTTTCCTCATCTATAAAATAAGGACAATAGCACTTACCTCCTATACTATGAAATAAGATAGTATATGTAAAGTATTTTGACTTGAAGCACTACATAAAAATATTTTTTAAATCCTGCCTTTCTTCATGACTATGATCTACTCTCTCCCCAGAGTCAACGCTGCTCTGTCCACAAATTACCTTATATTAGACTTATTCCTGACTAGAAACAAAGGATAGAGAAGTAGAGCTGAAAAGACCTAAGGGATCATCTAGTCTAATCCCCCACATTTTACAGATGAAGAGGCAGCAGTACACAAGTGAAGGGACTGGCTCAAGGGCATACATGTTGATTGGTTGTTGTCCTTCATTCTCAAAGAGGACCAAAATTATATCACTGCATCAAGGTCAAGGTACAGTATGTCCAGTTGTCACTAATCACACCAGTATGAGCTCGGAAAGCTCTACCAAAGGTCAGGCGCAAATAGCCCATATGAATAAACATTTGGAGTGGAGAGGTCTCTACATTTGCACATCTCATGTTTCTTTTGAGCTACAGCAGTTCTGCTTTGCTCACAGAGAACAGTGCCTTCTCTGATGCAGGCATGCCATGCTGGGCAGTGTTATGCCACTATCTCCCATGTTTCACAATCAATTCCAAAGTTCCTCAGAGAGACCTTGAGAGTGTCCTTGTCTCCCTTCTTCTCATCTCCATGTGAGTGCCTGCCTTGTGTGAGTTCTCTGTAAAATAGTCTTTTAGGTAAACATACATTTGGCATTCGAACAACACAGCCAGCCCATCAGAGCAAAGAGTCTGAATGCTAAGCAACAGAGCTGCCATTTCAAGCAAAGTCATCTGACTGGCCACACTGGATCTCACCATTATCCATAAGTTTTCATTTCCCTAATTAAAACCTCTCTCTGACCATAACCTATTATAGTTCCATTTCTCCTCAACACTTCTCCCAAACAGTCACCAACACCTCTGATTCTTCAGCATTATCTCAGGCCATTATCCTTGTCACAACTTTATCTCTCTCTCTCCATTCTTTTTTTTTCTTTCTTTTTGGAGGGGGGAGGGCAGGGCAATTGGGATTAAGTGACTTGCCCAAGGTCACACAGCTAGTGTTAAGTGTCTGAGGCCGAATTTGAACTCAGGTCCTCCTGACTCCAGGGCCAGTGCTCTATTCGCCGTGCCACCTGACCACTGCTTCTCTCTCCATTTTTGATGATAGAGTTAATCTGCTCCACACTACACTGTCTTCTACTCTGGAATCCCTGGCTCCTTTGTCTTACATCTTTGTCTGGCTCATCCTTTGCCAAACCTCAAGCCTGCATTGCTCACACTCGTGTGCTGCAAAATGGAACTAGAAGAAGTCATAAATCATGCTATCTGTGTACACTATTATTTCATGATATCCAACTTCAACTGGGTCTCACTTTATTTAGCAAGGCAATCCTTTTATTCTTGATTGAATTCCTACTTCACTCCCCAAAAAGGTTTACAAACCTTATTTTCTTAGTGTTCCATCCCCTACCTTATCCTCTTCCCTCTCTACTAAATAATTATCTTAATTCTTACCTTACTGAGAAGACTGAGGGTAACTGATGGGAGTCTTTTCTTTTCACCTCAAAATCCCTTAACTTCGGCCCACACGCTCATTTTTTTGCCCTGGTCAGTGACATACCTTTCACTGTCTCTCCTATCCCCCCTCCCCCCATTTCTATCTTCTACCTATATCTATCTACTGGTGCCTTCAAATATGTCCAAGTACCACCCAACCTTAAAGAACCTTTGGCAGACCCTATGGTCCCTTTAAGGCAGTGCCCAACATCTCTCCTTCCTTTCTCAGCCAAACTGACTGAGATCTATCTACTTGCTTCACCTACTTGCATTCCTCTTGGTTACTCCTCAACTCTTCACAATCTGGAAGGGGGGAGCTGTCCTCATACCTTTTCTTTGGGATCAGATTTCTTCTTTATAATTTCACAACATTGTTTTGATTGTTTTGTCATGGTGGTTGTTTCCAATTTACATTCTTTTTTCTTCTTAGAATTTTATTTTATTTTCCCCCAGTTACATGTAAAAACAATTTTTAACATTCATTTTTAAAACTCTGAGTCACAAATTTTCTCCCATCCTCCCTTCCCACTCCCCATCCGATACAAGTTATGCATGTGTAGTCATGTAAAACATATCCATAATAGTTATGTTGTAAATCCATTTACATTCTTATAGTCATTGTGTGCATCAGAGATTCTTAATTTGGGGCCCAGGACCTTTTTAAAAAATATTTTTATAATTATATTTCAACATAATTGGTTTCCTTTATAATCCAAGAATTTAATTTTATTCATTTAAAAACATTATTCTGAGAAGGGTTCTGAAGGCTTCACCAGACTGACAATGGGGTCTGCAACACAAAAAAGAGCAAGAACCTCTGGTGTGTATTATTTCCTTTGCTCTGCTTTCTTCATTTGACATTAGTTCATATAAGTCTTATCGAGCTTGCTGTTTCTTACATTAAAGTAATACTTCCTCACGTTCTCAGTGACATGTTAAATCTCTTGGTCTTTTTTTTTCTTAGTCCTCACTCTTCTGGAACTATCTGACATTCTTGGCCATCATCTCCCTCCTGGATTCTCTCCTCTCTGAACTTTCATGACATTACTTCCTCCTAGTTTTCAGACCAGTCTAACCATTCCTCAAACTCCTTTATTTTGTAAACATTCATATCTTTTCTGTCTCCTCCATTAGAATATGAGTTCCTTGAGGGCAGAAATTGTTTCATTCCTTGTATACTTATCCCTAGTACCTAGAACAGTTCCTGGTATATTGTAGGAACTTAATAAATACTAACTGACAGATAGTCTTGGTGATTGTATACAGACTTAGATAACAGTTCATACATTTAAAGAGAAGCAGTTTTCTGGGGGAGTGGGCCTGGGTTACAACTCTCATATCTTCATAATAATTTGGGGGTTGTTCTTCTCTAACTTTTATTTTTGTTTAGGAGTAAGGACCAAAAATTGAACATAGAATTATTGATGCTATGGAGATGTGTTTTGTATAAGGCAGCATAATTCTATTAGACGAAATACCACCAAATCTTTCTCATAATGATTAGCATTTTATGGACTTTTGGGGAGCAAAACAGAGATTTTTGGATCTTTCATAAGATCTTAAATTTAGAGCTGCACGGGGTCTTCAAGGCCAGCTAATCCAAGGTTCTTGTTTTACCAATGAGAAAGCTGAGGCCAAGAAAGATGATGTGAGCTGTCTAAGGCATGAGTAAGTAGTAAACATAGGGTTTCAACTGGGGTCCTCTGACTCCGTATCCAGTACCTTTTCTATTGTGATTCTAGAGTACTGATGGATTGGAGTTAAGTATGATTTGAAATTTTTTTCCTCTAATTGTGTTACTTTAAATGTGCTCACACTGAGTCCTAATTACTAGTCTAATTTTAATGATCATCAAAAGATGATTCATTTAATGTAAGCATGCATCAGTTATCTGAACTTGTTGCTATTGCTGATAGTTAGATTTCTCCTTTTTTATTTGGGTCCATTTAGAGTACATTTAGTTCTGAAATGACTTCTTCTAGGAACCAAACCTGTGTTCCAAAGCTAATTTACATGGCTAGTTTAAACAGTACATTTTTCTCTTTTGATGATTAGACAATAAGACTTAACAAAAATAACATAGATTTTTAAGAAAGTGCATCATACCCATCAGGATAAACTACAGGCACAGTTAATCTATCCAAAAGTGATTTCCCAACTGCTTCAATTTCATCAAATTGCTCCTCATCATTAATAGCTTCAGGCTCTTCTGGACATTCTTGCAAAATCTGTAATAAACAAAGAGATAACAGGAATAAAATGGGAACCAATCTTAGGCAATTCTAGTAGCTTGAATGCCTTTGTGCAATTCTAGTAGATTGAATACCTTTCCTTTTTTGTATATTTTCAAACATATTTGTGTAAGATCAATCTACTATAAGCAAAGTTGACTTACACAATCCAAACAGAAAATTTAAATGCTTAGTTCTCACTTGCAAAATGAGGCTGGAAAAGAAGATGAGTTTTTTTTTTTTTTTTCCCAGCTACACTTAAAGCTGAACACTGGACAACTGTGGGAAGTTCAAATCTATTTATGATAAGTGTAAGTAAATGTGAGAGGCAGCATGTCCCCCTGGGTTCACCAGTCAGCCTTGGTACCAAGATGATCTTGGGTCAACTCCCACCTAGCTACATGACCATGGTTAGTCACTTAACATCTCAGTGTACCAAGGAACTCCCCAAGACTGAAAGTTATAGATGAGGTGCTGACTAGGTGGAGAGAGTTCACAAACTGAGAGAGCCTCACCACAAATGAAATTATAGGTGAAGGCATACAAAAAAGGGGTGAGGGGGAGAAGAAAGTGTGTGTGTGGGGGTGCACATGTTACTAAATACCAAAATATATTCCTAACATGAATTAATACCTAGTATGATCATAAAAGGCAGCTGGGTAGTACAATGTATAGCGTGCCGGGCCTGGAGTCAGGAAGACCTAGGTTCAGATTCAGCCTCAGACACTTACTAGCTATGTGACCCTGGGCAAGTCACTTAACCCTGTTTGCTTCAGTTTCCTCATCTGTAAAATGAGGTGGAAAAGGAAATGGCAAACAACTCCAGTATCTCTGCCAAGAAAAAAAGAGGTCACAAAGAACTGGACTCATGACTGAAAAAAAAAGACTAAACAAAAACCATAATGACATGAGCAGTGCAGCTTCTTACAGTTAAAACAAACAAAAAATTTAGCTCTGCCTAGAAACAAAGAAATTTTCTTTATTTGTACTTTTTAGCCACATGTATTTTTCACTGTATTCTATTTGATCATTTTTTGTTATTTATTTTGACATTACTAGAAAGTCAAACATACAGTTGCATTTAAATTTGGGGACTGATATATAATAGTTGATGGAAATACCAGATTAGCAAAATTTTTAAGCAGTGAAGCTTTCACCTATATTCAAAGTAATTTTTAAGGAAAACATTATTGGGGTGGCTAAGTGGCACAGTGAATAGAGCACCAGCCCTGGAGTCAGGAGGACCTAAGTTCAAATCCGGCCTCAGACACTTGACACACTTACTAGCCATATGACTTTAGGCAAGTCATTTAACCCCAATTGCCCTCCAAAAAGCAAAAAAAAAAAAAAACAACCCAAGCATTATTAAATTCTAGTTATTTATGACAGACAATGGTCTATATTTATTAAACAAGCCTTTGATTTTTTATATACTGTGTACATAGTACTTTTTACATATTATAGGATACAAAGGAAAAAATCATACTTCATAGTGCTCACAATCTAAGGAGACAAGATATTTATATAAAATAGAATGATGCTAAGTCAATGAATAAGCAAGCATATGATATTATAAACAGTCCATAAACCTAACTACTACGGAAAACCAAAGGTGAAAGGTCACAATGAAGTGGGTTTAATTGGGTAAGGCTTCATGGAGAAAATTAATGTTAAGCTGGGCAATGAAGGCTTCTAGGATTTAAGTTAATGGAAAAAAATGGGGAAATTCATATTGGGAGAGCAAACAGCACGAGGACAATGATTTTTAATCTTTGTATCCACAGTACCCACACTGTAGTCTCTTAAAATTAGTGAAGACACAAAGGCAGGAATGGATACATCAAGAAGAGGAATCTAGCTGGAATAACGATGTTATATGAGTGAGTACAGGGAAAGAAGCTGAGGCTAGTCAATGTAGGACCTTGAAATCTGTCACATAGTGAAGATGCCAGAGTAGCTTATTCATTATATGTCTGCAGTTGGCACAGACTGCCCCAGTCTGCGTAAGGTGCCAGGAAGCAACCCGAGGGCTGGTATTAAGAAAAAGTTCACAATTAGAGTGGTTGTAATAAGGGGTCAAAGATGGAAAGCTAGCATTTGTGATGAGTAATTGAGAGCTGTCTTGTGGTTTGAGAACGCTAATGATAGAGGTTTTATTATGGGAGGCTGGAAAAAGTGAATGGAAAACAAAGGAATAAGGAATGGAAAAGAGAAGCAAAACAAGAGTGCAGGAGCCAGTACACTGATCCAAAGCGGGCACGGACAGAAGCTTAGTAAATGCCTGTGCTAGTTGCCAAGAGACATGTTTGACTCAGGAGAGGCTATTGTCTCTTCTCCGTTCTTTCAGTTACTTTATTAGCTCCATTGTGACCTAAGTTTAACATTGGTATATAAGTAAAGCATGAACAAAGCAGGAAAATAGATATATTAATTTCTCATTTCTCCCTCCACCTTCTTCTTTTTACATTGTAGGACCTTACAGGTTTATACAGTATGGTATTGTGGAATGGGTAGCAGTCAGAAGCCCAGGTCTGTTATTTGCCACTTGTGTGACTTATGCAATAAGTATTTAAGAAAGAAACAAACAATTTTTCTATGAGGTCTGAGCAGGGAAAATGGCATTAAGTGACTAGAAAGGCTTCCCAAAGAAGGTGGCTTTTAAATTAGGCCTTAAAGAATGACTGATGATTTAATCTGGAGGTGCACAGAAGTTGGGAGGTGAAGATGGTATTCCTGGTAAAAAAGGAAAGCATGGGCACAAGTGCAGAAACAAGAACATGTGAGGCAAAGCAATTAGTCCAGTTTGCCTATCACACAAAATATATGGACAGAAGAATTAGGCATTAAGGTTGGAGGGGGAACCAAAGTGGAAGACCTTAATTGTTAGGCAATAACCTCTAAATTTGAGTTACTTTACTTACAGGCAAAAGGGGGTTAATAATGGGTTTTGAGAAGAGGAGTAACAAAATCACATCTATATTTGAGGAAGACTAATCTGGAGGTAGTGTGAAGAAGGACAGTTCAGAGAATCAATGGCAGCATTTTTCATTCATTCATTCAAACAGGAACACTTATTAGCACACTTAGAAGTCAAGCAAACCTATGCTTGAGTGATGGCAATAGAGACAGAAAGGAAGGGCGATTACAGATACAAAATCAATAGGACATGACACTAATTGCCTATAAAACCATGAAATTTTGATGTGGGAAAGTAAATGTATAGTAACACCACAGACATAAGTAGTGAACTCGAAAAGGGAGAGTTTCAGAGAAACCTGGGAAGATTTGTATTAAGTGATACAGATTGAAGTAAACAGAATCAAAAGAATAATTTCTACAGGAACAACAACATTAAAAAGAAAAGCAACTTTGAAAGACTTAGGAACTCTGATCAGTGCAACGACCAACCATAACTCCATAGCACTGATGAGGAAACTCTCTACTTACCTCCTCAAGAGAAATGAGATGGAGCCGAGGTGCAGAAAACCTTCTGTACATGGCAAATGTGTGGATTTGTTTTCCTTGACTACTCTTATTTGTTACACGGATGGCATCTTTTGTTTCTTATTTGGGAAGCAGATAAGTATTGATAGTGTTACCTCACCCCACTCCCAACAAAAAAGGTCACTGAAACATTTTTAAAAATGTACAGAAGAACGTAGAAGGAAGTTCAGAAGGAAATATTAATAGAACAATTTTGAGAGTAACATGTAGGATTTATTAAATGCTTTTAAAAAGTTGCATGAAATAAATTTCTAGTTTCACACACAACCCCCTTTTCCCGTTCTAATGTCTATATGGAAGTGTTCTTCCAGGATTTTAAGTCCCAACAATCATATCTTAAAAAAAAAATTCCTTTAAATCTAAAGTGATCTAACTAAACTATATGACCTCCTGATGCCTTTTTAATGCTGAACTATTTACTGGTGGAGAGCAAAATAAACAAATTGATACATACCATCAAGGCTATTCTTTGGTATGGGAATATATTTTGTTTTCTCTATATTTTCCATGGGTTATCAATTTCAGTTAAAACAAGTTTACTATTAAAGTTATATGCCAATGATAATGCAAGTTTTACTTACTAGCTTTAGGTAATACTATTTATTCCCAGAAGAATAAACACAAGAATGAATCTATTTAATATATCCTTAAATATCATAAAACAGTGTGCTTTTTATATGTATTTGACTATTAGATAGGAACATAAAAAGAACTCTCTTTAGTAAGAGTACAGCTGAAAAAGAAAATCTAACCTTTTCAGCATTTGAATGAAATGCAATGGCCATTTCCAACCTATGTGCTCGCTCTTCAGATGCTATTGTAAACTGCTTCCACACTCGGTTCAGCCGAGGAAGTGTGTCCCCAGATGACCGAGAAGTGCATCGCAAAGACTGGCACAGGACAACTGTGGCCTGCAGTAGCTGCCTCCCATAGTCATAAGTGCTCTAGAAAGGAAAAATTACAGATCAAGTTATAAAGTAGGAACTTTGAAGAGATGCCTTAATGTAGACAGCATTATGGCACCAAACACAACTAAGCTTATTTAGTCTAATTTATTATCACATACCATTTGTAATATTATAAGAGAATCAATATATTTTTTAAAACATGCTTTATTTATTTCTTGCTTGGAATTCTAATTATTAAAAATATACCCATCACCTAATTCTGCTTTATCTTTTTCAATTGACTCAATTAAAAAACTCTATCACAGCATCATTAGTATAAAAATTATACGTAGGTATAAAAATTAGTCATTATTGTACATAAACTGATCAAAAGAACTGAATGAAATGTAGCCCTTTCTATGTACATATGAAACATACCTGTAATAAATTTAATCCAAGTTTTACTTAATTATAACTATAGACAGTTCTAGCTTTAGGTAAATTTACACTACACAAATCCAACTTTTCATAAAGAATGCAGAAAGAAATCTGCACTTCTAAAAGTCCCACCTATTTTAACTTTACTGTACTCTCTATCCACTCCTGCCTCTTGACTTTGTGCTCCATGGTCTCCTAGCTCCCCACCAGAAAACAAACAAAAAAAACACCTTCAAGTGAAAGCAGGCATCCACTGCCACTGCTGGATGGGGGGGCTTGGCTCCAGACCTCCAAGAGGAGACCTTTGCCCTGCTCTGCCCAGCTGCCCACATGCCCCAGTTCCACACAACTGTCTGTACTTGGTACTACATGTCCGGCCCTGGCCCTGGCCCCTGCATATCCCTCCTCCTGCTCTCACTTCTCTGTCTCCAGCCCTTCCCTACCTAGGAGCACAGCTCCCTTTCTGCTTCCCTACCTCACTCACTTCTCTAAGTCCACTGGCAAATTTGCATTATGTAAAAACTGCTTTCCACTGAGGTCTGCATAACAGTCCACTTAAGTAAAATAAGAACTGTCTATAATTATGTCTAGAAGGTGTACAACATGTGTCAATGTGCATTGGTAGACACATATTCAAATACTGATGAAATCATAGGTCTTGTCAATTAAAAAATAAACCAAACCATTAAATTACAGATGAGTTGCCAGTCTGTATTAATAGGATAAAGTTTCCATACTGGAAGTTCCCTAAACTAATGAAACCACAGTTCTGGACTAAAAATTAAAGTCAAAAAATAAATATAATAATCATTCTAAAGACAATCTTTGAAATATACTAGAAATCCACTATCAAGTGCAGCATCTATTATGCTCTTGCTATTGAGTTTGAGAAATTTATTATGAGTTTTCTAGTTGACTAGAAAACTGTGAATCATATTAACTTTTTAACCTGAACAACTGGTATATTCCCTACACAAGAGATTGTGCACAATGAAGGACAGGGTAATAGTACACAACCTGTGTCCAGGGATACAAACACCCTCTCTCAAGTTTATGCAGGATAGTTTTGATGTACCAGTTGACAATTTACTTCAGTAAGAATTCTGGAATATTTCTGGAATAATACCACTAACCTTCTTGGACCTGGAAGGGTTAAGTTACATTATAATCATGCAGAAAGCTATTCAAACACTGAGCCTGTAGAAAAAGAAGAGAATCAATTCTGCACCTGTGCAACATCAACAAATTTTCTATGCTTTTCCAGTAAAACTTTGGTTTCCTGAGCATCATCTCCCAATCTGATGTGAGTTTTAAGTAGAGCATCCAAGAGTTCACTTAGCCATTCCACTGCCTAAATAAAAGCAAAATGATATTAAATTTATTGCTTTGTATATTATCTTGTCATCTTACACAAGTTGAAGACTGCCGTCATATAACCAATATAATCACTCATAAAATGGATACCAAAAACAAGACCTAGGGTAGGGGGGTGGGGATGGATAATTTTTTTTCTAAGCAAAGTTCTTAAGATATTCAATCACTGCCCAGTCTATAGGAGTCAACCGCCCAGCCCCACTCTCCAATTGTTAACAATCAAAGAAATACTGAGAATTTTAAAAAGCACTTTTTAAAATATAAAGTCTTATATTACTGAGAAATAATACTTCTGAAGTACTTCTAAGTACAAATTTGTTGTTATATTAATAGCTTTCTGTTGTATGTAAATCCACAAACTCCTCCTTCAAGTTAAAAGCATGTTTACCTTGTGTTTATATAAGGCTTTAAAGTTTGCAAAGTGTTTTATAAGAATTATCATAATTTAGTTCCACCAAAAATCTGGGAGTTAGGTGCCCCCCATTATGCCCATTTTACAAATGAGAAAATTGAATCTTAAGAGTGGTCAAGTGACAAATTTGTTGTTATATTAATAGCTTTCTGTTGTATGTAAATCCACAAATTCCTCCTTCAAGTTAAAAGCATGTTTACCTTGTGTTTATATAAGGCTTTAAAGTCTGCAAAGTGTTTTATAAGAATTATCATAATTTAGTTCCACCAAAAATCTGGGAGTTAGGTGCCCCCCATTATGCCCATTTTACAAATGAGAAAATTGAATCTTAAGAGTGGTCAAGTGACTTGCCCAGGGACACACAGTCACAATGTGTTTGAGGCTGGATTTGAATTCAGATCTTCCTGACTTCAAATCCAGTGCTCTATCCACTGTTCCACCTACACAGACAATGATTTCCACTTGCTTATTCAGAATGTAACATTACCTATATCTTGACAATTAAAGAAACAATATGCCAAATCAGCCTTTACAATGAAAAATAACCCTGATACATGTCAACAGTGATAGCTATATAAGACACGTTCTTAATAATGAAAACATGTTTTCATTATATTCAAAAAGGTTAACTTCACATTAAGGCACTTGACTACAGAAATGTACTCATTTGAGAATAAAGGTTATTATGTCTTAGAATGGTAAGTGGATCTTTTTTGAAATTCTGAACCTAAGCAATAAATTAAGCATTTCCATAACATAGTAAAATAAAAAAAGATGACTGTACATGAGACTGCAAATCTATTATATACAACTTACCGTTCCTTTTAAATATATATTAAAGTTATCATACAACTTTCTTTGTTTTTCCTTCCCTTTCCCCTTCCACCCCACCCCTGTCCTAGAGATAATTACCATTAGACACAAAATTTGTATATATATGTAAAATCATTCTATACATACTTCTATTTATCAGTTCTTTCTCTGGATACAGATGATGTCTTCCTTCATAGGTCTTTCATCATTAATTTGGGTATTTATAATAGTCAATATGACTTAGTTGCTTAAAGTTGTTCTTAAAACAATATTATATATATTTTTCCTGTTTATACAAGGTCATAAATTCTTCTATATGTCCTTTACTTTTATAGATAAAATATATGTGCATATATGTATATATAATATATAAATATATATAATATAAATAAATATAATATAAATATATATATATATATTATGTGTGGGCGCATATACACACATGGGGTGTGCGCGTGTGTGTGTCTCCTTTGTGGAGGACATGACCAAGAAGTCAACCAGTATGAGTTGGCTTTAAAAAAATTTGCATTGACAGAGGAAATGCCTGAATCAATAAGATCAAGGATCCATTTGAGGATTTGATTATTGAACAGTATATATAATATATTATAAGACAGCTGTTCTTTACCTGGGCAGCATCTTCTTCACATTTAAACAACTGAACCATTTGAAGCATCTTTAACCTTCGAACATCTACCATGTCTTCACACCTAAAGAAATGAAACATAAAGTATATTTCTGATTTATTTCAACAAATATTATAATTAAATCACCTAGCACATGCCATCCATATTTATACTTAGTAACCTACTTACTATGATGTCATGAAATTACTATTAAGATACCTTTATTTGAAGGTTATTAAGTTTAAGAATAATAAACATTTAGGAAGCAGTGATTAAACAAGCACAAAAACATACCAGATATAACAAGAATTAAGCCCAAAGTATTAGGAGAAAAAGAGGTGGATTAAATGCAATGTGTACTAAAGCAGAAATCTCCACAAAACCCATTAGTATAAAGAACTTCCTATGATCAACCAGAGCTTTTACTTTCCTGGAATAGCTTTTGAGAACTTAAAGTAACCTCTAAATCATGGTAAGACATGAGAATAGAACTTATTAGAGGTCAAACTTGCATAGTTTACCTAAAGATTTACCTTGTGATAAAATAAAAATCAGAATGAAATTTGGAATTTTAAAATATTTCAAAATACTTTACACATTTCTATCTCTACATAACTATAATTTCCAGATGAAGATGTAATGAACTGTGTTTTGCACCCCAAATTTAATGCTACTTTCTACACTACCAAATCTTTTTAGCCAATAAATTTACAATGGAAAGCAGTATTTCAGAATATTTATAGCAAGAGAACTATCAAATACTAGAGTTATAATATTTTGCACATACAGGTATATCCTATAAAACATCATACTAACCAATATAATTTCATAATAAAGTTGGTATATTCCAAGAAATTCCAAAGTAGTCACAGAACCCCATTGGAACATTATTCCAATTGTTAGCACTTTTGCTATTTAACTAATTATAACCTATAATACTGTTATCCAACACCTGGTTTTCTCAGAACCAATTAACATTAGATGAGATTCATCTGTAGGTGTGCACATATTTATGCATGGTTCCTTTTTATGATAAACATAAACATTTGCCTTTGTTTCCTAAGCTGCATATCTTCCATCACTCCTTGTATGTGGTCCACATTTTCTTTATTTTCAATGGTTACATCTTTTCCATAGGCCCAGGATGCTTGATTAGAGATCTGATCCAAAAGACCTTGACCCTTTTCACGCAAACCTTGTAATCCCACATCTAAAACAAAACAAAATTACTCTATTGAGAAGTGCTTCATGAAATAAGTTATTTAAGATCATTGCATTTATGAAATGGATTCACTAAAATTACACAATGCTAATTACATAATGCTGTCCTTGGAGTCCATGTTGGGAAAATGCTTTAAAAGTTAAAAGTATTTTTGGCTTCCTTATCCTCTGGATATAGTCCAAAATAGATGAATCTTTTTTATACCAAATTTTACTACACAGTGATAAGTGTTAGGAGATTCTAGTGTAAAACAACTCAATATTAAAATTGAGGGGAGAGACAATTTCTGTTTTGGTTAATAAGCCTTTTCTTATTTGAAGTTCTTTCTGGGTAGGCATGTTAACCTGATAGTTAACTCCAATTGGAAAATATTAAAAACTTTTTAACACTACCTTGCAAAACTGCCAATGTTTGAAAGTAAAACAATCTATGACATCACAAATAGAGAGAAAATTGCTTCTTTGTCTAATGATCTTTTGTAGCAATGATGTAAAAAATTAGAAATATGATAATGAATTTCCCCAGTAACATAGCATACTGAATGCCTTTTTAAAATAGATTTGGAAGACTAAAACTATTAGCATGAAATTATGTAAATATCTTTTTGAAATAAGTATAAAAAGGAGAGATAACCATTACTATTAAGTAAATGAGCATTTACAATGTAAACTTTAGGGAAGGAAGCATTTTTAATGTTGTCTTTGTAACTTTTATGCCCAGTAGTCTCACACATTTAGTCAATGCCTGCTGACTTTAATTTAAAAAAGTAAGTTTACCTTTTTTTGCCTAAATGTACAAATTAAATTAGCACATACTTAAGATAGATACCAAAATTACGTTTAATTTTTAAATTGGTTAATATTTAAGTGTCTCCTATGTGCCCTGCATTGTAAAAAGCAATGAGAATACAAAGACAAAAATGAAGTAGTTCCTGCCCTGAATTAGTGTTTACAGTCTACCGGGGAGAAATCACAATGTCTTCTCAACTCCAGTTCTTTTCTCTCAATCCTCAACTGTTTTTTTAACCTCCCTGCAGCACCTGATGTTACTAACTACCCTCTCTCCTCCTTGGCACTCTCTTCTCTGGACTTTTGTGAAGCTGATCTGTTGGTTTGCTCTGCTCTGGGTTCTTGTTCAGAGGTGGGGACCCTGCAGCCTCAAGGTCACACGCAGCCTTCTAGGTCCCTGGCTGTGCCTTTTGACTTAGTCCAAGTTTTACAGAACAAATTCTTTTATTAAGGAGATTTGTTCTGTGAAGTTTGGATTCAGTCAAAGGCCTCACTTGAGAACCTAGAGTGTCACATGTGGCCTCAAGGCCATAGGTTCCCCTGGTCCTTGCCAATTTCCTCTGCTGTATCATAATTTGTATTTTGCCCCCTAAATGAGAAGGTACCCCAACCTCTGTCTTAGGCCCTTTCCTTTCCCTAATTCTTTTGGTGATCCCATCAGGTTCCATGGCTTCAAGAAACATCTCTATGCCCATGACTCTGAGATCTTTGTATCCAGTCCTGCATCATCATTTGCCTATAGGACAGTTCAAACTGGATGTCCCAAAGGAAAATGTCCCAATCAGAATTCATTATCTTTCCTGCCCAAATGCCCAATCCTCTAACTTCCTTATTTTTATGAAGGGTACCAGGGCACTGCCATTGCTCAAGTGATCCAGGTTTACAACTTCCACATCATTCTCAACTACTCACTAGCCCTTACTCTATATATTCAGTTTCCAAATACTACAGCTTCTACTTCCACAACATCTCTCCTATTCATCCCCTTCTAAACTTTAGTCACATAGCTGCCATCCTTAGTAGAATTCCCTTTCACATCCACAATAACCATCTCCTAATGGTTCTCCCTGTCTCACTTTACTCCTCTCCAATCCAATCCACCCTTCACGTGGCTGCCAAAGCAGAGGTAGGACCCTGTCACTCTGCTGTTCAACAGATTCCAACAGCCACTTATCACCTCTAGAATAAAATACAAACACTTCTATTTGTCATTTAAAAACCTTTACAACCTGGCTCCAACCTAGTTTTCCTAGTCTTATTATATGTGCTTCACGTTTTCTATGGTTCAAGGAACCTGCCTTCTTACTGTTACTTACACATGACATGCCATCTCTTCTCCATTTTTAATACTCCTTAGTTCCTTCAAAAGTCAGTTCAAATCTCTTCACTGGCTCTTCTCACCATACTCCAATTACCTCTTATTTATTTTATGCATGTTGATATGTGCACATGCCATTTCCCCTGGTAGAAAATGTGGGCAGGGTCTGTTTCATTTTCATCTTTGTACCCATAATATCTTACATAGTAATAGGTATATAGTAAGTGTTTAACAGATAGATGCTTGCTGATTGATGTACACATGAGTACACATACAGAATATATGCAAAGAAAATACAAAGTATTTTGGGAAGATGCCTCAGGGAGGAGATGGTAGTTAAGCTGAGCTTTCATGTAAGGTAAAGATGGTAAGAGTATAGGTATATAAGGTATATATATATATAGGTATATAAGAAGGTATAGTAAACCTAGATTTTGGTTTCTATCTTCCTAGGAAAGTAGTGTTTAAAAGTTAACTTTAAGCAAACATGTCCTATTTCCATGACCATTTTCTATTAAAAATCAAATGCTTATATTTAATTTAGCAATATCTGTAAAACCAACTTTAACCTAACACCTATGAATCTCATATATACTTTACAATTTTACAAAAAAAAATCAACAATGCAATGAGATATTATGTGATGATAGATCAATGTTGATACTGCTCTGGTTAAAATTTGAGAAAACTTTTATTAATTATTTATGACTTTCCAAATATGTAGGATTATTTTAAAGGGAGACAAAAGCTCAAATTCAATGGTGATTCTAAATAAACCTTAATCATATCATTTAGCCTATTATGTTCAAAACATGGTAGGCTCACCAAATAAAATATAAAGTACACAATCTAATTTGTATGCATATTAGTAATTTTTAAAACTCACTGCCTTGAGTCCTTTCAAGTAATAAATGAA
Organism: Petaurus breviceps papuanus; assembly: GCF_028583685.1. Classification (NCBI taxonomy): domain Eukaryota; kingdom Metazoa; phylum Chordata; class Mammalia; order Diprotodontia; family Petauridae; genus Petaurus; species Petaurus breviceps. The sequence continues at coordinate 8,006,474 of NW_027187340.1, forward strand.
TTTAGTTTGACAAACTGTCAATCACTTTTCACTATTATCATCTTCCCCCACCTCTTGCTTTCTTTGTCTAACGTCCATTATGTCCATATATCTTGGACCTTTGGAACCTAGATAGAGCTGTGACAGAAGTTGAAATTTCCTATCAGAGGCAATTTGAGTAAGCACCAGCACAAAATGCCCGAAATAACTTAATGAGTTGAACCAAACTCCTTTTAAAAAAACTGAATGTCACCTCTACACTCTTTCACAGTCTGTGGAAAGAAAGAGGCAGAGTAGCAAGCAAATTCTTACAAGGTTAGAATATAGTAACACAAAAATTCATTTTATAAAACACATTACTGTTTATACAGATTTACCACAAAACGTTTCACATCCAAATACAGCTTATACACACACTACAGAAAGCTAGTTCATAGTACATACGAGAGGTAGCACCTGTGGATACAGAAGGGCAGACAAGGAGGTGACAAAGACTCAGTGAAGGAGTAAATGACTGAGCACCAAGGAAAAACCAATTGTCAGCACAAACCACAATTCCCTCCAGGGAACAAAATTATTTTGCCCCATTTTTCCTAATGTGTTCCCGTGAAGCAATTCAGTCAGTATAAGTTGATTTACTGTCTAAGCATGGCAATATATATAAAAAAAGGAAACTTATGCTTCAGCATTTTTTAAATCTGCTTACCAACACTTTTCAGCTTCTCTTCAAGCAGTTTTAAAGTTTGCTGAATCGATGCTCCATCAGCTGGTGCTACATCTACGCACAACATCCCTAATAAGCCATCCAACTGCTGAGACAACTAAAGCAGAGGGACAGCAAAGAGATAACCCTGATGTAATCGGCATCTAATATGTTTAATGATTAATGAGGTATATATCTAATGCTGTTACAACTTCACTCACAGTGACTAAGCAATTAAAAGACAAGTAAGAGCAATTAGAGCACATTACCCCAAACACAGAATACACAGATGCATGCACTAGGAAGACATATTGGTATTTCCATGTCAGCAGTAGGTAAAAAGTTACTAAGGCTCAGACTTCAATTTATATTATATTACAATGTAAACATAACACAGTCAATGAAATTTATCTTTTGTGTTCAGACCTATGCTTTTTAGAAAATTTTATAAATCTTGCATGCAGGACACATATAAAACTGTCTCCTTCTCCCCCACCCAAGAGACTCTGATCCAATGGTATCAATTGGATATTATAAAGAATACAAGAATGAGAAGGGGGAAAAAAGAAACAACGGGCATAGAAACCAGCACAAATTATGTGTATTCCTGTGTAAAAGGTGTCTGAGGATGAACAACCATGAAAAGACTTACATCTTGAGCAACACCATGAAATTCAAGAGCTGCTTGTAATAGATTTTGCCTGAATTCCAGCTGACTAGCCTGGCGATAACAGACATCACTGAGCTGTTGTTGTAGGGATTTCAATTCAACAAGATCCTCTTCATCCCCAGCATTCAGAAGTGCCGCTATCTGCTGATTCAGCTCCACGTATACTGCAAACCATTCCTGCAAATAATTTATAACTGAAATTAAGCATTAACTATTGAAAGACTATACTTTCCTGTGACAATTCTTTCAGAATCATCAAAAAAATTTAAGGGAAGGGGGGACCAAAAAGGTGGAAGAAAGGCTGACTGCTTAATTAGGCTGACTAATGAGTTAGGCAATATGTTCCCATCTAAAGCTGGCCTCTGAAAGATGTTTTAAACGTGGTCCATTTCATTCCTACATACCTAGATAATGTTTCTAGCATAATTTACTATGGAATCACCTCTAGTACATGTTAATACTGCACAGTAATAGGATGAATCGGAAATATTTATTAAAATAAAATATATCAATTTAATGACTACAGTGTTCTAGAATCATGGCTACAAGAGATGAGAGAAGGTCTTAAAAGTCATCCACACCCCTCCCCTGGGAAGCTCAGGGAGGTACAAAAATTTTTCAACAAGGTAATTAAGAATAGCAAGGGCTATTCTTAAGCTGGAGGAAGGTAAAGAGTCCTACGTATAGTAAGACTCAATTAATAATTTATGTGGATTTCTTTTAGTCCTCTAGAGAAGCCACATAACCATTTCTGAGTGAAGGGGGGACTGGAAGGTGAGGGAGCCTCGGATCTTTTTGTTTTAGTTTTCCATTTCCAAACAGGAAGTATTGACCCTCTTAACACCTAAACTTCAAGATATTTATACTGGTTTTGAGGTATCAGTGACCAAGTAGCCAGAAAAAATAGGCTAATTACCTGGAGTGACCAAAATATTGGCTATATAGATGTACACATTTGAAACAAAATCCAAATGCTATTATACCTTAGCTGTTTAATATTCTTCTGTGGAGCTGATAACCTGCCAAAAGTGAGAAAGTTTCTGAATACCTTCACTGTTTCTCATGACTTGTAACCAGAATTGGGGATATTCCTTATAATTAGTTAATTTTCATTAAACATAAAAGAGCTGGCCTTGAAGTAAGACGACCTGATTTTGAGTCCTTGCTCTTACTCTGGCTATATATCTTCAGCCAAATGGTTTTACTATGTTGAACATTGGTGTCTGCACCTATAAAAAAAGGGACAGCAATACTTATTCTACCTACCTTATAGGTCTGTCTGCAGGAAATAGTTTTGTAAATCTTAAAGAACAACAGACATGAGAAAACTAGAAAACAGTATGGCAGAAACTAGGTATAGACCAAAATTTTATACTGTATACCAGGATAAAGGTCAAAGTGGGTATGTGATTTAAACATAAAGGGTGGCACTATAAGCAAATAAGGAGAGCAAGGAATAGTTAGATCTATAGAAAAGAGAAGAATTTAAGACCAAGCAAGAGATAGAGAGCATTATTGGCTATAAAACAGATAATTTTAAATTATATTATGTTAAATTTAAATATTAAAACATATTAAATTTAAAAGTTTTTGCACAAACAAAACCGATTTAACCAAGACTAGAAGGAAAAGCAGAAAGCTTTACAAATGTCTTACAAGTGTCTCTGATAAATCAAGGCTTTATTTCTCAAATATATAGAGAACTGAGTCATGTTTATAAAAATAACAGCTATTCCAAAATCGATAAAGGGTCAAAGGATATCAATAAGCAGTTTTTATATGAAGAAATAAAAGCTATCTATAGTCATAAGAAAAAATGCTCTATATCACTTTTGATTAGAGAAATACAAATTAAAACAAGTCTGAGGTACCAGCTCATATCTATCAGATTGACTAATATGACAGAAAAGTGAAATGATGAATGTTGGGAGGGATTTGGAGAAAACAGGATATTAATGCACTGCTGTTAGAGTTATGAACTGATCCAACCATTTTGGAGAGCAAGTGAAACTATATCCAAAGGGCTATGAAACTGTGCATAGTCTTTGACCCAGTAATACCACTCCTTGGTCTATATCTCAAAGAGATCAGGAAAAAGGGAAAACAACAAATTTGTATAAAAATACTTATGACAGCTCTTTTGTAGTGGCAAAGAATTAAAAATTGAGGGGATGCCCTTCAACTGGGGAATGGCTGAACAAATTGGGTTATATGATTATAATGGAATACTATTGTAATATAAAAAATGATGAGCAGGCTGATTTCAGAAAAACCTGGAAAGACTTACAGGAACTGAAGAAAAATGAACCGAGTAGAAGCAGGAGAACATTGTACACAGTAACAACAATATTGTACAATGATCCAGAATGTAAATATGTTTCACGTGTATAATCTATATCAACACATGTATAATCTATATCAACCTGCTTACCATCTCAGGGAGAGGGGAGGTGCAGAAAGGAAGAAGAAAATTTGAAACTGAAAATTTTTTTGAAAATTGTCCACACATGTAATGGGGGGGATATTATTTTTTTTTAAAAAGAAAACAAAAATCAATTATAGATATGAGTCATTTTTCTATGTGACATAGGCACAACAATAAAATATTACTGGAATGACATTTAGTATACCCAGGTTCTACCGTATTCCTAGATTTCTAACTACCTAGGTACGTGACCCTGAACAAGTCACTTAATCTTTCTTGGTTTTAGCTTCCCAAGGTTCCCTCCAAATCTAATAATTCCATACCTCTCCAACTATATGTAGATAATTGCTAAATGTAAATTTCTAGCCTGGTCTCAATTTAGACAGACATTTATTAAGTACCTATTATGTGTAATGCACTGTATAAGGAATGGATATAAATATACAAAATGACATGATTCCCACCTTCAAGATATGATATTCTATTGGGCTTAGGAGTACTTCAAATACACATGGATAATTAAATTATACAAGATTAAAATCCAGAATTCTTTCCCACAGTACCAAACTGGCTTACTAGGAGAATAATCCTAAAATTATCCATGGAGAATCAACCTTTCCTTTCCCACCTTCAACAATTTGGATGACTTGTCATTTTTTTTGCAATTGTTTTTCAGGCATTTTTCCTGAAATGTGACTTAACTAGTATTATGAAAAAATGATTACCTAAAATTCTTCCTCCACTTAAAACTGTATAATTTTCTTTGGCAATTCAGAAAACATGGTGTCAGAGGTGTTCTTTGGAGCTCACCAAATATGGAAAACATGTACAGCAATATTCTAAACTTATCTCCTCCTTTCTCTCTTTCATCTTCTATAGCTGTTAATGGTTAGTAAAGTAGAGAGTCAATGAGTGGAGATGAGGAAGGGATGAATCTTCCAATCCTCAAAGAATTTTTTTTTAATCTTTTAAAGTACTTTGATGGCCTTGAGAAAATAAAAAGTATACTACTATATAAATCACTATTTGAATTTCAAAATCAAAGTTATTTTGTTGGCTCCTGGTAAGCTAATAATTACTATTACATACTAATGCTACATTATATATAATAATCTAATATTGATTATATTAATTAATAATATTATAGGCTAACACTAATCTGATATCCCTTCTTCCCCTAACACTCCTAATAGAAATACAATGGCACATCTCTCTATACCACACAGAGATAAACATAGTGCCTTGTACAAAGCAGGTGCTCAGCAAATATTTAGTAGCCACTTGAAATTCAAATTCACACATTTCTTGATTTCAATGTTTATAAATGTTGTATTATTTACTATAATGGATTTAATTTTTATATTCACTTTGAAGCTATATCTACCTACAGGACTATATCTATATCCAAGTCAACTGGTAGTATGACAATTCAGTGCCCACAGTGTTTTGCAAATGGTATTTATTATTATATTTATCATTTATTTATTTATTTTTGTTGTTTGTTTATTATTTTATTATTACATCTAATTATGTATTTATTATTATATTTGTATAAAATTGTATATAATTGTATAAAATTGTATAAAATACAATATTATTTTTGTAGGCAGCTGTGAGATTCAAAAGGGGAAAAAACAACTCTTACCACCCTATTTCAGATTAAACTTTTGAAAAAGCAAACAAAGACAACAGTTCAATTTGATTGATTTAATGTTGTGATGTAAAAATAAGAATCACACTTGAAGCTAGGGAGAGCTATCTAGGAAAGAAACAGTTACTGTCCAGATGGGTAACCAATAGCCATAAAAATAAAGTAAGAAGAACCCACAGCATTATTCACAAGGGAGGCAACCAAACCATTTAAAATTCATTATTTAGTTTTAATATTGAATTAGATAGTATTATATGAGCCAGGTTAAAATAGAAAATGAAAATGAAAATAATAAAAACCAACTACAAAGATCTGTTCCTACGGCTACTGCAGGATTACCTAGTGATTTCTATATTTATACTCCAACTGACAGATCTCAGTATCATATGGACTTGCCCTTTTAAAAGTATTGTCAAATCCCATTCTCTCTGTGATTCACTATACGATCTTTTTTCAGCTGTGCCTACACAATGACAACTACTTGTTATCTTTTGATGGCACTATACGTTTTCCTTAAAGAATAATTATTCTATTACTGCAATCACTAATATCTTTTTCCTAGATTTTTAAGAGCCATTTTAGAGTCCTCATATTAAGTAGAAATGAAGATGCATAAAGTCACATATTATCAATATGTTCAATAAAGATGAGTTTTATAGAGACTATAGTGTCTGAAAATTATTGCTGAAACACATACAATTGTTCACTGCAAGTCAAAAGGTCCAAGACAGTAAGGATAGCATGTGATTTAAGGAAAAGGGAATAATTCTACCTCTACTATCTGGGAAAATCCAAAGAATCAGGTCAACACAGGCTGTCCAGTGTTTGGACTCAACTCTAACCCTCTTTCTTTAAATTCTCTATGATTTATTCCTGCAGAATCAAAGCCAGCTTAAAATTTTGCATGCAATTTCTGCTTCTGTCTGCCCATAACACATTGTGGGAGTTCTTTCCTAAGTGGTTGCCTGTAAACACATAAAGACAGGAGGACCTGGGTTGCTATTTTCCTCGTTTTAATATGAAACAGGATTGCTCGCACTCTCTTAAGGATTTTTTTTTTTGTACAAAGGAAATTCCAGATCTTTTTGTTGATTAATTGCTGCGACTGATTTGACTTTTTCTCTGTCATTAAAACAATTAATTTTGTTAGTCAGGGCTTGCCATTGTTTTCCAAGCTCATTAACCTTTCTCAATTTCATCTAGAAATTGTATGACTAAATATTCCTCATATGGCTAGTGAGTTACATAATTCAACCAACCATTATCTATGACTATACATACCACAGAAAATAAGACTCCAAGGTCATTAGATCTCAAATACTAGCATCCTGATTGCAAATTTTAAAACCTAATTCCAAGATAAAATTTCTAATAAGTGAATCCCACATTCCTTACTTCAAACTTCTACCTTTTCAGTTATGGAAGAGGAAGATACCCTATTAAAACTCTTGTCTCTAAAGTGAAATAAGGTGGATTAATCTTGAATTCTGTTGAGGAAGATTTAGTTGAAGTAACAAAAACATGCCATTAAAAGATAGTCAGCAACTACAATGTTGTCCCTTGGAATAGTATTATAGAGAGATTTCGATAATGATACAAATGTGATACAAAATGAAGTTTTTACAAGTTGACATAAAACCAAAACAAAAGGACAAAGGAAAGGCAAAAAAAAAAAAAAACCTTCTGAAAACCACAGCTCAGAATTTAACAGCTTTCAATTAAAAGTCTCCATTAGTCCATATTTACTAGATGAACAAGCAATGATCAATTCATTTAAAAACTACCCCATAAAAACTGTGAAAATTAAAGCTTATATTAGCCACTGGGATTTGGAGTAATTATGCAATTAAACTGTTTAATCAACATTTTTTTTTCAGCCAGATGACTCTCAATAAACCATGTATGATAGGTCAGATAAGGCACAATCAAGATCAGCAGAACTGATGATATTCAATTTAACTCAGGAAACTGAACCATTGTCAATTGAGCAATCAACACTTATTAAGTGACTACTATGTGCCAGGTACTGAGTCATTAGTTGAAGATACAAAGACAAAATTTAGCAAACAATACCTGCTCTATAGGAGCTAATATTCTCTCAGGGATACTGCAAATATGTATATTCTTATATTTAAATACTTATAAAATAAATAGAAAGTAATTTGGGGTGGAAGGCACTAGCAATTGTAACAGGAAGGAGGGACAGCCTAGGTGAAGACATAGAGACAATAAATGGTGTATCATGTATGAAAAACAGCAAGAAAGCCAGTTTCCCTGAACCAGAGGATGTACAAGGTAGTATCCTGTACTGTATTATAAAGGTATGAAGGCAGGATGGAATCAATTTGTGAAGAACTTGAAGGTAACAGGGAATAAGGTAACTGGGATATGCTGAGCATGGGAGTGACATACTAAGACCTATGCCTTAAGAAAATCACTTTGGCACTGAATAGAGAGGGGAGAGACTTGAAATGAGTACAGTTAAACTACTGTGATAGTCCAGGTGAGAAGTGCTAAGAGACTGAGTCAGTGATAGCTATGTGTATGAAGAGAAGGGGGTTGAAATCACTGTGACAGATCTAATGTGATTTGACAGTTGAAAAGATATGAGAGGTAATGATGAATACAAAGTTGAGGGTGACTCTAAGGATGTGAAACTGGGTAACTAGAAAGAAGGTGGTGTTCTGGACAGAAATAGAGAAATTAGAAAAAGAGGTGGGAATCTGGGGATGGGGCATAGCAGAGGTTACTTTGGACATGCTTAGTTTGAGAATCCAGTTTTGAAATGCCCAACAGGAAATCGGTGATTTAAACCTGGTGCTCAGAAGAAGGATTAGGTCTGGCTTCATCTTCACGGAGATGATAACTGAACCCTTGGGAACTGATGACATAATCAAGAGAGTATAGAAAGAGAAAACAAAAGGCAACAAAACCTCAGCTGAATGATAAGGTTGAAAGCCCAAGTGTAAGGGGTTGGGAATTCAGAGAAAATTATGGAAAATAAAAATGCTAGCTTTTTTTCTAACAAAAAATATGAAAGTTCAGTTCTAAGTCTCATAGAATATTAAATACCCCTAGATTTTCAGCATCTAAAATTGGAGAAAACAAGATTTATCAAGTAACAGTGCTTTCCCTTCAATCTCTGAGTCAAAATTCTATTCATCTTCAGCTTTCTCTATAAGCCTTACCTAATCATTCCAACCTTAAGTGACCTCCTCTAAAATTTAATTATGTACTGCATTTGTGCAATTAATTTGTAAATTAATCGTGTACCACCTACTGTTGTCTTAGGTTAGAGAGCCATAAATTTAACATGAAAAGGGACTTCATATTCCATCTGGTCAAATCTCTTTTTAAAGATGTGGGGTTAAGGTGGGGAGGGTTAGTGACCTGTCCAGGATCACACAGTTTCTACCTGTGCACTAAAGACAAGATTTGAACTCAAGTCCTCTGGTTCCAGAGCCAGAGCTCTCCACTGTACCAGGCTGCCAGTGCTGTACCTTCATTTTAGTGTAATACACGTATTCAGAGTCTACTCTATGTTGTGGATTTTAATTTCCTAGCCTGTTCCTTGACCATCTAGCCCAGTGACCTGAATAGAGGAATATTCAGTAAACGACTTAAGTGTCAAGGACAGACGGAAATGCGTAGGTGGTGATCTGCGTCATGGACAGAATCCTACATCAATGAAAGCACAGATCCATACGTGCCTGTTTCTTACATTAAATGATTCTGTAGTAGAAGAGACTACAGGCCTAGAGTCTGCATTATGATGTAAGTATAAAACTATACTTAGGGAAGGAAAAATGTTACTAGTCCATCAAATTCAACTTTTTGACAAAATGGAAATATATTTTAATGTGTGTTCACTTGTTCCTATTCATTTCAATATACATTTAAACTCCCCCACCCCCCACCGCCTCTCAGCATCTAAGAATTAGAAGGAACCCTGGGAATCATCAAGTCTAACACCTTCATTTTACAGAGGACAGTAACTTCCCAGAGAAGGGAGGTGACTGAGTCTCTGGCCTAAAGTCACAGAAAAGGGCTTACTCAACTCTCAATAAATCTGAAGTGGAGACAAATGAAACACACATGCCTTATACCGATAAACTGCTAGAGCTTTTAGAAAGGAACTGAGAGACTAGCTGGCCCAACTTTTTCATTTCAAAGAAGAAGAGGCAGGGGCCCATGCTTAGCAACCAAATGAGGACTGCAACCCTGGTCTCCTCACTTTACCCTCCATTTCCCTTTCACCTCAGCTGCTGAAGTCTAGCTCCTTAGGCGATACAATGAAAGAGAAGGGAGGGGCCTCTTCTAAGCAGGGACCTGGTGTGATGACTAATGACTCAAAGAAAGTGTGTTTCCTTTCAGGTACACCTTTGCTCCCAAGGTTTCCAATCCTATCTAAACCCTTTCCTACGTTCCAAGGAAAGGAAAGGAAAGTTTGAGAAGCTGGGGAGTGTAAAATTTCAAATAAGGGTTGAAGCACTGATGCCTTTCTGGCCTTCCCCTTTTTGAGTTCCCCTTACCTGGGAAATCACAGGAAAGGAGCCATTTTCCAGTCTGCTCCTGCTGCCAGGGACCTTAGCACCTGAGCAATGACTCATACTGTTGGCTCTGAGGGGACTAGTTTGGTGGGCCAAGGTCAGGGACAGATCACCCTCCCTACCCTTGGCAAGCCTTGGTCTCTATCCTCTCTTTCACACTGTCCAATCCCATCTGACCATCTACCTTGAGAATCTTGTCTACCATAATTCCCTATTACCCATCTAGAATCTGCCCACACAGCTCTGATCTCTACCACAGGACTGATTTTCACTGAATGATGATGAATGAGAATTCACCTAACCCACTATCCCTTTGGTAGGAGCTGAAATGATTTTGTATGAACATAAACTGAGGTGCTAGACAGCTATGGGGGAATAGCCATTGGCTGGGTTCCTATGCACTGCTGAGACCTGGGTTATGTCTCTGCCCCTTCAGTAATCACAGGAGCCTCTTCCTTTCACTCCTATCTCCACATCTTCTCTTCCCTTCTCCTTTCACCTCAACAGCCTGACCCTGAGTTTTATACCTCAAGGGTTGCTCTGGCAACATGTAGGCTGTGGGCCCTTACTTTCAGGGTTGGAGAATGTTCTGGCTTCAGGACCACTGCAGATATAAAAAGACTAGAATAAGAATGGCTATTACTTGGGCAGCTAGGTGGTGTGGTGAGTAGAGCACCGGCCCTGGAGTCAGAAGGACCTGGATTTGGATCTGGTCTCAGACACTTGACACACAAAAAAAAACTAGCCGTGTGACCTTGGGCAAGTCACTTAACCCTATTGCCCTACCCTCCCAAGAAAAAAAAGCAAAAAAAAAAAAAAAAAGAATGGCTATTATATTTCTCCTGAATCTCAAACACCTTTCTGGTTTCCTAAGTTCAAGACTTGATGATTAGGAAGGAGAGTCATTTTGATATCTTGTAACTCTGACATGTGTTCTGTTAATTCCTAATCAATACAGTGCTTTATAATTGCAATTTTTTGTTCTTTGAGTGCTTTATTTTAATGCTTCAGCCCACTGGATCGCCCTAGTTTAGGCCTCTATTATACCCAGCAAACTCCAGACTACTTTTAATATCTTACTATCTGTCTTGCCACTGGCTTGGAGCTCCTCTGCACCTTCTTTACCTCATGCTCTGGAATAGGAATCAAATCTGCGTTGCCATTGCTTATGGAAAGGGTGTGATCACCAACAGCCCCAGGACCCTGCTCACTTTACTCTAGCTATGATGCTCCAGACCACTACTTCCCTATAAAGCTATAGCTATCTCCCCCTATTAGAACTTAAGTTCCTTGAGGGCAGGGGCTGTCTCACTTTTATATTTGTACCCTAATACTTGGCACAGTGCCTGGAACATATTAAGTGTTTAATCAAAGATCTGATTGACTGAGAAATCCTGGGGAGGTACACACTCCTATCCACATTCTCAGCAATTTGTTAGCTTGTGTTCCCATCACAGCTTTATCTACTCTAACCCCACCTCCTGTCTTGGAGGATTACAGATAACATCAGAGGTCCCCCACAATTCACGTGCACCAGGAAATAGATAACATAAATAGAAATTACAGATAATCCACACATCCCATTTCAACTAATCTGGCACAAGCCTATTGATCAAATCTTTTATAAGAACTTCTAAGGTAATTAAAACAGACTGTTTTGAATTTTCCTTCAACCATTTTCCCTAGGTCATTCTTACATGAAAGTGTTAATGAGAAATAATATGGCTAAAAAATAACAATAAATAAACAACAACAGGAGTAGTATCTAGTTTGCCTATGCACTAGGTAAAATAGCCTCTGGATAATCTATTTCACTTTTTAAAAGGATGCTAATGCTGTTCTACTTAACATTTATTAAACATCTACAATATGTTCTTCATAGATTATGCTTGGGGGGTATAAAATTAATTTTCAATAATGTAGGGTGTTCCTTTTTTGCTTAATTCAACTAAGTCTCTATCACTTGAAGAATATGACTATACTACTATATTAATACAACTTTTATAAATATTATTTGATTTATCCCTTTACACTTTGAAATGTGAATTCCCTAAGTCTGTACAGAAGAAATTCTTTGACCTCTTCTATGTTCTGTCTACCCTGACAACCTTTGTGTCAGCACAGTTTTGATATCATCTCTTAGTTCTTCCCCAAAAGCACATATGAGCAAGGAGTTCATGTGCAGTACTGCTCTGTTCCCCATGAAAGCATAAAAGGCTCCCTTTGGGAACTTTATAGAATCCATTATCTGATGAAGACTGAGCCACTAATTTTTTTAGGACTATCACTCATTCTGTTTTCATTTTATATTCTTTGAGGACAGAAAAAGAATTATCATTGTATTTTTGAAGAATAAAAATAAGACTACAATTGTCAAGAACTATATAATTAGAAATATGTTGGAAACAATAAGAAAAAAGCTCAAAAGAGTATTTATATTTCCATTTATGATAACCCTTAAATCACTGACCATCTGATTTATAGGTATTTGTTGATTTATAGGTATTTGTCACTAAAATAAGTAATTCACAACTAACTATGCACAATAAGTCACACTGTAATTTGAAGAAAAAAAAATCTCACACTGTGTTGACTTTCAATCTCTTCATGTTTCTGCTGCAAGGCTTGTGAAGCTCTGATTGAATCTCCTATTCCCCACTGTGTCCTTAGCTGTTCTGATCCAGGTCCTTCAAGCCAGTTCACAACCTAGAAATAAAACGTGCACCTTAAAATGACCAAAAGCTTTAAAAATATTTCACCAATATTTTTTTCCCCAAGAGTCTCTAAAATTCATTTAAGTTAGTAAAAACATATATGTACTTCAGAACTACCAAGACATAGTGATGTGAGTATTTGACTTCATGGGGGAGAGGAAATTGTAGACTGTCAGTATAGCTAAGAATCCAGTAGGATGGAAGAAATTTATAATCCTTGTTTGTTACTTCATATGTATAACATAAAAGACAGATATGTCTTGAAAAGAGAGAAATACAGAAATGTAGGAACTTCTAACTGTAAGCAACCTTAGATCATCTAGTCCAACCTTCTCATTTTCCAGAAGAAGCCATGAGCCCAGAGGGGTTAAATAAGTTCCCCAAAGTCACACTACTATTTGTAGAGTTAACTCTAGAAGTCAGGTGTTATAAGATTCGCAATCGATTAGTAAACTAACCTGAATCACTGGTTAATCAATTAATCACTGATAATAAATTATCACAAACATGCAAATAACATGAAAAGCAGTTCCTTCTTTAGGGAGAAAAACTACAAGTCATATAATAATATTAGTTATACAGATAGCTATGGTTGTAACAAAAAAATAAACATTATTAAATAGACATTCTTGTCATAGAATTATGCAAATGGCACAAAATTAATTAGTTTCATGGACATGAATTAATTATTTATAGTCACTATTGCTGTACTTCACCACTTGGTATAAAGTAGTATCCTTTCAATAATATTGAAGTTCTAGTGATCAGACATATTAAAACTGTAAGTAGTAGAGACATAAAATATATATCTTTTAAATTTCATTTTATGTTAAAATATATCTGCTCATTAACTAAACTGTTCATGTACTTTTACCTTCTGATTTATTACTTATAAGTAAAAATTATGTTTGGTGCCATGAATATAGAGGAAGAATTCTCTTTTTGTGGAGACTGGTCAATATAAGCATAAGTAAATGGCAAAAGTCTTTCTCTAAGAGATAAGTAGTTAAAAGGATATGAACAAAGTTTTAAAAAGAAAATTGTTAAGTATTAACCCACGTGAAAGAATGTTCCAAATCACTAATAAGAGAAATGAAAATTAAAACCATATTGAATTTTCACCTCAAACTTTGCAAATTGGCAAAGATGACAAAAGATGAGACTATTCACCACTGGAGGGGTAATGGGAAGATAGGTACTGTAGTACATTGTTGGAATTAAGAATTATAACTCCTTTGGAAAGCAATTTGGAATTATGTAAATAAAGTGACTAAAGTGTTCATAACCTTTTTTTTTTTTCGCTTTTTGGAGGGCAATTGGGATTAAGCGACTTGCCCAACCAACGTCACACGGCCAGTAAGTGTTAAGTGTCTGAGTCTGGATTTGAACTCAGGTCCTCCTGACTACAGGGCCAATGCTCTATTCACTGCGCGACCTAGCCGCCCCATGTTCATAACCTTTTAACCCAGAGATTCCATTATTAGGTTAATATCCCAAGGAGACCATAAGTAAGAACAAAGTCCCCATTTACACCAAAATATTTATAGTAGTACTTTTTGTGATAGCAAACTATTGGAAACAAAGTATGTGCTACTGACTGGGGAACGGCAAAACAAATTGTGTTATATAAAAGTAATGGAATATCATCGTGCTACAAGGAATAACAAATTTGATGAATACAAAAAAGTGTGAACAGATTTACATGAATTAATGAAGAATGAAGTACAGCCAAGAAAACAATATACACAATGGCTACAATAATGTAAAGAGAAAGAACCACAAAAAAAAAAATCTAAAGTAACATTGCAAAATTACAAAGAATTATCAGGGCTAAAAAAAAGTGTGAAGAGAAACTCCCATCTCACCCCTTTAAAGTGGTGAGAGGTCCACAAATGTTATATACTGCACTTATTTTCAGACTTTTTCAATGTAAATCAATGATTTTATGCTGAGTTTTTCCCTCTTTTCTTTTTGTCTGAAAAAATACTATTTGTTATACAGAATGACTTTCTGGGAAGGGAAAGAGAAATGTTACTGGAAAAAACTGTTAGCATAAAAAATATATCCATAAAAATGTATTTTTAAAAAGATGTAGATAGTGTGCAGAGCCATACTACTAGACTATCTAGGCACTGGCCAGATAATTAAAATGAAGCTGGCATATGCAAAAACAGCCTATGCTTGATAGAGAAAAAGTAAAACACATGTGGATTAAAATGAAGGAAAAAGAATTGAGAGCTGAGCTGAGAGTCAGGAAAACCAGAGCTGAAATACTGCCTTACCCACTCAACTGTGATGCCCTAGGAAAGTCACTTAACCTCTCTTAGCCTCAGTCTCCTCATTTGTAAAATGGAAAAAATACCACTTATAGAGTCTTAAAGATCAAATGAGATCCTACAGGTAACAAGTCTTACAAATCTTAAAGAGCTATATATGTTAACCATTCTAATTATAAAGTTGGCTGCCGCAGTATTTGGCCTTGTGTATAGTCTTCTCCGTGCTCATGGCTTTGGCGGTATTCATAATATCTATGTCCACCTGGGATGACAGGTCATGTTGCTCTATGGCTCATACATAGCAAATACCAGAAATGAAGAGCAAGCTGATGAGAAAAGCTATGAGCAGTTATAGGCTCATGTGCCATAGAGGAATAGTACCAGTTGAATCTATTTCTGATCTTCTAGCCATAGAAAAGTGTCAGAGGAGATGGTTAATGGCACTGGGCAAATGTAGTACTTTGTTTATCTAAAGGCTTACTTTTATATGTGTATTTACAGTTTTCTATTTTATGCATTTTGTATACTTATATCTTTTATACATTAAAGCTACATATTTCATATGTATATAAAAATTTTTATATTTACATTTTTATATTATACTATCTTTCTCACAGAAAGAAGTCACTTCAATCTATTCTTAATGATACCTCAGACACTGATCACTACCTTTCTAAATGCTCACACAACATCATCTTAAAGAATGACTTTAATGGAGTGTGGAATGGTTGAAAGTATGTTTGATAAGCATTCGAGACACAAAATTTAGAAGCTATGTGGCTATAGATATGTCATACTCTCTGAACCTCAGTTTCCTCATCTGTAAAATGGGGATAAGAAAACATATTAATTACCTCACAGGGTTGCTATAAAGCTCAAACAAGGTAATTTATATTAATCCATCTGTAGACTTTTGTGGGTGTGTGTGCATATATATACATATATATGTATATATCTTTATTTCTTGTTACTGCTAAAGATGTACTTCTCATTCTCTGTTACAAAGACAGTGTAGGATAGTGGATATAGTTCTAGGCTTAAACCTAGAAAGACTTGGGTTCAAGTCCAAGCTAATGCAAAGAGAAAATTACAATCATTTGCATATTAATTCCCTGTTAACTCTTTTAACATTTAATGCTCTCTATCTTCCCTGATTGGGAAAAAATACTCTTTTAATTTCAATTTTTCCTTAGTCTGTTGAGATCAAGGTCCCCTGTTTCTGCTACTGCTCTTTTGTAGGTAACACTGTTGGAGTAAGGATCCCTTCTGCTCCTCACAAAATGGACGGGGGCTGAGGCAGCACGGGGCTCCTGCCCCTTCCAAATGTCCACTCCTGTAATACCAGTGTACAACCTGCTCTGTCCTTCCCTAATCAGGGGGAGGAAGAGGTAGAAAAGAGAGGATGGAAATAGATTTTTTTCCCCTCTTCAACATTTTAAAATCAAAACTAAACAGAACAACTTTTAAACAGACATATGTAGGCATTTCTTCAGTTTTATCAGTATTTACCTTTGTGGATCAAGAGTTCCTCATCTATTACTGATATTATTCATTCAGAATAAAGAATAGTGAAATGATAAACCTTTCAGATGTTTTAAATAATTCTTACAATTAATTGCCTCACTGATTCAAATCACTCACATGATTTAAATTCTAAAAGTAAAAGCTGACTAAAGCAACTGGAAAATTTTCAGCTCATTAACAATCTGCTATATATTGGGGGCTGTTTAAAAAAAAGAAGATAATATAATATGAACCATTTAAACTTCAATTTTAGAATACTTCTGAAAAAAATTAAAAGATTGTATCTTATAACCAGGTCCAAAAAGTCTTGAAAATTACACAAGAAACTACCAACTGTATAGAATATTAAGAGCTAAATGCTTATTTATTTAGAAAATCAAAATTTCAAAGTAGCATAGGAAACAAATGACTACATAGTTCCTTTCTATGCTATGATTCAATACATTTACTATGCAGCACCAGTAATGCAGACAGAGCAAACATATGACTATTTCTAATAAAAAATGATGTAAATTGAGGTTGATGCCCCAGTGAACAAGTCTATTTAAATGCATTAATGATGGCAGTTTGCCAAAGAAGGTTATAAAACTTTGTTCCTATCTGAATATTAATTTACTAAAAAAAGTTTCAGATCGTGTTTATGTCATATGTGATCCAACAAATGTTTGTATTTACATGAACTTCTATATAACCTTCACTAGGTCACTAAAATTTACATAAGCCCTTTTCACCTTCTGGACATGAGAGGTGCCATAATGGATATAGTTGAGAAGAGTGGGTTCAAGTCCTACCACTGACAAATCCTGGCTACATGACCCTGGGCAAGGCTTTTAAGCTCTTCATGGCTCCCCCCCTTCCCTACACCCTCAGTAACACTACAACACTCTAAGCTGGAAAACAGTTGCCAGTGCATTCCTGGAGTGAACTACTATACCAATTAAATCATAGGTCTAAATAACTACCACACTGCTGTCATGGTTATTTATCGCACTCTTGGGGCTCTCAATGACATCACTATATAAACAACATATAATGAAACTAAGAACACTTTATGTACAGGGATCCCTAATGCACGACCACATTAGGATCTACACTTAATCTAATATGAATAAGACATGGTGAAGTCTAATATGTTATATAGTGAAAAGAAAATTCAAAGCATTATTAAAAATTAAACAAAGAGTACACACAGACAGACACACATCACATACATATACCCCCCACAAGATGATCTTGGCACCTACCTGCATTACCTTCTGTTGAATTTCCTCTAGTTGTGTGCGCTTACTGCGTTGTCTACAAACTTCCTGGTAACGGGTGTATTGCTCTCGTAATGAATCTAGCAATTTCATGACCTGTGGCTGGGCAAGCAATTCATCGTCCATCGGTGACCATGAGACTCCTCCATCAGAGCCATTAAATCGGCGCTGTTGTAATTCAGACAATAATTCATGGCCTTCGAGAACAAAAGACAATCATTAATGTCCCCAATAAGAAAAAAAATAATAGCATACCTTCTGTTTTGTTAATTTTAATGATCTTTCAATAACAAAAAATGCTTTAGTAGTCTATGGACTTAATTTTGTCTGTGTGTGTGTATAAATACATACTATACATATAAAATGAATGTTATTTGCTTATTTATGACTACAATGCATCCATCTACATCCCACATTAATTCCCTATAATGTGACAGCATTTTGTTATCAATCTATCCAACACACTCAGACAAACTAATTTACCACCCCAAATATAAATTTAAGCCAAGGCTCAATCAAGCTTCCTTTTCTTTATACTCTTTCCCTTGGTGATCTCTTCTAATTACATAGGTTCAATTAACATCTTCAAAAAGACTACATCCAAATTCAGCCTAATTTCTTTCCTAATTCCAGTACTGCTTCTCCTACTGCAAATTGGATATCCTTACCTTGACATTTCTTCAGAAGCTCTAATTTATGACAACCAAAATAGAGCTAATCCTTTCCCCTCCTCAAACTTGCCCTTCCTCCAATCTTTCCTAATTATTTTAGAGGCACAATCACCCTTGCAGTCACTTACAAATCCCCTCTTCCTCATAATTCCCCAATTAGGTGCCAAATCATGTGAATTACATCTATATAACATTTCTCACATATATTCATATAGTTAACTACGCTAACAGGTCTTTATAACTTCTCAACTAGACTACCATAGCAGTCTCTTGATGGATCTCCCTCCTTCAAGTCTCTTTTTTTCTCAAGATATCAGCCAAAGTAAGCTTTCTAGACCACAGAACTGATCGTATCACTCCCCTGACCAAAAAACTACACCCCATTAGCTAGAAAACAAACTCTTCAATCTGGCATGTCTTCAACAACCTGGTTCCATCCTGCCTCTCTAGCTTTATTTTACATTGTTCCCCTTTATATGTTCTAGTAAAGCTGATCTGATAGATATTTTTTTAATTCAACAATCCATGTTCTACTTCTATAAATTTACACAAACTCTTCCCTACACCTGGAATTCACTACCCCCTCCACCCCACTTTGCAGAATCCTTCCCTTCTTTTAAACCTCAGCTCAGGCCTCACTTCTTCCGCGTGATCTTCCGTGATCTCCCACACTATTAATACTTTCTTCCTCCTATAACCACTATGTGTTACTTGTGTAAATATTGCAAACCCATTCCAACCCCCACCAAATGTAAATTTCTGAATGGCAGTGTGTGAGAGAGGTGAAAACTTCTCAAACTATACCCTAAAATGGAGGCAATGCTCTAAGCTCAAGCTGGGCTCTGGCTGCAGCCAGGCCTAAGTTTTGCTTTTGCAAACTTACCCCTCTGCTGCTTTCACCCACTACCAAATAAGGTATCAAATGCTTTCGCTGGTTTTCATTGGCTGAAGATTGTTTGTTTGCTCCTTCTATCTGGATAGCTTCCCAAGCTAGCTTGTGAGGCCGAGCTCTCAACCAACGAAGGCAAGGTCAGTGGGAGGGGTTGCTTGTGTCAGGCTATATAACCACTTTTTGCTTTCTATAGCCAGCCTCCCTCCACCGGTTCCTCCTTTTCTTGCAACAACTGAATAAATCCCTTCTGTTCCTACCTAAAGAAGCCTCTGAGTTTTTAATTAAATTTTGGATAGAGTTTTTCATCCACACAGTAGGGACTGTCTGGTATTTATGCCTGTAGTCCTAGGTTCCAACACAGTACCTTAATGAATATTGCTGAATTGAACCAAACTGAAGTCCTAACAGCTCTAATGACATTGACAAATCAAACAACAAGCATTTATTAAGCAATAACTATGTGTCAAAGCACTGTATTAATTTTTTGGGAATACAAAGACACTAAATGAAAACTGTTCTACTCTCCCCTCATGCCTCTCCCAATATAGTCACCCAGCCTTTTATATGACGACCTTTTTAGTAACAAGGCAACCACCATATACTGTAGAAGTTTGTTTGACTTTTGGATAGTTCTGTTTGGAAATTCTCCTTGCACCCAAAATCAATGTCTTTGAGATCACTTCTCAATGCTTCCAATTCTATTCAGAGACCATGTTAAATAAGTCTAATCTCCCCTTCCACATAACAATAATTCTACTATTTGAATAAAGTTCTGTCTCTAATGAAGTCTTTTCAATAAATTCTCAGGACTGCTGAACTCACAGTTCAACAAGGCATTGGTGGCCATCTCATTTAATCCATATGTAAAAAGAATTCCCATTATTGGGGCGGCTAGGTGGCACAGTGAATAAAGCACCGGCCCCGGAGTCAGGAGAACCGGAGTTCAAATCTGGCCTCAGACACTTAACACAAATACTAGCCGTGTGACCTTGGGCAAGTCACTTAACCCCAACTGCCCTCCAAAAAGCAAAAAAAAATTAATTCCCATTATGTCAACTGGCCATTCAGCCAGCCTCTGCTTGAAAACCACCAATAAAGGGAAAATCTACTGCCTCCGGAGACAGTCCTTCATGCCTTTGGTCAGTTCTAAATGTTAGGAAGCTTTTCCTGACAGGAAAGAAAACATGACGATGCTCCACAATACACATCCCTAGTTCCTTCCAGCTAGACTTATATCACATTCTCTAGTATCCACTATTCTGATGAACCTATTACTCTTCAAGATGAATGTCCTGAATGTCATAAAACAGGATATCCAGAACTGAACATAATACTACAGATGTGTTCATCCAACCGGGAAGGAATATAGTGACATTATCAGTTCCTTTGTTCTGGACATTATGCCTCTATTGAAATCATGATGGATTGTTTGGTTGTTGTCTACCAGTTAGTTCCTCACGGTGAGTACAAAGTCCACTAAAATCACTAGATCTTTCTCAAAGGAACAACTGTCTAGCAATACTTTCCCCATATAACTCACAAAGTTGAACTTTTGTACCTGAATAGGACTTTATATTTAGCCCTATACTATGTGTACCAATGACATATGGAATATTTAAATATCCGATGGCAAAGCTTTTATTTAAAATAAATTTCAAAAATATAGTAAAACCTTGCTATATAATTACAAATTTGTTTCATATGGTGTATAATTCAAAATTGATTCACTGCTGTTGTTTTTTAATTGCTGAGTAATATTAGACTCTTTGTGACCTCATGGAATTTTCCATGGGATTTTCTTGGCAAAAATGGCGGAGTAGTTTGCCATTTCCTTTTCCAGTGGATCTTTCTGTCAGTTAATCAGAGGTTAAATGATTTGTCCAGGGTCACACAGATAGGAAGTGTCTGAGGTTGGCTGTGAACTCGGGTCTTCCTGACTCTAGGCCCAATAATCTATCCACTAAACCTCAAAATAATTAAAAAAAACACTAAATAGTATCAGGTTAGTTAAATCAAAATCTCTTTTGTAAATTTAGATAATAGGTCAACTAGGTAACCACAACTGCATTTTTTGTTTGAGATATATTTAATGTTTTAATTCTGTTTATTATTATTAATTTTTAACAATATTATTAATTGTGATGGTAGTGATGAAAAACACAAGTGTTAGCTAGGAGAAAATAAAAAAATATATGCTTCTTGATTATTTGTGGATTTTAATTTGCAATAAGAGAAAATTATAAATTTCTATAAATTCCATTGAAATGCATTTTTAAAAAAATTAAGCTAAAAATGTGTCTCTTAACAACTGTTTTTCATGGTAATAATTTCCTGATACAGTACACCCAAGAATGCTTCAGATACATATCTGTATTAATAAAATGATATTTTCTTAATTTTAAAGAATTTCTTTTAAAAAATGTGATGCAAATACACAGGAAATTCCAAACACACAGAAATGGAATTATGAGGCATGCCTTTAGGAAGTTCACTTTCTACAGACCAAGCAGGCTCAATGTAAATATGCATCTATTTTGTCCATGTTTCTAATTTCAGTTCTAGTTGTGGCCCATCAAAAGAAAAATGCTTTTAATAGCTTAAACTTAGAATCTGGATTCTTTTAAAGTGTCAAATGTAAATTACTTACATAAAATGAAGTTATAACCTGTATAATATTTTTTACCAATAATTTTATAGTTTCTTAATTATATCAACTGAGTGACTACATTCATTTTTTTTTTAAAGCAATCAGGGTTAAGTAACTTGCTCAAGGTTACACGGCCAGTTATTTCTGGGTGTGGTGCTGAGTATCTGAGCCCGGACCCGATCCAGGTCATCCCGACACTGGAGCCGGTGCTCTTACTCGCTGAGCCACCTGGCCACCCCTAAGCAATTGGGGTTAAGTAACTTGCTCAAGGTTACACGGCCAGGTGTTTCTGGGTGGGTGCTAAGTGTCTGAGCCCGGGATTCAATCTCCAG
Organism: Petaurus breviceps papuanus; assembly: GCF_028583685.1. Lineage (NCBI taxonomy): Eukaryota > Metazoa > Chordata > Mammalia > Diprotodontia > Petauridae > Petaurus > Petaurus breviceps. Next base: position 8,028,767 of record NW_027187340.1, read on the forward strand.
GTCTTCTCAACATTGGAGCCGGTGCTCTTACTCGCTGTGCTACTTGGCCGCCCCTACATTCATTTCTTTGGAAACTAAAATCTTTAGGCACTAGCATTAAAAAAAACCTAAAACTGATGTAAAACAAGAAACATTCAGAATTCACTTCTTTAGTCTTCTAACATAGTTTTCAGAACACCTGTTTTTGAAAGGGCATTTTCCAAAATATCCTAAACTATTAAAAAGTTTTAAACTTACTTATAATAATTACATAGATTATCTACTGAGAACATTAATACTAGAGAAATTTACTGGGTATAATTTAAGCAACATCTGGTTTTATATATTCCAGTTTGTTCTACCTTAGCCAAAAGAATCATTAATGAAGCATTTACACCAGAACACATTAAATCAAAAAGTAATCCTCAGAAGATTAAATTTATGACTTTAAAAACATAAATAGTATGTTAGACATTTTTAAAAGTGTCATAAAGTCCTTTTAGATTAAGGTAGGAAAGATAATTTGAGGAATTTTCATAGGGAAGTAATGTAATCTAGTGGGGCCCAATGGCCCAAGTTTGAATGCCTACTTTGTTTCCTACTAATAGTGTAATCTTGGACAAATTGCTTAACTTCTCTGGCTTTAATTCCCCATCTGTAAAATGATGGCATTTGAACTAGATAATATCTAAAGTCCCTAAAAAGATATGCATTCTAAGCGGCATGTGCACTTAGGTAAATAAAAAATAGGGGTCTTAATCTGACAGAAAAATTTTAAATGTTAAAATTAATATTCTTGTTGAACTTGTTCTATCTATAATCTGTGTATTAATGGTCTGGAGTGCAGCTAAATACCTTCTGACAAAGTAATATAGTAACAATAGCTCATTATTTTCATCTCCAAAAACCTGTAAAAAGATTTTGTTCATCAAAGCTCATAACATTATCTAAAAAAAAAGGATAAGATGTATGGAAGAATTACCTCTCAAGACAATATTAATGGAGGAGGGGTGCAAATGTTCCATCAAATCTGGAGTTTGGGTTTCTGGATGTGACAGCTTTTTAAACAGAGGCAACCTACTATTCACAGCTTTGATGTCATCAGTCTTACAATCTGGCTTCTGACCCTCTTGACAGAAAAAGCTCTCTCTTGTAAGTTATCAATGCTCTCTTAATTTCTATTTCTCTACACTTATTGCTATTATTAACCACATTTTCCTCAATGCCTTGGCTTTCTAGATACTATTCCCTCTTGATGGCCTCATCCTTCTTCCTTATGCCTCTTCTTCTTCCCTTCTGTTCTCAAAAGTTCTGGTCTTTTTATTTTTATTCAAATAATTGTAAGCTTTTCAACTTACCTGTTTGCAAAACTGTCTCAGGATCAACCGATGGAAGAAAGTTTAAATCCATGGATCTAATGATTACCAAAAATTTGACAATAAATTAAAAGCTAAATATCTTTTATCTGTGCAACCAAAGAAAATAATTAGAACAGATGAAAACTCTGATATACATATACATCATGACTCTATATACCAGAATTCTGCAAATTTCTAGATAAGACCACTGGAGATGATTAAACATTGGTAGCCATGGAAATAACATGACAAATTAAAGCTAAAATTGCCAGTGCATTGTGTTTTATTTATTCTGGAAACAAGTTTAATGTGTATTATATTAATACTTTTAAGTGAATCAACATATACTTCACTAGAGTATTTACTTCAAAATAAAGAACTTTAATTTGTTGATGAAAGGATACTAAAATGGAATCATGGTACCAGGGGACAAGCTAAACACTACTATTTGTAATTATTTAATAATATCAAGGGTTTCTATTTATACTAGATACATAACTAGAGATACAGTGCATTTTGAATCCACGTAAATAACAGTGTTATTCTTTGTGACGCCTCATTGTATCTACAGATTACATCCAAAAGATAAGAAATAGGACTAATCAGTACCTTAATTCTTTCATACTGCCATATGACAAATTGCTGGCCTAGTAACCAATGTGTATCCAAGAAAAATAAAGGAGTCAATTTGCCTCCTTAAGTGTTTAAACATTAAGAAAAGGATTTGGCCCACAGACTGAGAAAAATGGGACTTGCAAGGCTGTTAAGTTCAATGGAAACTCGTTAAAATGATAGATCCGAGAAGTCACACTTTGATATTACAACTGAACAATACTTCAGTCACATTCTTAAAACAGTAAATTTTCCTAATTGAACTCATGAATAGGATATATTATTCATTTTGTAAGAAGAAAATTCCACAAGCTGAGCTTTTAAGTGTTATCATGTTTTAGTTAGGTCATAATAATTTTAATATCTTTTCTCCTTTACATATTCTTTCCTACCACTCAAAAAGGTAAAAAAAAAAATAAAACAAAACACAAAGCATTCAAGTTGCTTGCAATTAAAAAAAACCCTCCAAATAAAATTCTTTAACATTTACTCATCATTATAAATAAAAGTAAATGCATCATAAATGGCTTTTAGAGAAAAAAGAAAAATTTTACTTAAAAAAAAATAAGTTCTCCCTGTGGTGAAGCTAATTTATTGTCAAAATGAACATGAAACTAATGTAAAATCAGAATATGAATTTAAACTCCAAACTTGTCTACACTAGCTAAATTACCTTGTAGTATCTCATTCAGGAGGTATCTCATTCAAGATTAAACTTAGTTGAACAATGGTGCATACAGAAAAAATTCATGCACATACCTTTCTTTCTCCTGCTGGTTTCCCTTATCACTCCCATTATTGATCAAAGCAAGCTCATCTAGTAAAGATGTAGAGTCTTTGGTAAACTTCTCAAAGACCTAAAATGTGACAAAAGATTTTGTTAGAAGCATCTTCTTAGGAAGTACACATGACCTCACAGCCTCTACTTAAATAATGAAGATCCTGGAATAAATATTCCAAAAAGTGAAAAAAGATACATGGGCTTACAACCAAGAATAGTTTAACTTGAAAAGCTAAATAATACTACCGGGAAGGGGAGAGAAGGGGAAGGGGAGGAAGAATGGACCTTTAAAGGAAAAGAAAACTTTCAAGAAATTTCTGATGAAAAGACCAGAACTGAACAGGAATTCTGAAATGTGAACACAAGAATACAGAAAAAAATCTAAAAAGGTAAATTTAAATGAATAATTGGAAGGGGCTGTCTGATACATTCTAAATAAGTGTCTCTCCAAAGCCTTAATATCTTCAAAGGCTACTTAGGAAGCTAAATAAGAACAGAGGTCCTGGGGGTTTGTTGCTCTGTTATGAGGGTTTTAAGAGGACGAGAAGTTATGGTAAAAAAAAAAAAAAGAAATATACTAGTGTAAAAGAAGGATTTTTCTATATGCAATTTGCTATTTCTTATGTTTGGGGTACATGGGAAGAAGAGTATACAAACATGAAGAAAGGGAAAGGGAAGAGGGGAAAAGTGCAAGTATTTCCTGGGAGGTAGATGCTATCATCATCCCCATTTTACAGTCAAGGAAACGGAGGAAAGCAGCATATAAGTGACTTGCAGGGGTCACACAGTTATTAAGTGTCTAAGGGTGATTTGGACTCAGTTCTTCCTAACTCCAGCCCAGTTATCTATTCACTCTGACATGTAGGGGTGTGGGGATCAGAGAAACCCCCCTTTTTATCAGAAACAAGATGTTCTACACAAGTCTAGTTTGGTGTAGAAATATATTAAACAAAGAAAAGCGGGGATGGGGGAGAGGCTTAAGAGGAAGGGTAATACTGAGGAGGGCATAATCACAAGCAAAACAAACTTTCTGATCCTTGTTGGGGGTGGAGGGGGAGGCGCTAGTGACTAGAATTGAAGGGAGTATTTTAGAATATTGCCTTTTAGACAATTGAGAAATGACTAAACAAAATGTGGCATGTAAATGGAAGGGAATATTAATGCACTCTAAGAAATGATAAGGCAATTTCAGAAAATCCTAGATAGCATGAACACAAAAGCAAAATCAGTAGAACCAAGTAACAATCTATACAATGTTGTAAAGAAAATATTCTTGAGAATAATCTACACAAGCATTAAAGACATGCTTGGTGAAGGTAATAGAAGGGAAGAGACAGACTTAAACAAGTAATATTTATTCCATAGTAGATTATGTCTTTTATCACTATCCAACTGGTTAAAACACATAGCGAATATAAGATTGTTTTGTTGACTATTAAAAAAAAATTGCTTTAGTAAAGTCAAAATCATTTTAAAGGCTGTCCCTTAACCAAGACACTCATACACATCACAAAATTTTGCAAGATTCTCTTAAAGATACAGGAGATAATATTGTATGACCCTGTTATCATTAATATCTAATATCAAGTATGACATAAAATAGTTAAGTATGCTTATCAGAGGCATTCACTGTTACAGAAAAAAACATCTGTAAAGTTTTTCAAGTCAAAGAGAGATGACTCTGCCAGATGTTTCTTTTGCAGATAATATTACAATGATTATAACTAGCACTTTAATACTGCAGACCTCACTAAATTGGATTCATAATCACTCCAAAGACTTTGTTCTAATTACCCACAGGAAAAACCAAATGGATGAAGAATGTCTATTGTTCAGGTTATGATGATATTTAGTTGAATTAACAGTTCATAAAGCTCATATATCAGTATCCCTATCTTGGACTGACACAGAGTAAACATACAATGAGTCGGGCCCCCAAAAAGAGGAAGGTGGGCTTGTTTCCCTCTAGGAAACTGCAAAGTCATTTTAATGAACCAAATTTCTCTCAGAAACAAGGGTCTCATCTTTTTAAATACCAACATTTTTCTGGTATTGTTTTATGAAATACCACCATCTTCTAAGAACTGAAACTGAAGATCACATAAACTGAAGGTCATTTCCAGGGCAATGAAGAGGGACGTGGTAAGTATGAACAGGCTATACTACATCACAAACAATGAGTTATGAAGCAGTATAAAGGACTGAATTGAAGATACGTATGAGAAAATACAGTAAAAATGGTTATATGGTGACAGTAAAAGGATTAACTGAGGTACATTCTGTGTGTTCTACTGCTCTCCTTGGAAGGAATCAAGGACTCTTAGCACACTGGATGTACTCACCGTGGTAAAGTTATGGGAGAGTATGGGAAAAAAAATTACAGAGGATGGGTAAACATTTGGGCGAAAATACCCATGTCAAAAGAGACGAGAGGTACATTTGAATATTGATAAAATTTTTAGTCTTATCCACATTCAGAATTATGAGAAATGGCATCTTGTACAAAGATAATAATCAGAAGCCAGGCATTTATGATTAGCAGAACTCATAAAAAGAAACAGAAAAATTAAAGATCTGAGAATGTTATTATAATGTAGCATTCTGCTATAAAAGACTGGGGATCTAGATTTTGAAAATCTAGTTTCATATCCAAGCTGCTCTGCTTACTTTCTGTGCAATCCTGGGAAAAGCTGCATTACCTTTTTGGGCCTCTGTTTCTTCATTTGTAAATGCCTGATAAGGTTTCTTCTTAGGCTAATACTTTGTGATTCTAATGTGTGTCTCTTTTTGGTAACTGTGTCTACTGGTGATTAAAAAGGCTGAGTTAGTACTTAGGTGAACAAACTAGAGCTAAATAAAAACACCTGAAAGATTAGTAGCAGCTAGCAGAGCACAAGCAAGTAAAGGACACAACAGCATACAGGCAGCATCCTCAGATGCCTCTATGGTGATCAGGATCTGGTAGCACTGACAAGGAGATAGCATGGATGGGCTGCTCACAGGATTCCAGTTTTAAATCTGGGAAGTCTCCTAGAGATCAAGCTATCCAAATCCCTTATTTTATGGATGAGGAATCTGAGACTCAGGAAGGTTCAATGATTTTCCCAAGGTCATTTGGAATTTGAAAGGTGAAAGGGCCTAGCACCACTTCTTAAATAAAAGTTACTGGAGTGAATGAAAAGTTCCTAGAGAAAATGAAATAAACTGTCCATGAAGGAAGAAACAAAGATTCTGAGAAGGTAAAAGAAAATTGAAGCCAGTGTTCAGGACAAGATAATGAAAGAATATGACACAGAAAAGGAAGGATCAAGAAGTAATGAATCAATGGAGCTAGGTAATAGGTATGAGGCTCTTCTCACTGTGAGTGAATCCAGATGCTCATAAGAAGAGCAAATGTTCCATACCTCACAAAACAGGAGGATTTAAAAGGTACTATCAGGCATGAGAAAACCTGTTACTGGTCTCAGGAGGAAGAAATAAAAAAGCCAGGATGCATAATGACTTTCTGTTGACAGGAATGGAAGACCCCACATGCAAACCTGTCCTGACCAGCCAAAGGTAAGCCCTCATCCCAAAGTGTGTATCTAAGTCATTACTGGGAGCCTGATTCATTAAACTAATTAACACTTCCTCTCACCAAATGTTGAACAACTGATAATACAAGAAGAAAACTGGAATATATCTCTAGTGACTTTTTGATTCTGTTTGGGAAACCCAAATATTAAGATCTTGGAAGTCTAGTAAGAATTTTATGTTGTATATTTTTTTCTAACAAGTTATGAAAATTAGATTACTGCAATCATTATCATTTTTTAAACTGTAAAAAAAATCTAAACATCAAAAAAGTTAAAATATATAACTCAACTGAAGAGATCTTGAAAGGTATCATAAAGAGCTCATAAAATATTTGTCTAATATTCTGTAAAAAGTCATATTTGTTTTACTTCAGTAATCCCTAAACATAAATTCAATACAAAATATCTGTCTAATAACTGCAAAGTTTTACAGTAACGTGTTTCTATAAAGGAGAAAGAGTCCACGCACAGAAATCAGTTATGCTTTAAAATGTTAGTATCTAGGTCCATGGATTTAGAACTGGGAAGTACCTTACTTAGTTCAACCCCTTCACTTTAAATGAGGAAATAAGGAAAGTTTCAGCATGGTTAAATAACTTGCCTAATTATCACCAAGGTAGTAAAGAACAGAGACAAGATTTGAACCCAAGTCCTTTGAATTTTCCATTATATCATCCTACCTCTCCTCCAAGTAAAACACAAAATACAATCATATGAACTTAATTAGGGAAGGAGAGACTGTTAGCAAATATAATATATAATGATAACATTTATCAGATGACAGTTATTTTTATTCATGGTCAAAATATTCATCTTTTAAGATTGATATCCTAAATAATAACATTATATTTTTAAAAAATGAATATGCCAGGACAAATTTTTAACGGAAAATTTGTAATCTCCTTCTCTGAGAATTTTAATTAAAATATTAGAAAATAAAAGATAAAGACGACTGTCCCTGAGTATTTCCTAGGGATCTGTCCTTGGCTCTCTGGTTTCCTCAACATTTTAATCAGTGACTTAGATAAAGGAAAATGGATGACATGGTGATCAAAACTGTAGAGAACCTGGTTAGACATACTGGACAATGTCAGATCAGGATCTCAAAATATCTGAACAGACAAAACAACCAAAAGAAATCTCAAATAAGATGAAACTTAATAGTGAATAAAGATAATCCTGCCAACTCTACAAGTGTGGATCTGAGGAGAAATGACTAGAAAACAGTTCTGGATATGAAGCAAGTTAACAATGGATTTCCCAAATAAGGAAACATCTTATGATGATCAGAAGAGTTGTCCTCCATTTTCAGTATAAACTAAGAAGAAATCGCTTGTGATACAGTATGAGAGTTTTAGACTGCGTATAAAGGTTTTATTGATAATGAACACTATTAAAAATGTGAATAGAAATATAAAGGACATTGCTATATCCTTTTCTAGAGTTGTTTAAAATTGTTAAATTATCACTTGTTCAATTAGTATCTAAATTGCCTTCTTGAAAACAGACTGACTATATCACCTTCTGAGGTCTCTTTCCAATTTATCAATCTATGAGTTTGTCAAGAGTACTTGCAAAAAGTCTTCTGGCACACTTCTCAACCACACCCTCACTCCCCAATTCATTGAGAAAAGAAACACCCCAGTGTTTTCTTTTAATGAAATTCAATGTTTTTAATTATCAAAAATTATACAATATTAATATATAATAGAATTTCATCCTCATTATAATATACCAACCAGTCTTTTATTTAGCCAATCCATGTGATCATAGGTAAGACTTCCACCAAAATCTTCTGTTAACTGGCATGGCTCTATATATCGGGTTAATTTGTTAGCTGACACTAAAATAACCTGTAAAAATAGATAAGTAATTGTTATTTTGTTAACTTTCACCACAATATAAATAAAAATTTAATTACATTAACAAAATGCTGGTATTATTAAAATACAACTGGCACTAATGATATGATTGTAATATGATATCAATCTATTTGACTGATATATAGCATGTACAACTTTTGAATAACTTTCAGAAATGTACCCATTGTACTATTTTTCAGTACTGTATTTCTTAAACATAAGTAAATAACCTTGCTGAAAAAGAGCCTGGTTCGACTTCATTTACTAGAACTAGCAATTATATACTCATAAAACTGAGCTATTCTCTAACAATATTCTAATTTTTATCTGATAAGGAATTTCATAAATTAAAACCATCTGTAAGAATCCCAGAAATACATACCCACAACAAATCAAGCAAATAAACAAAAACTAATTTCATCGTATTATTGTTCTTCATTTATATCCTTTCCACCCCTGTCCCTCCACTGTATACTCTTCACACATTTGCAGAGGAACCACCCTCTACTTAAATATATCGCTGTTTAAATACATAAATATATAATGGACCTTCTATTTAAATATAAATCTAAATTGGAGTGGCTTATTTTAAAAACAAATCAGGTATATAATGGGGAACAGTATGTATAAAACTAAAAATTATAAATGTTAATACATTTTCCCAATCTAACCCTTTGCAAAATATTAAATATAAATTATAAAAGTATTCTATAAGCAAGTTTAAAAGCTATTCTGCTTCTTCAATTATACCATTTAAATTTTTTTCAAAAACAGTACCAGATGTTAAAATTTTATTTAGTTGTCTATACCTTTAAGAGTCAAGTGTGAAATATGCAAGACTATTTCAAATGATAATTTAAAGTTACCTGTTGACTATGGATGACTCCAATATAACTCAATTTGACCAATATGGGCAATAATTGGAGTTAATCTTGGTAGAAAACTGATTTTCTATTAGTAAGATTTTAAAACTATACCCTATAGACTTTTGCTGTAGGATATGATTTAAAATATTATCATTTATTATTATCAGATGCTAGTATGGTATCTTCTTTTGACTAGTTACTATAAACTGGCCTTGAACAATGCCTTTCATATAGCAGGCACTTAATAAATAAATGAAACAAAATTACCTCTTTGGCTAATGCCCACCAAGTGTTAGTATAAAATACTAATAACAGCCATCTTTACTATGAAACAATTCAGTGAAATGAAGTTCTTTTTTAGAATCACTGAAATATTGACCATCCATTAAAACCCAGCTCAAATGCCACCTCTTCCTGTTTTCTGTCTTCACCACTCTAATGAAAAACTACTGTTTCTAAAGTCACTATGGACCAGTCAATCACAAAATCTTTTTAAAAGTATGTCCTTAGGGGCGGCTAGGTGGCACTGTGAATAGAGCACCGGCCCTGGAGTCAGGAAGATCTGAGTTCAAATTCGGCCTCAGACACTTAACACAAAAACTAGCTGTGTGACCTTGGGCAAGTCACTTAACCCCAATTGCCCTCTAAAAAGCAAAAAACAACAACAAAATAAAATAAAAGTATGTCCTTATCTTTAACTGCTTGTGGAATATAACACTATGCATCACCCCTATGTTTTGTGGCATCTAAGCGGTATGGAAGATAAAATGCCAAACTTAGAGTGAGAAAGACCTGAATTTGAATCTTAATACCACCTACCTCAGAGGGTTGTTGGGAGGACCATATGAAATAATATATACAAAGTACTCTGCAAACCTTGTTATTATGTAAATATTAGCTGTTATTATTATTAATGCCCCTTCTTCCCTTGGTTTCTATGGCATATACTTTCATGCTTGTCCTCCTACATTTCCATCCTTTTGGTAGTTCCTCACCTTTATTTAGCCCAACAAACACAGAAATTCTCCAAGGTTTCTAAGATAGTTCCTTTTCTCTTCTCACTCTACAAGCTTCCTTGGTAGTTTAATCCATTTATATGGGTTCAAATATCAAATATAGGTTATTTTTCATGCTGCCATCCCAAAATTCCCAGAGCTCTAGCTGTATATTTGTCTTCTAAATATCTCCAGATAGTTGACATGTTGATACCCGAAACAATATATATCTAAGATTGAGCTCATTAAAATTCATTCGGCTATAATATTCCACTTTCCTCTAACTCCTTCTCTACTTCCAATAACACGAGAATTCAGAGTATGTCAGGCACATAACTAAAAAGTCACTTTTGACTTTTCCGTCCCCCCCCCATCCAACGAGTAACAAGCCTTGTTGTTCTGATCCTTCTGCTGCTGTTACTTAGTTGTCTCAGTGATATCCAACTCTACATGATCCCAGAAGGGGTTTTCTTGCTAAAATGACTAGAGTGGTTTGCCATTTCCTTCTCCAACTCATTTTACACATAAGGAAACTGAGGCAAACAGGGTTAAGTGACTTGCCAGGATAACACAGCTAGTAAGTTTCTGAGATCATATATGAACACAGGAAGATGAGTTTTCCTGACTCCAGGCCCAGCACTGTATCCACTGTGGTACCTAGATGCCTAGTTGCTACCTCTACCATATCTTTATTTGGCTTGCTCACCTTCAATCTATCCAACTTCTAATACATTCTCTGTAGTCTTGCCTGAGTAATATTCCTTAAATGATTATGTTATACCTCTTTTTCAAAAGCCTTCACCAGATTCTCATTAGAATATACTGAATAAAGTACAAACTCCTGACTATGGCATTAGAGGAACTCAATTACATGGATACAATCTACCTTAACCAATTTTATGGGAGGAAGTACTCCAGTACTTCCTTCCATGTATTTAATGTTCTAGTCAAACTGGGTTCTCCTCTTTCTCTTGTTCTCATCCTAGTCCATGAAGCCTTTCTTGCCTTACTCTTCCAACTCTTTCTCATCTCCAGAAGTGAAACTGACCTCTGTCTCTTCAAATTTCCTATAGTTCTTAATCTGGACTATTTCTTTGTACTCATAACATCCTTGCCTATATTCCAATTATTTATGTATTTGTTCTTTGCAGACTTATAATGTTAGTTCCTTGATGAAAGATCCTGTATTGTGCATATCTATATATATTAGTAGGCTTTGTATTTTAGCAGCCATTATAAGAGCTTAATAACTACCTGAATTGAATTGGATAGTTCTGAATTTAAAAAGTATAAATATGGCCATATCCAACATAATTAGCTTGCCATACACTTACTCTGTGAGGAAAAATCAGAGAATTTTAATTCAGATTCTGGAAATGTGCTTTTATGTCCTACAAAAATCTCATCAGCTCTGTATTGGGTAGGTTTTATAAGACCCCTACCAAGAAAAGCACTTCCTATACGAGGTATCAATCTGCTTGCTAAATTGAGTATCATGTACCCCCAATAAATAACATCCCTGGAGCACTTGCCTTCCTTAAAATAAATCTATAAACAGAACATGAAGCCTGTGATATTTGTCCTTTTCCGCTGTGTCAAGCTTGGCATGATTCTAATTTATTTTTTTAATGACCTACTTTTGTGCTAGAGCACCCTCTTGTGTTGTAGTTATTATCACTTTTAATGCTATTACATTCTTTCTTGACTTTCTCAATAATATTTAATATGGAAGTAATAAGAAACCAAAGATGACACTTGTATGCAGATAATATTCTTTGTACTTGTACCTCAGGCCTAGTATAGGTGCTTAATAAATGCTTATTGACTGGTATTGTTTATTCTTTTCTTTATTTTTTTATTTTAAGCAATCGGGGTTAAGTAACTTGCTCAAGGTTACACGGCCAGTTATTTCTGGGTGGGTGCTAAGTGTCTGAGCCCGGGATTCGATCTCCAGGTCTTCTCAACACTGGAGCCGGTGCTCTTACTTGCTGTGCTACCTGGCCGCCCCTATTCTTTTCTTTAAAATATGACAAGAAAAATTGTAGGTAGCTATTACTAACAGATGACTTTCACAGATCTCTTGTTTTTCCTTTCTCTTCCAATTCTGTATTTGAGTTTGTTCCTTAACTGTAAACACAAACAGAAAGTAGGAAAAGGGACAGAAATGATAAAACCCAAATAGACATACTTCAGGTATGGATCTTTGGGTCACAAGAGATGTTAACAGGCAGTCAATAAGTCTTAAGCAGCTACTATGATACTGCACTAAGCAGTAAGGAAACAAAGGGATGGATGTAAAAGACAATCCCTGCCCTTGGAGAGCTCACAATCTAATGCTGGAGACAACAAACAAACCATGTATGAAATAAGTTATATACAGGATAAATCAGAAATAATGAACAAAGTAAAGACAAAGTTCTAAAAGATTGGGAAGGTCTTTCTAAAGAAGGTGAGATTTTAGTAGGGACTTAAAGGAAGTCAGGGAAGCCAGAAGGTAAAAATGAGAAGAGAAATCATTCCAGGGATGGAAGACAGTCAAGAGAAAATGTCAGGGGGAAGGTATAGGGTTATCTCTTTGTATGACATGCAAGCGAAGAAAGAGATAGTAATGGAAGGCATCTGAATAACATGAGATAAAAAGGAGGAAAGAAGAGAAGAGGGAGCTCTTGGTGAATAGTCTAAATATTTTTATATTTTAATATGAATATAAATGAAAATATGAGTCAATTTTCTCAGCTGGAAGAAGGAAGGAAAAATCTTGAAAGGACCATGATAAAGAACAGGAGAGTTGATAAGGGAGGCGTAGAAGCATCGCCTAGTAGCAGTGATGGCCCTGGTAAGGTGTATTTAATATAAATCAGCAGCAGATCTAGAGAGAATGGTTCTATGATTTTCTCTATTTTCTCTGGCAGCACACATGCCAAGTCTAAGTCTGGATCATTCCTACAATTCACTGCTCTTTGGCAGGAGGGATTCAAGGTGAGACCTGGCAGCGCACTATCAGCAATAAGATAAGGAGGCTAGGGAACTGAAGGAAAGGGGACAACTTAAGAGTTGAACTGGTTCACAAAGTGGAGGAAATAGAGGGGTTAGTTCAGGAGCGATGACTTAGAAGAAAACTGAGGGATCAAGGATGGGAGGTCACGGTTTGGACAGAGAGTAGTTTGTTAGGGAAAGAAGGAAAGTCAAAAGAGTGTGATCAGACGAGGAAACTTCAGAATTCTTGAACATGAAGGTGGTGTATCTGTGTATGACAGCAAGTAAGGGTATAATTATCTGTGTAGTGGCTGAGATGGAGTGGAGGAAGGGGTGTATCATGGAAAAGGAGAAGCTTTAGGAACTAGGAGGTTAAGGTGTTTGAGGGAGGAAAAATTGTCTGCTAGGTACTGAACTCACTGGGTAAAGAATGGGAGTATTTTGCAGGTCTGCAAAAAAACAAAACTACTGGAATTTTGGTTGGGTGGAAGATGTGAATTGTTTGCACCTCAAAGGAGAAGTTCTTAAGTAAAGGTGATAGGAGGAGAACTCAGATGTGAAAATGGAAAGCAAGGAGCAATCCAATTCCCTCACTTTGACCTGTAAGCCTAGAGGAATGAGTGAATATGCAGTCAATACTGGAAAAGGGCAGTTAGGGAGGCTACATTCTGGGGATGTGGGGGTAGAAGTAGACAGGTCAGAGAAATAGCTATAAGTTGTGTAAAATGACAATATTTAAGACGACAAAAATAAGTTTGTTCCAGACAGCAAAGTGTGAAAGAGTAGGTAGTGTTTGGTTGCTAATTGGGGATGGTGGGTTGAGGGCCTGGCAATAAAGAATTAGGTAATAAGGGATGGAGTCTGAACTGTTAGGAAACTTTCTAAATTCTTAAAAACAAGATTGTTCTTTTCTGAAAATATTATTTTTCTAGGGTAATGTTGCATTATTTTGTTTTTTTATCATGGAGTAGTTTAACACCTTCCTCTGTACAGAAGATAGCAAATATTCTATGCTATCTTTTCTAGTTATTTTACCACGTCATATAATCATATTTTTCTCCCTGATAAACCATCTAGTTACAGATAACAGCAAAATTATCCCCTAGTATATACAGGACCCTATTCCTCTCTGCCAATGATCTGATCCACACTACTTTGGGGAATGTATACTAGGCTATCTGAATCACACAGGGGATATGATATCCAAATATTGAAGGAAAAAAAGGAGGCAGAATTTTTCCACTTGTGGGAGAAAAAAGTCTAAAGTCTAAAGCACTCTCATTATTTAGCCTATTTACCATCCCATTTTCTTTCACTATTTTTCCTTGAGTCTTCTTATAGAAATATGACTAATATGGAAATGTTTTACATAATTGTATATGTATAACCTATATCTGATTGCTACCGTCTCAGGGAGTGGGCAGGAGAGGGAAGGAAGGATTGATAGAATTTTAAATAAAAATGTTTAAAAAGATTTTTAAAGAGTGTTGGATTGGGGGGAGGAGCCAAGATGGTGAAGTAAAAGTAGGAATTTTCTTGAGCTCTCACCCCAACCATCTCCAATACCTGCAAAAAATCACTCTAAACAAATTTTAGAGCTACAGAACCCACAAAATGACAGTGAAATACATCTCCAGCTGAAGTCACCTGGCAAGCCAAAAGGAAGGGTCTATCACACCTGGCAGGTAGTGGAGCACAGTACCGGGTGGGTCACACCAGCACAGACCAGTGGCACAGACTGGTCACACCGGCCTCAAGTGACTGAATCACTGGCGGCTGTGGTGGTTTCCAGAATTCTCAACCCATAAACTCCAAAGAGAAAGTAAAAGGTCAGTGGCTAAACTCTGTTAAACCTGGGTGAGAGAAGAGCACAGTCCAGCCACTGCCCCAGGAAAAGTGGAGGTGACAGTGGCTGTGGCAGCAGGATGGCTACTTCCAGAGTTCCAGGCCCACAGATGATGGGAGGACCAAGCGAAAGATCAGAGGGCAAGTGCAGGAATCTCTTTGTTGGCATTGAGGCAGGATTCTCTTGCTTTGCCCTGCTTGGAAGTGGTTTGCAGTCTTGGGTGGTGGTCCTGGGGTGAGGAGGAGTGCTGGAATAGCAGAGCTTGTGGCGGCTGTGGAGAGGAAATCCTCCTCACAGTTACGAGGCAGGTGCCTAGAAGAAGCTCTGAGAACAGCTGCGCAAACCCCCAGAAATTTGGGACACAGCATTCTTCACTCTGGAAGCAGAGTTCCATCGTGGCAAAGAGCTCAAAAGTCAAGTAACTGGCTGGCAAGATGAGCAAACAGAGTAAGAGAAATCAGACTATAGAATTGTTTCTTGGTGACAAAGAAGATCAAAACACAGAACCAGAAGTAGATAACAAAGTCAAAACTCCTGCATGAAAATCCTCCAAGAAAAATATGAATTGGTTGCAGGCCTTAGAGGAGCTCAAGAAGGATTTAGAAAATCAAGTAAGAGAAGTAGATGAAAAATTGGGAAGAGAAATGAGAGCGATGCAAAAAAATCATGAACAATGAGTCAACAACTTGCTAAAGGAGACCCCCCAAAATACTGAAGAAAATAACACCTTAAAAAATAGATTAACTCAAATGGCAAAAGAGGCCCAAAAAGCCAATGAGGAGAAGAATGCCTTAAAAAGATGAATTGGCCAGACAGAAAAGGAAGTTCAAAAGTTCACTGAAGAAGATAATTCCTTCAGAATTAAAATGGAGCAAATGGAAGCTAATGACTTTATGAGAAATCAAGATATTATAAAACAGATCCAAAAGAATGAAAAAATAGGAGACAACGTAAAATATCTCATTGGAAAAACAACTGACCTGGAAAACAGATCCAGGAGAGATCATTTAAAAATTATTGGTCTACCCAAAAGCCATGATCAAAAAAAAGAGCCTATAAATCATCCTGCCCTGATATTCTAGAACCAGAGGGTAAAATAGAAATTGAAAGAATTCACTTCAAAAAGAAAACTCCTAGGAATATTATAGCCAATTTCCAGAGTTACTAGGTCAAGGAGAAAATATTACAAGCAGTCAGGAAGGAACAATTCAAGTACTATGGAAACACAATCAGAATAACACAAGATCTAGCAGCTTCTACATTAAAGGATTGAAGGGCTTGGAATATGATATTCTGACGGTCAAAGGAATTAGGATTAAAACCAAGAATCATCTATCGAGCAAAACTGAGTATAATACTTCAGGGGAAAATATAGTCATTCAGTTAAATAGAGAATTTTAAAGCATTCTTTATGAAAAATCCAGAGCTGAACAGAAAATGTGACTTTCAAAGACAAGAATCAAGAGAAGCAGGAAAAGGTAAACAGGAAAGAGAAATAATAAGGTACTTATTAAAGTTGATCTATTTACATTTCTAGATGGAAAGATGATATTTGTAATTCATAAAACTTTTTTCAGTATTAGGACAGTTGAAGGGAATATATGTACACACACAATACACACATATGTATGTATATGTATGCATGTGCATATATGTATGTACATATATGTGTGTGTATATATGTACACATAGAGAGCACAGGGTGAGTTGAATATGAAGGGATGATATCTAAAAAATAAAATTAAGAGGTTAGAGAAGAATATATTGGGAAAAGGAGAAAGGGAGAGACAGGGTAAATTATCTCACATAAAAGAGGAAAGAGAGACTGTTAAAATGGAAGGGAAGAGCATGGAGGTGAAAGGGAATGAATCAACTTCACTCTCATTGAATTTGGCTTAATTGGGTATCTTACCCTACAGGAAAGCAGGGAGGAAGGATATAAGTGGGGGGAATGACGGAAGAGACGACAGCCTGGGGAGGGGGTAGTTAGAAGGAAACACTTTTGAAAAGGGACAAGGACAAAGGAGAAAACAGAATAAATGGGGGCAGGATAGGATGGAGGGAAATATAGTTATTCTTTCATAATATGACTCCTATGGAAATGCTTTGCCTAACTACACATTTATAACCTATGTTGAATTGCTTGTCTTCTCAATGGGGGTGGGTGAGGAAGGAAGAAGGGAGAGAATCTAGAACTCTAAGTTTTAAAAACATGTTAAATAAACTGTTTTTACATGCAAACAGGAAATAAGATATATAGGCAATGGCATACAGAAATCCATCTTGCCCTACAAGAAACTAAGGGGAAAAGGGGTAAGGCTGGGGGAAGATATAAGACACACAAGACTGCGGGAAGGGGTAATCAATATGCTTGCCATCTTGGGGTGGGGAGTAGGATAGAGATGGGGAGAAAATTTGGAACTCAAAATCTTATGGAAATGGATGTTGAACACTAAAATAAATGAATAATTTTTTTTTCAAAAAAGAGTGTTGGATCTATAATCAGAGGACTTGAGTTCCATTTGCAGCTCTGGTAATTACTAGCTCTATGACTTTCGGGAAGTAATGTCACTTCTCTGAGCCTCATTTTCCTCTCTATAAAGTGAAGGGTTTGAACCAGTTGACTTCTGTCTAATTTCCCTTCCAGCTCTAAGTCTATACTCCTACAAAGAATTATGCTCTTACCTTTTAAATACTTTAATTGGGATTCAATTAGAAGGATTTTAAAAGAGGGATACTTTAGAAAACTATACACACATACTTCAAATGATCCATGTAATGACTCAATGATTTAAATATATATACATATATATGTAAATGCACACACACACACACATATATATATATATATATATATATGCATGTATACACACACTAAACTTTGAAATTATGGACCTTCAGCAAATTTCTCAATTATCAATGAGAGGCAGCATGAAGTGATGGGCAGAAAGCTAGCCTCAAAATCAAGAAGACCTGGGTTCAAATTCTGGCTGTATGGTCATGGGCTCTCAAGTGCTCTAGGCAAATTTCTAGGACTGTAATTTACAGATAATACAATGACCTGCATTGGTAAAGGGAATTTATTATTGTTGCAAAATCACAGATCCAATCCCAAACCTTTGCCTCACTGTACTTAATACTGTGCTATGGGCTAAAATGATACAAAATATAAGAAATGGTCCCTTATCAAGGGTTTTAAAATCAAGTTGGAGTAGTAGAAACAAGTTTATTATACAGTAATGGAGAAAAATTAAAGAGACAAGTTATAACCTCATTGGTACCAACTGCAAATATGAGTTTGAATAAGCATATTCTTAAAGCAACAATGTAAGAATAATCACATTTAGCGAAATAATATAAATCAAAACTACCAGAATATATAATGATAAAGAAATATAGTACACTATAATTCTGACTAAAATTTCTGAGGAACATAGGTAGATTTTGCATTAAACAAACATAATCACCCTAACTTTGAGACCAGAAAAATTAGAATATGATTACTATCTCAAAAGGGTTTCAATTAAAGGATCCATTAAATAATGAGTTGTGCCAGTCAACTTAAAACTAACTCTGTACAAATAAGGTAAGATCCTGAAAAATTACATTTTCAAAAGACACAGAGGTACACATCTTAGCCTACAAGTCATCAGAATGTGCCTAATATGCCTCACGATTTTTAATTTACCTACATAGCACATATATATCCAATAAATATTTGGTAAAAGTTTAAATTTAACAAATAAGTCTTTTCTGTTTTCTTTCATCAGCAAATTTGAATACCACTGAAATGGACAAATGAAATGGACATGACAGCAAAGCCAATTATAATTTGATAGGAGTGTTTATTAACTGCGGTGACTGCCTCCCTAACAAGGAAGACAGCATCAAGTCTTCTGCAAGATGCATTTTTATAGACCTAGGTGTTGCTAACAGAGTATATTTCTAAGGGGGTGCAGTGCCGTTAGTATTGTTCCTATTGAAGCAAAGCCTTAGTATTGTTCCTAGTGAAGCGAAGTGAAGCCATGATCCCTTAGCAAAGCTTTGAATACAAACATAAACAGACCTGAATCTGTGGGAATCTGTGGCATGTTTCTAGCAACACAGGTGAAACATTTCTTTACTATTGGGGCCTATTAGGTGGTTTCCAAGGAACGTAGTAGGGGTCCCCTCTAGCAGGTTTAAGGGGCACTGGTGTATGACTTCTGGTGGGCACTTCACCATTTCCATTTCTAAAGTTCCAACTTTCATGACAGTATATAACCATGAATAACAAGACATTCTTTTCCCCAAAAACTTACCCTTAAAAGTTATCCCCTTGCACTTCATATAATAAATATTTCGTTAAGTACACTGAAAATAGACTATTAATTATAAAAGTTCATTGTCACAAAGATCAACACTGACTACTTAACGTGTAGCTAATAATAGTTGAAGAAAGTAGCTAAGATGCAAGAGCAATACCTATTATGATTACTGCTATTTTTTGAGATCCACTAACACATGAAAGGATGAGACACTTGATCTATTGCTGCAATCACAGACATTTCATTCCAGTCCCCTAACAAACTTACAGGGTTCCAAAGGAACAAAACAGTTCATGCCACTCCCATAATTCTGAACCTCCCAGAGAGGGAAATGCCTCCATAACACTTTAAGGGTCTACAGAATTCCCATGACATTTTCCCTCCCAACAAAATGCAGCAATATTGTAGCACTTCTACATTCCTAATGCAATATGCTGGGTTCTTGGGCTGAAGTGAAATCAAATTTCATACACACCAGACTTGAGTTAACAGGAAATAAATATTGGTGGACACTACAGCTCTCACACAGGTCAAGGGTTTGAAAAAAGAACCAGAAGATTTTTCTCTTAAAACTGAGGCAATCTTCATGAGGATTTGTAATGGGAAAGGGAATACTAAGGTCTTCCCTGCCCCTTAGGAAAGGGAATACTAAGGTCTTCCCTGCCCCTTAATAGAACTGAGGGGAGTCTGAAGACCTCCCCTGCACTGAAAGTAAACTCTGCCCTGTAATAGGCTGAATGTAATCACATGGAGTCTGTGGTGGGAGGAGTTTGCTGAAGGGTGGAGCAGAGCTCACAGGGAGCTTCCCTGCTGTGAAGATAAACTGTCTCCTGATAGGCTAAAAGTAGTCACATGCAGCCTGTGGTGGGAGGAGTTTGCTGAAGGTAAGCAGAGCCCACAGGAAGCTGGTCAGAGCTAGCCAGACATTGGGGAAGAGAGAGGATGCTCATTAAGGAGACTAAGATGTTTGCAAGTAAATATTGATCTTGTATTGGTTTGTGGGAAGGCTGAAGGATGCTGTTGCTCTCAGCGTTATTATAGCTTCTTAATATCTTTGGTACTATGATGGAATCGTCTTAATCGTTTTGGGATTCAGTTTTCTGGAATTTAAATAAATGCTTCAGTTCTATCCTCTATCTGGAGAATCTGGTATATTTTGCAATCCAATATCATGTGATACTTATAGTTATGGTCTTTATCATGATCATGAGCACTATAAATATTGCATTGGTGCTACAGGATTCCAGTCACATTTATACTGAAGGGGGAAATCATTACCAAGTAATGTCAACTTTCAAAAGAAATGAAACCAATTCTAAATTACTTAATCAAGAGAGCAAGACTAGATTTATTTACATTAAATCAAATGTGAGTGTCATTCATTATTTTTGTTGTTCTAGAGTCTTCATTTTTGTCCTATTACAGTTTATTTTAGTGACATTTAGTCATAGAAAGGATATTCACCAGTTAATAACACTAGTATTTTAAGTACAGAAATAATATACTATTCTAATTTAAATTATGGGGTAAGTTTCACAGAAATAACATAAAATTTTAAATTACATGCATAATTTAGCTTGCTGTATGTAGGTCAGTATGGTTCTTATTACTTAATGAAGCTTATCATTGATAGTAACCTAACAGAAAACATGTTAGCTGGCACTAGAATTGCATATGTAGATGAAATTAAAATGTTAAGATGTTTAAAGAGAAAACAATGTTGTTTCCTTAAACTGAAGTTCTAGGCACAATGTAATTTTAGGTTAAATTTTATAGGTTAAAATGCTTTCCTCCTTGTAAAGAACCTCTATCCCTATTCTTACCCCTCATATTCTTTCCTTAACCTCCTAGTCTCCAGCTCAATTTTCTAACACATACTCACAGACAACCCCAATGTGATTTTCTCCTCTCCTTTTAGTCTTATTACTGCCCCTCAGAGCCTGTGTTAGGTCACAGATAACAAAAAGATAAAAGGCATTGTGCTAGGCCAATCTGCTAAATGCTAGGAATACAAAGGCAAATCACTAAAATATGAAGTAACTTAGAGCCAGAGGATTCCTCAACTGCCAAGCAAGTTCAAGTAAAGAGGAAGCAATCCCTGTTGTGATCACCAGGGTTGAGCTGCTCCTAATACCCCAGGATGGAACTCTCAGTTGTTTGCTATAAATACTGGGGAGAACCTTGAGTATTATCAGTACAATATATACTTCAAGTACATTATGAGCACATTAGGTACTGAGGGTTCAGGTCCATTAGGATTCTGTCATCTAAATATGGTAAAACATTAATGAATTTCAAAACAATCAGTACAGATGAACTTTTGAAATAAAAATTAAATGGAGTAAGATGGGGAATGGCTACAAAGTAAAGAGGTGGGAAGTCACAGGAAAAGTCAGCGCTCTTTGCCTCACTACTCAGGGCCAGGGATGGTCAATGCTTCTACTCTTAGCCTGCACCCAATCTGCCAATCACCTTGTTGCTATCCTGTTGTTATCCTCCTCTAGATGGCCCCCCCATTGACCTTCGCATCTCTCGTGTAATGATAGTCTTCTCAGAGCTGCACCCTCAAAGTCCTGGAAAAATGTACTATTCTCAGGTCTTTGTTTGTTCTCTGAAAAAAAAAAAGTTCTGACCTATTTCTGCACTATGCACTCTCCTCTGTATTTAGGAAATTTTCCTATCATTCTGAAGCAACCTACAGTTGGTCAATTCAATTCTAGTATTTACTTAGAAGCTTCTATGTACAAGGCATTGTGATAGGCTACTGTGCTGGGGATACAAAGGCAAAAAAGAAAAAAGTCATAGGTTTCAAAGCTTGAATTTTATGGGGTGAGGGAAAGGGAATAACATGTATATAGAGAAGTCAATATAAGAGAATCTGATCAAGGAGAGACGACTAACCAAGGCAGGGTGGGGAGCAGGAATGGAGAAATGAGGAAAGTCTTCATGCAAGAGATAGTACATAAGCAAAGCATTAAAGGAAATGAAAGATTCAAGAGGTAGAAGAAAGAATGGAATGCCCATTCTGGACTCACAATCTTTATTTTTTGGAGGTGGAAATTTTAAATCATTATAAGTCATACAGAATCACCAGAAGAATATAGATGTTTAAAAAAAAAAGGCCTTTGTTTCAAGGAGAAAATAGTCACTAAAATTATTGTACATTTTCCTAAAGGTCATTCAACCCTCTCTTTTCCTAGCCCAGCTAATTATCCAAGAGTAATTGTTCAAGATTTATCTATTAATGGATCAATCAATTCTATTAAGTATCTATACAACCGCATAACTATCTGGACTAGCATTCTCTGACATTTTTGATTGTATACCCCATCTGTAGAAAAGTTTTAAGCACACATTCCTATCCCCGGTATATTGTTGTTGTTCAGCCATGACAATTTGCTGTGTGATTCTTTGTGACCCCATTTGGGATTTTCTTAGCAAAGATACTAAAATGATGAGGAACTGAGGAAAACAGAGTTAAGTGACTTTTCCAGGGTCATACATTTCATTTGAATTCAGAAGATGGGTCTTCCTAATTTTAGACACAGCAATCTATCTACAACACCACCTATCCCCAGTATATGTACATATAAATTACATATATATATAATATATGTATATAATACAAAGATTTAAAAGAATGAAATCAACAACATTAATGGCCTAAAATATTTTTCTCACTAAATGTTATTATTTTATCAATACTATTAATAATATTATTTTAGCAAGAACAATGTGATTAAATATACATTAGTAACTTTAGGGGAAATTCTGCAATTTCTGCAAATTTAGCAACTTCTGGGATAATGTGTAAATAAAAGTTAATATAAAATTTGCAATTAATTTAATCCATGCACTTGGCAAAGCAAGTGAATTTCTTTTTTTAAGATAATTTTGAGGGTGGCTATGTGGCATAATGAATAGAGCACCAGCCCTGGAGTAAGGAGGACCTGAGTTCAAATCCAGCCTCAGACACTTTAACAATTACTAGCTGTGTGACCTTGGGCAAGTCACTTAACCCCAATTGCCCTCCAAAAAGCCAAACTTCAAACACAAGGTAATCCAAATCAAATCCTGTCAACTACAATAAGTTATTTGGGTCAAGCCTACCTCCTGCAAGTCCATTAATTCAGATTCAAGACTGTAAGGTAATGAAACACTTGTGGTTCATAAAATTAAATAAAAATAAATTTACAACATTCTTCAAATTGGTTAGGACAAGAAATCATTTTGAAATGGTTAAGCTGTGAGAGCAACAGCAAGGAATTCATGCTCATAATGACATTAGGCTGACTCAAATTGTCTAACCCTGAACAGATAAAAACCCAGTTGGTCAGTTTCCCCAACATCCGATAATATATCTACACCATCAGAATGTAAGATCTTTAAAAGCAGGTATTATTTCATTTTTCTCTTTGAAGCTCCAGTACTTAGCACGCTGCTTTGGCACTCTAATTGCTTAATAAATACTTAATGACAAATGAGAGAATTTTTGCTTTTACATCAAAATAGATCAGTATCATCAATGAAACTCTCAAAGATGACCACAAAGTACAAAATTTCAGCTGAATTTTATCTATCAGGTTTAGTGAAAGTCTGTATTCTGAGGGTCCAATGTTTCCAAAGCTATTTCCATATACAAATCAGGCGAGTCTAACAGCCAATACATACATTAAGTGCTAATTAACTGGTCCACAAACATCTAGGCTTTGGATAAATCATTATTTTTCTCTTTATCCTTCAATGCTCTCACAAATTATTTTAAGCCATTGATTGGCTACTGTCAACCGCCAAGATGAGACATGGGAACTAACAAATAGTCTGTGAAAGGTAAAACTGCCAAAAGGTGCTAGCTATAATCCTGAAAAGATGAATATGTTTAAATTTCAACTCAGCTTCTGTGAGATCTAGAAAAGATAAAAATTTTCACAAAGTCAGGAGCTATAACTGTAATACATACTATATATGTTACATATATAGTGTCATAAGTGTGTTATAAGCACAATAAATGTAATTAAATTATCACCACATATCCCAGTTAAATAAGTATAAATAGTGAAGCTTAAAGTCTGAAAATGTTTAGAATAACAACAGTTTACATTTACATAATACTTGAAGGTTTGTAAAGTGCCAGAACATCTTATTTTATTTGTTATTCACTATGGCCTAGATGGTGCAAGGAGTACTAATTTTTTTTTAAGCAATTGGGGTTAAGTAACTTGCTCAAGGTTACACGGCCAGTTTTTTTGTGTATGTGTGTGGGTGTGAAGTATTTGAGGACAGAACCGATCCCAGGCCTCCCGACTCTGGGGCTGGCGCTCTTACTCACTGCGCCACCTGGACACCCCTTGGAGGAGTACTAATTTGCACAGAAATTAAGGTTCCGAAATGAATGGTCTAAAATCAAAAAAGCTAATAAACATTCTCCCTGCAGTACAAAGATTTTCTGATTAGTTTTTATTTTATTTTTACTTTATGGAACAAAACAAGCATTTCTATAACACATAACACACAAAAAAGATTTATACACGAAACTGCAAATCTATCATGTACAACTTGCTATTCCTTTGAAATATAAAACAAAATTATCATGTACATTTTTTCCACTTTTTTCTTTCCTCCTCTCCATTCTTCCCCCTAGAGTTGGCTATGATTAGACACAAGTGTATGCATGTATGTATGTATATATGTGTGTGTATATATATATACACTTATATATGTAAAATTATTCTATACAATTTCTACTTATCAATTCTTTCTCTGGATGCAGTGTTTCCCTACTACTCCCTCCTACAATACCAGGCTACCTCTTTGATGTAATTTAGTATCAGTTCAAAGTTTTCCTAAATATATGAATACTTGAGGAAGAAAATATTTAAGTCATCCAAATAAATCATTAAAATGATTTAAAACACATATGTAAATAATAAAAGACATTGTTATTGGAAAAATATGAACTTACCTCAAAGCCGAGTCTATCTTTCTCTTTCCAAAAACAAAAATGTGTAACTTTCTTATCCCAAAATTCATCTGGTTTTACCACACAAACAAGTGATACCTCAGCTGGAACAACATTCTGCAAAGTACATTGAAAATGAAATTCCAAATTACACATTCAGAGTAATATAAAAACAACAGAAGACTAAAAGATAAAAATGTTATCTCTATTATTACTATTATGAGTGCTACTGTTCAGTCACATAACAAAGACCAGCAAGCTATGCAATTAATATCACTTTTTTGAAAAGATACAAATTTAAAACAATATTGGCAAAATTCCAAATCCTAAAAAAACATACGCATGACAAAAAAACTAAAAAGAGTGATTAATAAAGATTTCACAAACCCAATTGATTCAGAAATGTCCAGTCAATTATTTTGGATTTTATCACTCAACTAAATTAATGAAGAGATAGTAATGTAAAACTCAAAATACCTCAGAGTTCAGAAATTTTGCATTTTGTAACAGGGGCTTTATATGGCATAAAACAATATAGGGTTTCCAAAAGTTTTAGTTCAATTTTAAGTTTTTAACGTGCTGAAAAATTTTGGGACATCCTGTACATCTCAATCAACCACACAGCTCTCAAGAATAAGTAAATTCAAACAATAACAAAACCATTTCCATTTTGTACAATCATTTCTCATGTAATAATACTTGCTTTTTCAGAATATAAGGTGCAACAAGTTTTAAGAAATTTATTTAGAGAAAGAAAATAATTACAATAAAAATATTTCAGGGCAGTATGCCATTGCCTGCCACTGCTCTTATTCTACCCTGTGGTGCCACACAGAAGAAGAGCTCACTTTTCCACATGCTTGATCTTTAAATATTTGAAGATAGCTATCAGATAGCCCCTAACTCTTTTACTTGGCCTATTCATGGATATGACTTCCATCCATGATTACTCTCTCCTAGATATACTCCAGTTTACAACGTCCTTCTGCTAACATTTCTGGATGGAGATCTAAAAATACACACACACACACACACACACACACACACACAACCAATTTATGTGTGTGTATATCAAGCTAGAATAAAGCCCTGAATCTAAAATTAAATTTAGTAGGGATTAATATAAAATTCTTCACTTGTGAAAAATTGTTTTTCACATGCAACTGTGAAATAAGATATACAGGCAATGGGGTATAGAAATCCATCTTGCCCTACAAGAAAGTAAGGGGTTGGGGGAGGACAGAAGAGAGAACAGATTGGGGAAGGGGTACTCAGTATGCTTGCTTTCTTGGGGTGGAGGTAGGGGAGAGACAGGGAGAAAATTTGCAACTCAAAATCTTGTGGAAGTGAATGTTGAAAACTAAAAGATAAATAAATAAAGTTATGTTAAAAAAAAAAGAAAATTTATCCAGATCTTCAAAGAATTTGTGTGAAAATAATCTAGGCATTTTAGTGAACTAAAAGTTCAACAAGTCAATATTATGACACTACAGCCACAAATTCTCATCTGAGTTTAGAGCATAGGATAAGAGGCTGTTTTTTAGCATAAGAAAAATGTTAGTTCCACTGTACCTTTTCCTGGTCAGAAAATATATGAAGTATTATGCTCAGTCTGGATGTTACATTTTAGGAAAGACATTAAAAGCTGATAATTGCTAGGCTACCAAAAGAGAAGGAGAGAGAAAGAGAAAACGGGAGCAAGAGAAGGAGTGCTCACAAAAGAAGTCCCTGCTCTCAAGGAGGTTACAACATGCAAAAACAATTTACAAAGGATATAAACAGATGGAATAGAAATAGTCAACAGAGGAAAGGCACTAGAATTAAGGGGTATCAGGAAAGATTTCTTGAAGAAGGTCAAATTTTAATTGGAACTTGAAACGCTAGAGAAGCCACACCAGTCCTGCCCCATCATTCATCTCTGGACTTCTAGATGCTCTCGTGTAGGTGCTTCTCTGCTCTTTTCAGCACCCTGTTCTGAGTCAGCTTCTCTCGTGAGAACATGAGTTCCTTGAGGATGAGAACTATTTTTCTCTTACCTTGCCTTTGTATTCTCAGTGCTTTAGCACAGTACCTGGACTACAGTGATAAAAAAAAAAATGTTTATGGACTTGAATTACCACACTTAATAGCTAGTGGGCTCACCATCAGTGTAGGTTTTCAAATGGAAACTTAGACGATCATTTGTTGATGATGCAGAAGGTTCTTATTTAGGAGTGAACTAGATGGCACTTCAACCTCCTTCCAGCTCTAAGAGCAGTGATTTTATGATTCCTAAAATGTTATATGTTTTGATCAAGGCCACATAAAGTATGACAATAATTGTCTACATTCTGAAATTATGATGCCTCTCTTTTTACAATCCAAAATTAAGTTTGTTTTATGGGGTCTGTCATGTCACATTGCATACCAAACATACAATCCACTAAAATCATTATATCTTTTTCACATTTATCCAGGGATGTCTTGTACTGGTAAAGTTTCTCTTTTTTTCAAGTAAAAATATGGTATTTTATATAAATATGTTATAGTTATTATTTATTTTATTTAATACATATATTTTATATAATACATTATTTTATATAATGTATTTTATTTTATATAATTATATTATTTTATATAATACACATACTTTGTGTAATATATAAACACACTATGCAATATATAATATTTCTATGTTAATATTTATTACATTTCATCTTATTCAACCCATTATCATCCAAAACTTTAACTATCCTTCCTAGCTTCATCTTATTTATGGAATTGACAAGCATGCCTTTTATGACTTCATCCAATTCACTGATAAAAATGTAGTGTATAAGCTGAGTATATAGCCAAAGGGTACTCAAGACACTTCCCTCCAACTGATCCATTAATTAATTACTCTTTTGACCTACTCATTCAAGCAGTACCTAACAGTACTATCATCACCGTCTTCTGTACCCACTCTCCTTGTGAGAAAAACAAGACATTTTGTGGATAGGTGACCTCATAAACACTAGTTTAGTCTATAAGCAGTGAAAAATTGGCCTTTGTACAATGCTGAGAATATTAACTCTTAATGAACCAAAGACTGCTCCTTTCAGAAAAGAAATTGAGAGCTAGATCACTCATTAACTGTCCTCAATTTTTTTAATGACCAGTGATTAGTATTTGATTGAAAGAACAACCCCTTCATCAATGGTAAAGCTCAAGTGCAACGAAGGGAAATATGCAAGAACCATAGTTAATTGGTTTTCTAACAAATATAAAACAAATTTGACTCAGAGTTAATGTTCAAGAAAAAATATTTTCAATTACAAGAACGCTAATCCTTCTATTCCTCCCGGTTAAATTCTATGCATTAGAACACTGAAGACAAGGACTTGACTTTTGTTGTCTAACATAAAAGAGTAGCGATGGCCAGTTTATGGCAGGAGAAGAGAAAGAGAGGCAGGCTGGTAGGTAGCATCAATATTAAGGGACAGGGCCTTTATGACAGCAATTAAACATATATGCAGATTGTATCCATGGGTCAGGTTACACTAAGATAAGACTTATGGTAAAAAATAACTGACAGTCCACCTACTTTCAAGTTCACCTCATGTTGTTTTATAGGCATTCAAGGCTTTCAAATCAATGATCCAATCTCCTCATTTTAAAGATGAGGAAACTGAGACCTGGGAAGATTAAGTGACTAGCTTGAGGTCAGAGGCAGGTTAACAGTAACTATAGATTATATTTACAGTATAAGACTCAACTTCTTTAAGAAATAACTGTAAATTCTACTCCTCTGCAGAACATTGCAGCAGCTTCCAAATGATTCTGAAATTCAATTAAAATTTTTGAACAAGAGTTTCATGGCTTTCCATCAAGTGCCCCCCACCCTCCACCCATGCCTGACTAGTCTCATTCCCTGCTGCTCTCCAAAGCCCCTCTCCAGTGGAGCTCCCACCTATTAAGGGGCTCTCCCCGCTACACACTCAGGTCTTTTCTAGCTTCAAAGCCCATTTAAGAATTTTCTCTTCCTCCAGGACCCTCTTCTGAACAAATTCCTTGAAGTAATACATGCATGTCAGGCCTCTGGTTTGAATCCCCTCCCTTTGTAGTTCCCTACAGGAGCTAATAAAATGTAATGCTTAGTAAATGCTATTGTTTGTCATAAGCAAAGTGAAGGAGGCACAAAATAACCCTTCTTGGACCTAATTAGCTTAGAAAGACAAATCTCACTTAGAGCTGTAACTATTTAGACATATATTTTTAGATAAGAATGTCACCCATAAACAAGATATATTAACTACAGGTTCAGAATTCCCTCTTCTTATTTAATTTTTTTAAAAAGTTTTATACCCATTTTTGCAATAGTAATTAGATCCTATAGAAGCCCAACAACCCACAAAGTTATAGGAACGTTTTAGAGAAACTCAATCATTACTTTAAAGTTAATAGAATGTGTGGTCATAGAATATAGGTCTTATAAATGAGCTAGGGAATTCTTATTGGCTTGCTCCTTTTCCAATGAAATAATTCAGCTATTACATTTCAGTTCATTGACTAACAGCTGCAAGATAAAACAATTTACTCATATAGTAGAAAATTCAATTTACCTGTAGCATTAAGACAACTGTTTTCACGACATTCCATTGTGATTTTCTGCCATCCACTATAACAGTAAATCCTCTAGCCTTACACTTCTCACTGAAATAAAAACAAATAAAACTATAAAAACAAGCTTCAAATGACATTTTAAAGAAAACTACATTTTAAAACTATGCAAATTGCAGCTTTAAAGCTTCTTGAACACAGTGTGAACCAATTTGACTTGATCCAAGTTGCAACAGATTGATTTCCTTTGCAATATCATATCCCTTTTACTAAGGGAATTTTCCTACTTCAGATTAAATTTCATAATTCACAAACTAAATTAGGCAATAAAGATATCAGGACAAGAATAAAACCCAGGATTACAAGAAAAAACCAAAGAGTCAAAATAATTTGTTTTAGTTTTAGTTTGAATCACATTGTCTTCATCTATAAAATGGTGGCCTTATATTAAACAAGGAAATCAGTAACATATAATAGATACTGACTACCTTCTACTTCATCACAAGTATAATTTCAATGTAGTACAAAACAGGTAAGAAATGAAGCATAAATATGGCGGGAAATAAATGAAAATTGTATTGCCAAATGCACATCTTACACAATATTAATGTAATGGATTGGTACCACATCTATCTTTGTATTTCATCATGTTAATTTAGTGACAGAAACACTGTTACTTATGCTAGAAAAAGTTCTTATGATATAATGGAGAAAAGCAAAGTTTATATCAAGTCAAGAAAGAACCCCAAAGAAAACATCAATTATTACTAATATATTATAATCAACTACTAAACACCACCACCAAGAAAAATACAGCTGTTTCAAAATATAAGAAAAGCTATACTGACAGTCTAATTATACTAAAAAAAAAATTCCTCCAAATGAAGAAAATTTGGTCTGTTAGTCTAACTATCATCATTACATTGACTTAAGACTTTCTGAAGGGGAAAAAAAGAGGTATGTGTTTTTCTAGAAGATAGTAATTTGCTATATGGTATCTTAATGAGAGGTAACATCATGTAATAGATAGAGAACTTGGCTTTGATGTATAGAGAATATGAGTTCAAATCTTACCTCATATAAATACTGTTTATATGATTCAGGCATGTCACTTAAGTTCTCAGTGTTAACTTTCTAAGGCTATTATATAAGAGAAAGTAACTGTAAGGGTTATGGGATTTAAAGATCTTCCATGCCCCATTGGACGTGCTAACGGAGCAGGAAGGGGCGGAGCAAGAGAAAGCGAAAGCCAAGGACGTGCTGACGTAGCAGGAAGGGGCGGAGCAAGAGAAAGCGAAAAGCCAGAGAAAGCGAAAGCCAAGCTAGCGTTCCTGCGGTGGCTGGCAGTGGTGACAGTGGCGGCAGCAGCAGAGGCAGCGGCAGCGCGAAGCCCTTTTAGAGTTAGGACTGCTAAGGACTTTCTGCTAAGGACTCCTGCTGAGGACTGCCAGGGGCCGGAGCTGCTGGGAGCGCGCTTCCAGGACGCTGGGTGGTTGCTGTGCGTGGGGAGAGGAGGACCTTTGCCTGAGGTGGCCTGTTGTGTTTTAAAGGCTTGAAAATGTGGGTGCTTTCTACTTTATCTACCTGTGCCAATATCATAACTACTCTGATGGCTTTCACTTTCTGCTTTTGGGACTCAGTCTTTTGGTATCTTAATAAATTTTCCAGCTTATTCCCTTATATGACAAGCATGATGTATTTTGTAATGGATAATTATATCAGCATATCTGTAATCTCCATAGGCATTGTGAATATGGCATTACTGATACAGTAACCTGCATTAAGAAAGGAAGTTTCTACATAAGGGAATTAGTTCCCTGCCGATGAAATCATAAGTCATGTCAATATTTCCCTAACCTAATGACAAGAAAGATTTAATAAAGGAACAAAAATACTTTTTATTAACATTGTGATGTCTGGGGCGGCCAGGTGGCTCAGCGAGTAAGAGCACCGGCCCCAGTGTCAGGATGACCTGGGGATCAAATCTGGGCTCAGATACTTAGCACCACACCCAGAAATAACTGGCCGTGTAACCTTGAGCAAGTTATTTAACCCCAATTGCTCAAAAAAAACCCAAAACATTGTGATGTTTATACACTAGAATACTATACCAATTCTTCTGAGAAGAGGCTTTAATACCTTTACTCTTAAAAATGTTATTGATATCTTTTGTTTTTATACTACCTTTACTTCTAAACATATCCTTCCCTTTCCCCCTACCTAGCAAGAAATCCACTGTGAAAATAAAAGAGGGAGCAAAGTAGGTCAGTAAAACTAACCAACACATTAACTAATATGTCACTGACAGCACCTGCAATGTTCCCTATCCATAATCCCTGAACTCTAGGAATAAAGAAGTCAAGTGCATTGTTCATCTCGTATTACTTATTTCACAATATTAAGTGCTATTGATTTTGTTGTTCTCTCCAACTCCTACAATTGCCATCAATGTGTATGCTGTTGTCCTAATTCTACTTGTTTCTCTTTCTGTTTCAGCTCACGTGTCTTTCTAAGTTTCCCTCAATTCTAAATCATTACTTACCCTAAAGTAATTCAACTGCATTCACATAATACACTTTGTTCAGTTGTTCTCTAACAGATGAGCATCTATTTCGTTTTTGGTTCTTTGTTTCCACAAAAAGTGCCACTACTAATATTTTTGGAGTACATAGGACCTTTCTGTTTTTCACCTCTTTGGAATATATTCCTACTACTTGGGATCTCTGGGTCAGAGGGCATGGTTGTTTTAGTTAATACTTAGCCTAATTCCAAACTGCTTTCAAGAATGGTTCGATCAACTCACAGTCCTGCTTACTGTATTTATTTAAAGTAAAATAAAGCAAGAAAAAGGAACTTTCATCAGAGTTTCTTAAAATTTGAATAACTGGTTTATTTTCCTAGTGACTTTGACTTAATTTTATATTAAGGAAAACCTTCAATAAACTAACTTCAGGAATAAAATTTCTTCATTCATAAATTCCTTTTATTGCTATTAAAATGTTTATAGCTGTACTAGAAGAATGTTTAATTTAGAATAAAGCAAATTCCAAGCAAGATTTAGGAGTTTTAGTGTTAATCTCAAAAATTAATGTATGTATTTCTTAAAATTTTGTGCACTCTCCATTAGATTTTTATCACAGAGTTTGCCAAACTGCTTTTTCCTGAGAAACATCATACAATCAAATATGGCTATAATTTTAATCTTGGGGGAAAAAAACTATGTGACTATACTATCTCACAAAATCTTGCTTTTTGTTTTTCTACTTATTAGGAAAAATAAGGTTTTCTTACAAAAATGTAATATAAACCACTTAACATATTTTAAGTTAATTTGTACTTTAGATTATGAAAGTAATAAAGCTGGCAAATGTGCAGTAAAAGGCATGAATAATTCTAAAATCACTTTTATACTACTTATCAAAAGTTTTATCAGTAATCTTATCAGTTCTATAAAGATCTGGGTAGTAATGAGGCAAAGTTTAAAAATCCAAAGAAATTCAAAACTACAAGACATGGCCTAAGTAGTGGGTCTTTGGACTGTACAAAAGAAAATCTTTGCTTACTTCATTAATTCTTGAAATTATAGAAAAAACTCTGTATGCTCTAATAACAATATAATTCATTTAGAAGCATATTATGTATATTTTTCTTCACAACTGACAAAGTTATTTGTAGGCTTAAATTGCTTGATCCATAAATTCCTTTTATTGCAATCAACATTTTTATAGATGTGCTTTGAGAAAAGGTATATTTATCACTAAAAAAAATGCTAAGTTCTTATGGCCTTAAACACATGTTTTTGTGTGAAATTAAGTTCAAAGACAATAATTAAAATGAAAAAGGGAACTAAACATCTAAACCAGTGCTAATACCAGATAATATCCAAAAATGGCTAACAACAAAACAGCCAACACATAAAGTATGTATAAGAAATAAGGTGAACCAAGAGATATTAACCTAAGAAGGTAAATTTAATCCCTTAAGTTCCACTGAGAGTTGGGAGGGTAGGACTCAAAATAAGAAAATGATTGTGAAAGAATATATTTTATTGAAAGAGAGCAGATCTTCCACAGCTTCTTTCCCCTTCTCTCCAGCCACTACTTTGTTGCTCTCTTATTTTCAACTCCTTTGTTCTCTGAGATTACTTTTCTTGTGCCCCTTCTTGGGACTACAATGATCCTTTACCTGCCCTATCAAGACTATGAAAAATTTCAACCTGCTGTGTTTCATTTAAGAGAAGAGACAAGGATGTGGCTCTGTAATTTGAAGATATGCCATCACAGAGACCTCTGAGTAAAGAAACAGGGAGTAGGTAAGCATCACTAATTAACATTCCCACTTTTCAATCTCTTTTCGGTTTCTGCCAAGGAAATGTAACATATACAAGGTCAGGATCCTGAACCCAGTAACTGAATAACTGTTTTGATGACTTTTCAAAGAAGTATGTAGTGTTCTCTGAAAGTTGTGATTTATTGATTCCTACTGACTTTTATTGTATATTGAGAATTGTCTTGAATAAACTGATAAAATGGGAGGTGAATGGGAGAAGTTTTAAATATGCTTTGCTGTGGCAGAAAAAATGATCATAATTAACCACTCCTAAATAATTATACTAATGCTTGACACAAGGATATATATTAAGAAACTAAGTTCAGACTTACTTGGACAACTGTTTTTAGATACGAGCACTAACCAAGTCACTCCTCCTGTTAAACACTTCCAAATTCCAATGAGAAAACTAAAATTATTTTTGACTAAATAGGTATAATTTATTATAATTATTAGATAGCCTATTAGTTTAAGTTTAATTGATGAGAAATGTACTTGGATTTTTATGTATCATACTTATATTTTACAGTACAGTGGGATTTTTAAAATCATAAATAGATCCCATATACACTACTATTTTATCAGCCTGGAGCATAATTTTATTAAAATATTATATTATATAAAATATTATAGATGTTTATTTTTATAACAGAGTTGAACATACCTATAATTTATTTGATGCTGCAATCTTAACCAAGTATAAAAAACCAAATCATAATATTTTTATAATATAAACCAAATGATCAACATTATGACATAATATCAAAGAGAGTGCAAAGGCAAAAACTGGGAACCGTGTACAGATCTAATTCTAAGAATAACTATTTCCAAATATATGGCTCCACTTTTATAAGGAAAATACTTCCATTTATTTTCCAAATTGCCTTGCTAGCTAATTATAAAGTATCTAAATATAATTACTTTACTTATGTAATATGAAACCAAGAAAGAAAGTATTGTTATTTCAAAAAAGATTGAGCAAAAGGTAGAAATATGGCTAGGGATATTAAATGTCTACATTATCTTGAACCAAAATGAAACAATTGAACAATTGAAACAACAAGCAAGGTTCACACGTGCCTTCACCAAAAATAAAGGATGGAATATCTTAAATAAATACTTGGATATCTTTTCCAAAAAAATAAAATCCTTCTAACTTCTTTTAACTTGGAAATCACTTTATTTTTTATGTATTTCCATAAATACGAGTTAAACACTTCACCTATAACTGTTCCCATTTAAATAATGCAGTATTTATTATTCTATTAGAGACAAATCTTATGGCTGTTAAGACAGTATCAAGTAAAATGTATTTGATACTAGAATGTTTTAGGAATGATAGATTTTCTTGCTTAGATATAGACAAAAAAGAAAATGCTTACTAAAATAACAATGCCATGTCTCTACAAATTACTTTCAAACATGTCTAAATATGTTCTTAGTGAACCACAATTCTTTCATGTTGTATTATATAAAAGGACACTGCATCTGAAGACAAACATAGTTCATTATTTAATCTCAATTATTCACATATTATGAACCAATTTTTCCCTTAAATATCTCTACCCTTCATAGACATCTTCATATAGGAATTAAAGTGAAAGTATTGGTTCTGAAAGCAATTCCAAAAGCACAGTTGATTTAAGCAATGGCAGAAACATCAGAATAAGTGGCCCCAATGCAACCACTTTGAAAGGTAATACTCCTTTTGTTGTGGATGTTTCAGTTGGTTTGATTAAAAATCAGTCACGTTATTTTATAGTCATGTCTCAATATTAATGAGACAACTCCTTCATGCTCTCTGTTAAATACGAATGTCTTTCCAAAGACTCAGAAATAGAGTATATATGCAGTTATACACAAAATCTTACATATTATATTCTTTCTTACTTTCTCAATATTTACTTTCCATGGTTAATAATAATCATTTTTGCTATTTGCCTTCTTTTTCTCTCTAGACAAGTTTGGGCTTTGTTTGCCATATTTTAAGTAAGATTTTTTTTCCCCTTTAGATAACCAGACATTCAAGTTTGGTTTGATTTATTAAATCTGACCAAGGTTACTTGTCAGTCTAGATAGTTTTCTCTTTTATACTATTTATCAATTTTTAACATCCTTTTCTTTTAAAATTTTGAGTTTCAAAGCTTCTCCCCCCCTCCCATTCCTTCCCCACCCATTGAAAGGCAAGCAATATATCAACTATACATGTGAAATCATTCAAAATACACTTCCATATTAGCCATATCACCAAAAAAAAGATACAGTGAGAAAATTAGAGTTCAATTTGTACTTAGAGTTCATCAGTTTTCTCTCTGGAGATAGAGAGCATTTTTTTCATCATGAGTCCTTTGAAATTCTCTTGGATCACTATAAGAGACCAGAGTAGTCAAATATTTCACAGCTGACCATCATTATAAAATTGCTATCACTGTTCACAATGATCTCCTGGTTCTTCTCATTTCACTTCGCATCAATTCATATAGATTTTACCACAGTGTTTTGGTTTTTTTTCCTCCTAAAATCACCTCCCTCCACTTTGTCACCACAAAAAGTTTCTATAATTGTTTTATTTTTACATATAGGTCCTTTTCCATGTTAATTGATCTCTTTAGGATACAGACCTAGTAGTAGTATTGCTAATTCTAAGGGTATGGTATGCACAATTTTATGGCTATTTGGGCATAGTTGCAAACTGTACTCCAGAATGGTTGGACCACTTCATAACTCCACCAACAGTTTATTAGTGTACCTATTTCCACTTATTCCCTCCAACATTTGTCATTTCTGATAGGTGTAAAGTGATACACTTCAGAGTTGTGTTAATTTGCATTTCTCTCATAAATAGTGATTTAAAGCATTTTTATGTGTCTATAAATAGTCTTGATTTCTTCTTCTGAAAACTATCCATTCATGTCATTCGACTAAAATGGCTTATTTTTATAAATCTGAATCAGTTCCCTATATATATGAGAAATGAGGCCTTTTTCAGAAAAAGTTGTATTTCTTTCTCTATTACTTCATTGTACCTTTTTAGCAAAATGTAGTTTCCCTGATTATCTCTTTTAATTAGGTCTATTTTTGCTTCTGCTTTGTCCGAGATCATGATTTCTACCCCTTCCTTTTTCACTTTAGCTGAAGCATAAAAGATTCTGTTTCAGTTTTTTATTTTAATTCGGTGTGTCTTTCTGTTTGAAGTGTGTCTCCTGTAAACAATATATTGTTGGATTCTGTTTTCTAATCCACTTTGCTATTTGCTTCCATTTTATGGGTGAGTTCATTCCATTCACATTCAGGGTTATGATTACTGTGTCCTTCCAATTTTCTTCTGTTCATCCTTCTCTCTCTTTTTTTATCCTGTCCCACTTCAAAAGTCCTTTTTTGTTTCTGACCACTGCCT
The DNA here is from genome assembly GCF_028583685.1 of Petaurus breviceps papuanus. Lineage (NCBI taxonomy): Eukaryota > Metazoa > Chordata > Mammalia > Diprotodontia > Petauridae > Petaurus > Petaurus breviceps. Next base: position 8,066,190 of record NW_027187340.1, read on the forward strand.
TCTTTAATCCAACCTCCCTTTTATCATTTTCCACTCCCCCCACATATCTCTGCCCTTCCCCTACTATTTCCCTATTGTGTAACATAGATTTCCATATAGAGTGCATGTATTTATTCTTCCTTTTCTGAACCAATTCCCAATGAAAGTGAGGTTCAAGCACTGCCTACCACTCCCCTCCCCATTTTACCCTCCATTATAAAAGCTTCCTTGCATGCCTAATTTATGTGAAAAAAGTGTTCCCTATTCTACCACTCCCTTCCCCCTTCTCCCAATCCATGCCCTCTTTCTCACCCCTTTGTGGGGGGGGAAGGTGGAGGAGAGAATCCATCCCAACATAATTGACTCACATTCACACCCTCTATGTAGATTCCTCCTAACTGCCCCAATGATGATAAAGTTCTTAGGAATTATGATTATCATTTTTCCATATAAGAATGTAAATAGTTTAATTTTTTGAGTTCCTTATTTCATATTTACCTTTTATTGCTTCTCTTATGTCTTGTGTTCGAATGTTAATTTTTTTTTCAGCTCTGGTCTTTTAATCAGGAATGTCTGAAAGTCCTCTATTTCATCAAATATCCATTTTTCCTCCAGAAGGATTATACTCAGTTTTGTTGGGTAGGTTATTCTTGGTTGTAATTCTAGCTGCTTTGCCTTCCAAAATATCATATATAGGGCATATATATTTTTTCCCTTTAACATTCTTTATTTCTTTCTTTAAGTCTTTCAGGATTCTTGTTGGGTTTGGGTCCAATTAGTATATTTCTTTGAGGCTTGGCTATAGATTTTTCACATTGTTGTCTTCTGAGATTTTATCTTGGTCTTGCCTGCCACTGTAGTAGCTTTTTATAGTCCAGTACTTTTTTTTTCTTGTTTTCTCATTTTTTCCAGCCTGTTTCTTAACTTTGAACTTTATGGTAAAGTTTGACTCTGCTGAACCAGGAATGAGGAGGTACTGTTCCAAGCTTCAAGCTCTTTTGTCCTGCTAGTTTCAGAGCTAGTTCTAGGGATCTGCAAGTTTTTGGTACTTCCAGGGTGGTGGCAAGTCAGGGAGAAGTGTGGTCACTGTTTTCCTGTTCTCTATTCTGGTTTTTGCCCAGGAAGGGACCCTACTCCCCTGTATCTGCAAGCTCTACTGCTCCTTTTGGCCCTGGAACTGTGACCAGGCCCCATGCTCTGTTATGACAGACCACAAGCCACAGATCCTCTCTACCCTGGAACTGCATATGGGCAACAAGGTTGCAAATCAGTGCCAGCACTCCTGTATTCTCTTTCTGGCTAGCTGTTCAACCCCTTTATCAACTCTGGCCTGAGAGCTACCAAAGCTGCTGTCTGCTGCTGCTACCACATGTACTCTAAGCTAACCTTCACCCTAGGGTCACCGATCTCTCCTCTTAAGTTATCTTGGGCTGGAAAAACGTCTCACCCCAACCTTTTGTTGGCTTTGCTGATTCAAAATTTAATTTGAGAAGTTAAAGTTGTTTGGAAGGGAATACTGGGAGAGTTCAGCTAGGTTGTTGCCTATACTCTATCATCTTGGCTCCATCCCTTCAATTTGTTTTCAATTGTCTTAACAATGTTCTCTGATTCCATAATTTCAGTCAAACATGCTTTTTTTAGCTGCTTAGTAAAGAATTTTTTTTTCAATTTAAACATTATTTATCTTTTCATTCTCAAACTCATCATTACTTTTGCTCCAAATCCCCAGTTTCCAATATTCCAGCCTGGAATAATCAACTCATTACAGGAAAAAGAGGAGGAAGCTAGAAGGCCAGTCACAGAAGTCCTGGAAACTCCATAAAATAGTAGATAAATACAAACCCAGTCCTCTGACTAATCACAATTTATTGCCACATTATAGATGACCCTCTTTCACTTCACCCACATATAAGGGTGTTCTCAGCTCTTAGGAATTTTCCTTTCTAATTTTTCCTATTTTTTAAGAGGGAATTTTTAAAGGAGTTATACCTTTCTCTTGTGAACATATTCTGAATAAAACCAATGTTTTTAAATAATTATGCATAATAATTTCTCATAACATCAAGAACATTCCTGTAATATTCTAAAGGAAATATCCAATTTCTTATATATCTTAAAGTTTAATTTAACAGAAAGGGATAAGGAATGTCCTTTAATGAATAAAGGGCCCTTATGACTTAAAGAAATTATGTAATAAATCTCCTTGTATTGTAGCAAGTAACCCTTTTATAATATAAATTTAGCACAATTCCTAATTGATCTGTTGTTATATATTACAGGCTTTCATTAAGGCTTTTTCAAACTTTTAAATCACCAAGACACAGTTTTTCTCTGCTAAGAGAACAGGTAAGATTCTTGTTTTATACTTCAAAAGCAAACATTTTATCAGTAAATAAATAAATATGCTGAAGTTGGAAAAAATGACACCTTTAGAGTCACCTTGGAATGCTGAGAAGATAGTCTAAAGTAACACTCAATTCATCCATATTTGTCTGTTCAAGGCATAATGGAATGGTCAGAATGAGGCCACTTCGTCTGTCCTTTCCTCCTGGGAAAGAAAAAAATTACATGTTCTTAGCTTAATTGATACTATAGCACTATACGAATACTTCATCTCTAGAAACAAAGAAAGCAATTACATTTTCAACCTAGCTGTCTTCTATGATAAGTTTTTTTTTTCCTCCTCTTTTGCAGGGGATGGTTGTGGGTATGGAGAGCTCTCAATATGGAACTCCATCCCTCATGCAGATCAACAACTAATCTAAAATATAGTTAGAGATCTGACTGGAGAGCTACAAGATAAAGCAATTTGCCTGTAATGAGATAATATGTTAGAGGCAAGACTTAACCCACATCTTCCTGATTTCATGGCTGGCCCTCTATCTACTACAACTTACTGCTTTTCATGGCATCCTGGAATAGGCTAAAAGATGTAAACACCTCCCTACAAAGGCAAAAATGAGTCAACAACTGTAAGTACTAAAATGAAATCAAACTAAATGCATTACATAATTATGTGGAAAAGAACTACAAAAACTATTTCAAAGAAATGTAAGACATCAGGAATTGTTTTTGCATCTTGTCTTTAAATTCCCAGTTTCTAGCACAGTATTGCATATTGTAGGTATTTAGTAAGTTTTTTCTTTCTCAATTCAACAAACATTTATCATGTATTTATTTATAAGGCACTCTAAGAATTTATAGTCTACTAAAGGATACAACATGCACATAAATAAATAAATGCAAAGCATAAACAAAGTAATACAAAGAAAATTTGAGAATGTGAGAATGGTGACAACTGGGGGGTACAAACAGATTCATATACCGTGTTTCCCCGATAATAAGACCTATCCCGAAAATAAGCCCCCCCTTACTGTGTAAGATTCCTCTAAAATAAGCCCTCCCCCAAAAATAAGCCCTATTGAGATTGCTACTGTAGTGAAGGTGATCCCCTGCACTACACGCTACATTACAGTACCTTCTGTATGCACCGTCCCCACCCCGGGTGAAACGCATGCCGCGCTCCGAGCTGCATCCAATCAGAGCTGCAGTAGTGAGCACGTCATCCTGTTCTTCCCCAGTGATTTGCTTGCTGGCGCCATTGAGAGCAGTGCCGCGGAGGAGAGCTGAGGCAGGACAACATAAAAACCCGCTATGTAAGCGGGAGTGAGGGGGCATGATGGAGGATAAAAAGGGCATGATGGAGGTAAAAAGAAGAACTCAGGGGGCATGATGGAGTGAAAAGAAGGACTGATGGTCATAATTTTATTATTGTCTGTTTTGACCCCCAGACATGAGTACAAAAAGGAAGAGCTATACTGTTGAGTATAAGAAAGCAACTGTAGAGGAGTCACATGGCAAGAATCTTGCAGTTTTCTGTAAAGAAAAACTTTTGGATCTTCGAATGGTCAGAAAATGGAGAGCAGATTATACCGTAATAACCTCAATCAACAGGTGGATGAGGGAAAAGGGAAAAAGCGCAGGTATGGATCAGGTCGGCAGCCCTTATATCCTGACTTGGAGATCCTCATTGGTGAATGGATTGCTGACAGGAGAGCAAAGGCCTTGGTTGTGCGCAGGGCTGATATTCAAGCATTTGCCCTTTCAATGGCACCAGAGTTTGAAATGGTCTCAGAAGGATTCAAAGCATCACAACACTGGTTGGACGGTTTCCTTCAACGGTATGAACTGTCCCTAAGAAGATCAACAACACTGTTTAAGCTGGAAGATGCTGAAGTTATTAAACATGCACTTGCATTCAAGTCCTTTATTGATAGGATCAACATTTCCAAGTACCAAACCTGCAATATGATTGCTATGGATGAAACTGCAGTGTTTATGGGACAAGGATCTCAAACAACAATTCATCACAGGGGTGCAACGTCAATCTACATTCCCACCACTGGCTACCATTATGAAAGTGCACGGGTCACCTGTGTTTTGGCAATTCGTTTGGATGGAAAGAAAGCCACACCTCTAATCATCAGTAAGGGCAAGAAAGATAAGATTGAACGTGTATCTGGCATTTACGTTCTTGAAACCGAAAAAGCCTGGTGTACACAAGCCGTTATAAGAAAGTGGGTTGATTTAATGCTGCCACTTGTTATGCGAGGTAACCAAAGAGGTCTGATAGTCTGGGATTCAGCCAGCACTCACCACGCTAAAGAAATGAAGAACTTCCTTGCAGAGAGAAGAAAAGATCAAGTAATGATTCCTGCAGGAATGACTGCCTATCTCCAGACCCTTGATATTGCAATAAACAAGCCATTCAAGGACCATTTGCACATGGAAGTCAATGACTACATTGAAAATAGAATGGAAAGAAATCAGCGTGGAAACTTTGTGAAGCCCTGTCTGCAAGAAGCCATGACTTGGGTGAAGAAGTCATGGGATAAAATTACTGACAGCTGTGTCGCCAAGGCACTATGAGCAGGTTACCTGGACAAGACATATTCATTTAAAGAGAGCTATATTGCTGGACATGACAGATTGGGTCCACTTCTTCTGAAGGAAATGGAGGCGCAAGACATCCAGGACAGAATTCAGGGTATGGACACTTATGACGATGTTGTTGAAGAAGATGACATGATCATTATTGAATAAAGGTACATTTTTTTGTTCACATTTACCTGTTTATTAAAATTGCTGTCAATGTTCATTAAAATAAGCCCTCCCCTGAAAATAAGCCCTCTGGTGTTTTTCTGTCCAAAAAATTAATAAGACAGTGTCTTATTATCGGGGAAACACGGTAGGAAGCTGATGAATTATTTTGAGAAACTTAGGGATTTTATGAAGGTAATTGGTAAGAAAGGAATGCATTTAAGAAATGGGCAACCATTCTTGCACAGCTAAAGAGGTACATGTAATGTAGCCCAAAGAGAACAAAGAACAGGTCAATTTGGTTCTAATAGAGAGTTCTTGAAGGGAGTAATGTGAAATGTCTGGAAATGAAAGGGAGGGGCAGGAGGGCTTCAAACACATTTGGCTATGGATTTTTAAAAATTTTATCCTACACCAAAGAATTTCTCAATTTCTCCCTTATCTACCACAGTTTAATAATTCCTCCTGTTACCTGGTCCACTCTTTCCTCTCTGCTACCAGACCTTCCAAATACCTCTCCAGTTGAGTTAGCTTCACTAGCTTCACATTTTATACAAGTAACCAATATATGACCAAGACTTCACTCATGGCCTTTTACTGATTCAAGAAGGTGTACCAGCTTTGTTCACAACTAGTTCTAATTGACTAATTCAATCAATAAGTGTTCTTACCTAAGAAAAGTAATGGAGTCCCACTCTTTAACTATAAAAACAAATCAGCTTCTAAACAAAAAGATTTAAGCAACTTCTTTCTCTTCTAAATCCTGTTGTTTTACTTCAGATTCATTTGTACTAAATGAAGAACAGAAAATTGTCTACCTTCAAGCCAGTGTTCCACTTATCTAAAATCATATCCATTTTACCAGATTTGATATATCAAGGAACTCTCACTATTCTCCATTTTTAGTTCAAAACAATAGTAATGAGAACAGCTGGTATTTGAGCAAAAACATTCTGTCAATCCCTCATTATATGTAATCTCCTTCAAAGGAGTAGACTTTGAAAAGTGCTTCCTTTGCCTCTCACTGAGGCAGCACAGTAGAATAGAAAGAGTAATAATGGATTGGGATTCTCTCTTAATAGGATAGTTAATTTTCATTTAGAAAGGATAGAATATTTATCAGTTGAGATAGAGAGTAGGGGCATTTCCTTAAATTTAGCTCCAGATTAGCAACAAAATTCATCTGGAAGAACAAAAGGTCAAGAATATCAAGGGAATCAATGGAAAATTTAAAGAAGGCAGACTAGAAACTTGAGATTTCAAACTATATTACAAAATAGTAATCATCAGAACAATTTAGTACTGGTTAAGAAACAGAGTGAGGGGCGGCCAGGTGGCTCAGCGAGTAAGAGTACCGGCTCCAGTGTTGGGACGACCTGGAGATCGAATCCCGGGCTCAGACACTCAGCACCACACCCAGAAATAACTGGCCGTGTAACCTTGAGCAAGTTACTTAACCCCGATTGCTTAAAAATATTAAAAAAAAAAAAAAGAAAGAAACAGAGTGGTAGATCAGTGGAATAGATTAGGTAATTAGATATACAATACCTGTAAAAAAAAATGACTCTCAATAGATTTTAGAGCTACAGAACCCACAAAGTGATATAGAGAAACAAAATCTCCCACTGAAGGCAGCTTGGCAGGCTGATTGGAAAGGTCTATCGCACCAAGCTGGGAGCAGAGAACAGTCCTGTGCAAGCCGCGCAGGCAAAGACCCCGGGGTGGCCCTGACCAGAGGCCCAGACCAGCCTGAGCAGACTTCAGGAGAGTGAATCACCAGCAGCTGTGGTGGTTTCCAGACTTCTCAACCCATAAATACCAAAGGCAAAGAAAAAGGTCAATGGGGAATCTTGTTGGAACTGGATGAGAGTAGAGGGCGATCCAGCCCCTGCCCCAGAGGCAGAAGAGGTGGCTGAAGTACAAGTGGTTACAACTGCTGTCACGTGGCTGCCTCCAGAGCTCCTGGCCTAAAGATTGTAGGGGAACCAAGTGACCATTCAGTGGGTAATCACTCTTGCTTTGACCTGCTTGGATCTGCATCTCACTCTTGGGTGGTGGTCCTGGGGTGACACTAGTGTGCCAGAGCTTGTGGTGGCTCCTCAGACCTCTGAAAACAACTCTGACAGCAGCTGCATAAACCCCAGCAATTTGGGACACAGCTCTCTCCACTCTGGAAGCAGAGTTCTACCATGGCAAAGAGCTCAAAAGTCAAATAATTGGCTGGCAAGATGAACAAACAGAGGAAGCGCAATCAGACTATAGAATACTTTTTTGGGGACAAAGAGGTTCAAAACATGGAATCAGAAGAAGAAAACAAAGTCAAAATTCCTGAATCAAAAGCTTCCAAGAAAAATATGAATAGGTTACAGGCCATGGAGGAGCTCAAGAAGGATTTTGAAAATCAAGTAAGAGAAGTGGAGGAAAATTGGTAAGAGAAATTAGAATGATGCAAGAAAATAATGAAAAGCAAGGCAACAGCTTGACTGAAGAAAATAACACCTTAAAAAATTAACTCAAATGGCAAAAGAGGCCCAAAAAGCCAGTGAGGAGAAGAATGACTTAAAAAGCCAAATTGCCCAAATGGAAAAGGAATTTCAAAAATTCACTGAAGAGAATAATTCCTTCAAAATTAGACTACAGTAAATGGACGCTGATGACTTTATGAGAAATCAAGATATTATAAAACAGATCCAAACAAATCAAAAAATAGAAGGCTATGTGAAATATCTCACTGGAAAAACCACTGACCTAGAAACTAGATCCAGGAGAGATCATTTAAAAATTATTTAACTACCTGAAAGCCATGATCAAAAAAGGAGCCTAGAAATCATTGTTCAAGACATTCTCAAGGAACAATGCCCTAATATTCTAGAACCAGAGGGTAAAATCGAAATTGAAAGAATTCACCAAGGTAGAATTTGCAGAGGTGTGTTTTTGGCTTGATGTAAAGAAAGACTTGTAGGGTGAACTCCTAAGGAAGTGGTGGGCTTCCCTTAACCAGAGGTCTTCCGGCAAAGACCACACAACCACTCGTTGGACATAATATAGAGGGAATCTTTTTCTGGTATGGATTGAATTAGATCAGTGTTCCCTAAGCTTTTTGGATTTGACACCTCTCAGTAAAATTTTAAAGCATAAAAAAAAAAAAAGAATTCACCAATCACCTCTTGAAAAAGATCCCAAAAAGAAAACTTCTAGGAATATTATAGCCAAATTCCAGAGTTCCCAGGTAAAGGAGAAACTATTACAAGCAGTTAGGAAGAAACAATTTGAGTATTGCAGAAACACAATGAGGATAACACAAGATCTAGCAGCTTCTACATTAAGGGATCGAAGAGCTTGGAATATGATATCCCAGAGGTCAAAGGAGCTAGGATTAAAACCAAGAATCACCTACCCAGCTAAACTGAGTATAATGCTTCAGGGAAAAATATGATCAATAAAATAGAGGACTTTCAAGTATTCTTGATTAAAAGTCCAGAGCTGAACAGAAAATTTGACTTTCAAATACAAGAAGTAAGAGAAACATGAGAAGGTAAAAAGGAAAAAGAAATCATAAGGAACTTATTAAAGTTGAACTATTGCATTACTACATGGAAAAACAATAATTATAACTCATGAGACTTTTCTCAGTATGAGGATAGTTGAAGGGAATATATATGTATGTATAGAAGGGTGTATATATGCACAAACATATATGTGAGTATGTGTATATGTGTGTGCATGTATACATAGACAGAGGGCAGAGGATCAGTTGAATAATGAGGGATGATATCTAAAAGATAAAATTAAGAGGTGAGAAAGGAATATATTGGGAGGAGAAAGGGAGAGAGAGAATAAGGTAAATTATCTCATAAAAGAGGCAAGAGAAAACTTACAATGGAGGGGAAGAGCAGGAAGGTAAAAGGGAATGGGTCAACCTTACTCTCATTGGATTTAGCGTAAGGAGGGAATAACATACACACTCAACTGGGTATCTTACCCTACAGGAAAGTAGGGGAGAAAGGAGTAAGAGGGGGGATGATAGTAGTTAGAAGCAAACACTTTTGTAAATGGACAGGGTCAAAGTAGAAAACAGAATAAGTGGGGGCCGGATAGGATGGAGGGAAATATAGTTAGTCTTCCACAATATAACTACTATGGAAACATTTTGTATAAACACACATGTACAACCTATATTGAACTGTTTGTCTCCCCAGTGGGGGTGGGTGAGGAGGGAAGAAAGGAAAGAATCTGGAAATCAAAGTTTTAAAAACAAGTGTTAAAAAAAATTGTTTTTTACATGTAACTGGTAAATAAGATATACAGGCACCAGCATATAGAAATCCATCTTGCCCTACTAAAAAGTTTGGAGGGAGATAGATGGGGAGAATATAAGAGAGAACAGATTGGGGGAAGGGATATTTAGTAGGCTCACTATCTTGGGGTGGGAGTTGGGGAAAGATGGGGATAAAATTTGCAACTCAAAATTTCATGGAAATGAATGTTGAAAACTAAAAATAAAGAAGTAAATTGGAAAAAAGAAAAGAAACTAGGCATAGACCAACACCTCATACTATATACCAAGATATGGTCAAAACAGATAAATGATTTAGACATAAAGAATGATATTATAAGAAAATTACAGGAAGATGGAAAAATGTACCTATCAGGTCTATGGATAAAAGAAAATTTTATGACCAAATAAGAGATAGAGGGCATTATTAGAAATAAAATGATGATTACATGAAATTAAAAAGCTTTTGTACAAACAAAACTAATGCAGTCAAAATTAGAAGCAAAAGAGGAAACTGGAAAAAAATTTTGAAGCCAATTTCTTTGAGAAAGGCCTTATTTCTCAAATATATAGGGAAGTGAGTCAAATTTAAAAAAATAAGAGTCATTCTCTAGTTGATAAATAGTCAAAGGATATGAAAGAACAATTCTTAGAAGAAGAAATCAAAGCTATTAATAGTCACAGGAAAAAATGCTCTAAATCACTAATGATTAGAGAAATGCAAATTAAAACAATGCTGAGATTCTCACACTTTATCAGACTGGCCAACAAGACAGAAAAGGGAAATGACAAATGCTGGAGAGGATGTGGAAAATTTGGATCCTAATGCACTGTTGTGAAATAATCTATCTATTCTGGAGAACAATTTGGAACTATACCCAAAGGGCTATAAAACTGTGCATACCCTCATAGACTCAGCAATACCACTACCAGGTCTATATCACAAAGAGATAAAAGAAAAGGGAAAATGAACCATTTGTCCAAAATATTTATAGAAGCTCTTTTTGTGGTTGCAAAGTATTAGAAATAAAGGGGATGCCCATCAATTGGAAAATGGTTGAACAAGTTATGGTATTACGATTGTGATGGAATACTATTATACTATAAGAAATGACAAGCAGGATGGTTTCAGAAAAACTTGGCAAGATTTCTATGAACTCATGCAAAGTGAAGTGAGTTTAACCAAAAGAATATTGTACAGAATAACAGCAATGTTGTAAGGATGGTCAACTGTGAAAGACTTAGCTACTACTATCAAGACGGTTATCCAAGACAATTTCAAAGGAGCCATGATGTTATTCACCTAAAGAGGGAAAAATGCTGAAATCTGAATGTAGACTGAAGCAGACTTTCTAAAAATTTCCTTATCTTTATTATTTTATTTTATTTGTGTCTTCTTTTGCAACATAGATTATATGGAAATGTTTTGTATGGCCTTACATGTACAATCAAAATCAAATTGCTTGTCTTTTCTGGGGGCGGGGCACAGAAGAGGGGTAAAGAATTTAGAATTCAAATTTTCAAAAATTGCTAAAAAAAACTTTTTACATGTAATTGAGAAGTATTTAATTAAGTAAAAACAATTTTAAAAATCTATACTTAAATAACATTTAATTTCTAAAAACATGGAAATATGCATCATCTCAGAATAACATAAATCAAAATAATTTCTCAGTTTCCTAATACCCACACACAACTGTTTCTTGAAATTAAGAATGATGATCTTTACAATATAAAGTTGAAGTTAACATTTATAATTTTTGTAAGACCTTTGTGTCTTATGGTATTTGCCAAAATTAGAGACTATCTGATTATCATAATATATATGTAATAATTTCTTGATATATTTGTAGGGTGTTAAGGCCTATATCCAGATCATTATCTGTCTTCTATGATAAGTCATCCCAACTCTTTCATTATTACCTAAAAGGAGCTATGCTCTATAGTTCTCCTTTCAATGATCTTCAAGTTTTTCACATAGTTTTAAATGCATAAGAAGTGGTCATGATTCTGTAGTTTATCCTTGCTAAAGTACATCTACAGTATTTTATGAGATAAAAAAATATTATTTGCCCTTGTCATCAAAGAGTTTGTTTGAGTTATTGAAATATTGTAGTTAATAGAATTACCACATGCAATAAATACACTTTACAATAAAACTATAAAATTATCATTTTCTAAGAAGAGCTATGATTCATAGCTGCTAAGAGACATTGAGGCATAGCAGATACAGAGCTAGCTGTCCAAACAGGAAGATGTGGGTTCAAAGTCTCCGCCTGCTTTTCACATATCTTGCCTGTGTGACTCTGTAATGGGAATGGGAATCTAAAGATCTTCCCTGTCCCTTAACAGGTCTAGGGGGAATCTGAAGACCTTCCCTGCTTTGAAAGTAAACTCTGCCCTCTAATAGGCTGAATGTAGTCATATGGGGTGGGAGGGGTTTGATGAAGGACAGAACAGAGACACAGGAAGCTGGGAGTCAGAGCTAAAGAGATGGTGGGAGAGAGAGGAGCTCAAGAAAGGAGACAGAGAGGTTTGTGAGTAAATATTGATCTTATACTAGTTTGTGGGAAGGCTAAAGAATGGAATGACTCTCTGCTACACTGTGGTGCATTAACTTTTATGTTACTTTGATGGACTTGGTTTTCCTGTGTTGGGATTTGGTTTTCTGTTGTCTAAATAAATGCTTTGGTTCTGTCCTCTATTTGGAGAATCTGTTATATTTTGCTATTGAGCACTATATGGGAATTTTTATAGTCACGGTCTTTATCATGATCATGGGTGCTGTAAATATCTCACTGGCACCACAGACTCTAGGCAATGCTCTCAGTGACCCAGACATATTTCCAAAACTATAAATGCCAGAATAGACACTGAATTTTATCTGTAGAGGGAATTTCCTCAGCAGAACACCCTATGCCATTGAAATCATGTCTTACTACTAAAAGCAGATGGTGCAAACCATACATTTATGACCTACCTTAAAAAAGATAATCTATTTTCCAAAACATGAAGACTTGAACTATGTGTAATTTCTGATACTATTTACCAGTCTCTCCCTACCCTTCCCTTGACTTCCTTAACACTACTTTCTACATTTTTGATCATTCTTAATTTTTGCTGGATCATCATCTTCTTCCCATGCAATAAGTGTAGGCATTTCTCAAGGTCTGTTCTGGATCTCCTTCTCTCCTCTATTTCCTCTACAACACTGCTTAATGATCTCATCAACACTCATTAGTTCAATCACCATCCCTACAAAGCTGATATGAAACCAAATCTTTCTTCTCCTCTACAGTCCTGCACTACCAACTGCCTGCTGGACAGCTCCATCTGGATATCCCATATACACCTCCAAATCAATATGTCCACAATGCGAAGTCAATATTGAAGGGGTTGTGGGAATTTGAAAATACAAATGTATTTGTACTGGAGTTATGAATTGGTCCAACCATTCTGGTAAGAAATTTGGAATTATGCTGTGAAAAGTGATGAAAATACCTTTTGCCCAAGAGATTCTACTATTAGGTATATGTCTTGAATAAGTCAAAGACAAGGAAGAAAAAGCGTCCTGTAATGCAAAAATATATTCAAGGCAACACATTTTGTGATAACAAAAAACTGGAAGCAAAATACATCTCCACTGACACAACAGTTAAAGAAATTAGGATTCATACATGAACTTAGAGGAATATAAAGGCACACTAAAAATTGATGACTATAATGAATTTTGAAAAGTATAGGAATGCTTATATAAACAGATGCAAAATTAAGTAGAAACAGTAAAACAATAAATAAAACGACTAAAACAATGTTAGTGGGAAGAAGAACAAAATGAACAAAAAAATGTGAAATTATAATGAAGTATATAGCTCCATAGAAAATATATAGAGTTGGCATGTATATATTTTTAGTTTATATAAGCCATCTCTTTCTCTTTATTCTTCCAAAGAGCAATAAAATAAATCCTCACAATATTCACATCCCAACAAAATATATACTATATATCTAAATGTGACATATCGGGGCGGCCAGGTGGCTCAGCGAGTAAGAGCACCGGCTCCAGTGTTGGGACGACCTGGAGATCGAATCCTGGGCTCAGACACTCAGCACCACACCCAGAAATAACTGGCCGTGTAACCTTGAGCAAGTTACTTAACCCTGATTGCTTATAAAAAAAAAAAATGTGACATATCTCATTTTTAATCTTAAGTCCATCTTTTTTCTAGTTGGTGTGGGTGGTATGATTCATCTTGAAGTGTCTGGAATCTGTGTTTATCATTTCAACAATTGGAATTCTAAAGTTTCTTAAAGCTGTTTTTCTCTATAATGTTGTCACTATATATATTATTCTAGTTTTGCTCACTTCAATCTGGATGCATTATAGAGATCTTCCTAGTTGTCTCTAAAACTGTCCATCTCATCATTTCTAATGGCATAACGATATTCTACTACATTCATGTACCACAGTAGGTTAAACCACCTTCCAACAAGTGGCCACCTCCTTATTTTCTAGTTTGAAGCTACTACTATGTTATAAATATCTTTGCATGTGTAAGTTATTTTCTCACTTTCTTTGATTTCTTAGATGTACATATCTAACAGTGGATATGAACAGTTTATCAACTGCCCTTTTGGGCACAGCGACAAATTGCTTTCCAAAATGTATGTTGGGGGCAGTTGGGGGGGGGGGGGGGGGAGGCACTTGCTTGAGCTCCCTCTCCAACCACCTCTAATACCTGTAAAAAATGACTCTATACAAATTTTAGAGCTACAGAACCCACAAAGTGACAGAGAGAAACAAATCTCCCACCAAAGATAGCCTGGCAGGCCATCAGGAAGGGTCTATTGCACCGAGCTGGGAGTGAAGCACAGTCCCTTATGAGCCATGCTGGCCCAGACCAGTAGTAGCCCAGACCCACGGCACAGACCTGGCAGAGCAGACTTCAACAGAGTGAATCACTGGCAGCTGTGCCAGTTTCCAAACTTCTCGACCATACTACAGTAATTGGAAGTCTTTGGATTTATCAAACACTAGATTCCTGAGTTAGAATGTTTCTGTATATTGTGTACCTAAATTATTCTACTGATCAGCATTTCAATTTTTTAACCTTTAGTATATGCTGCTTTACTATATATTTTTAAATGATGGTATTGACAGATTTTCTTCCTTGTCACATTTTTTTCCCATTATTACTCTGGAGATACTTAATCTTTTGTTATGAATTTATGATATTTTTCTGAAAAAAAAAACTATTGGTAGTTTGAGTAGGATGGCACTGAATAAGTAAATTAATTGAGGAAGTAATGACTTTTTTATATTGCTCAACATACCCATGGGCAAGTAATATTTCTCCAATTATTTGGTCCAACTTTATTTCTGCAACAAGTATTGTAGAGATGGATTCACATATTGCTTGAAGGGTTCCTTGGTAGATATATTTCCAAATATTCTATACCTCCTATGGTTATTTTGAAAGAAATTTATCTTTCTAGATCTTGGGTTTTATTGATAACATACAAGAATGCTAATAACATGTGGATTTATTTTATATTAACTATTTTATAATTTTTTGGTTGATTCTTTAAGGTTTCCTAAGTAAATCATCATATTTTCTAAGCAAATCATCATTATCATTAGCAAAAACTGATCATTCTGTTTCCTATTTGATTATGCTTAGTTCCTGAATTTCTCTTTTTTTTTCTTACTGCCCAAACTGGCAATTCCAGCACTACATTAAACAAATATGGGCATTCTTATTTTTCTCCTAATCTTATTGAAAAGAACTTTTCTCTTATGTATAATATTTGCTTTTGGATTTAGATAAATGATATTTGCCATACTAAGGGAAGATTCATTTACTCCTGTTTTTACTTTTTTTTTTTTTAGCAATCAGGGTTGAGTAACTTGCTCAAGGTTACACGGCCAGTTACTTCTGGGTGTGGCGCTAAGCATCTGAGCCCAGATTTGATCCCCAGGTCATTCCGACACTGGAGCTGGTGCTCTTACTCGCTGAGCCACCTGGCCGCCCTACTCCTGTTTTTAATAGGCACAGAGGTTGGATTTTATCAAAAGCATTTTCAGCATCTATTGATATAATTGTGATTTTTGTAATTTGTACTATTAAAATGATTCATTATATTTCTAGACTTCTTTTTGCTGAACCATCTGTACATTTCTGGTAAAACTCCAAACGAGTCATAGTGTACAGTATTTCTAATATGCTGCTGCAACCTACTTACTAATATTTAATTAAACATTTTTGCATGGATGTTCACCGGGGACATTTGCCTATAATTTTCTCTGTTTTGTCTCTCCCTGGTTTAGGTGTCAAGATCACATTTGCATCACAGAGATAGTGTGGAAAGGTGCCTTCTTTTTCTATTATTGCAGATAATTTGTGTAATACTGGAATTGATAGTCTGTGAATGTTTGATAATATTCACTGGTAAATCCATCTGGCCCTGGAGTATTTTTCCTTTCAGGTACATTTATGTTTTTTCAATTTCTTTTTCTAAGATTGGGTTATTTAAATAATCTGTTTCTTTTTTTGTTAGTCTTCATCTAAGTTATCAATTTTGTTAGCATATAATTGGGCAAAAGTTTCTGATAATTTCTTTTACTTCCTCATCAGTTTTCTTCTTTAAAAAAAAAAAGAGTAGATAAACGTTTTCCTATTTTATTTGCTTTTTTTCTTACAAATAAAAAAAAATCCAGTTCCTAGATATATTCATGAGTTTGATGGTTTCTTCACTTTAACTTTTATTGCTTCTTTAATTTTCACAACCCTTAGTTTTTGTTTAGTTATGGAATTTTAATTTGCTGTTCAAGGTTCTTTTTTTTTAAGTTAGTACCCATTTCGTTGATTTGTTCTTTCTCTTTTATTAATAAAAGGATTTAGAGATAATAGAGTTTCTCTGAACAACTCCTTTTGCTCTATTACAAAGTTTTGATTTATTGTCTCATTATTACAATTTTTGAATGAAGTTTTCTATTTCTATTATCTGTTCCTTGACATACTAGTTCTTTATAATTATATTTTTTAGTTTCTAGTTACTTTTATTTCTTTCTCCAAGGGCCCTTTATTGAATATATTTGTTATTACCTTGTGATCAATAAAAAACAAACCCATAGTTACATTTTTAGTCTGAACATCTCTTTTTGGAGAGATGGCTTTTAAACATTTACCAGCAAACTTACAAATATTACACATACATATACACACACAGGTATCCTATGATTCACCAATACCAAAGATAGAAGAAAAGGACACTTACGTACATAAATACATTAAGTAATGAGTGAATACACAAAAGATATAATAAAGTAAATGAAAAATAACTTTAAAATATATCCTGAAAGCTGATACTTAATGAAACAAGGAAACCTTTTATTATTATTATATTTATTATTATCTTTTCTCAAAAACCCAACCTTCCTTTGAATTTCTACTGTATCATTATCCTTCCAGTCATCCAAGCTTGCAAACTCATAATTATCCTCAAGGTCTCATTCTCTCTCACATTACAAAACTAATCACTTGCTAAGTCTTGTTATTTCTGTCTCTGCAACGTCCTATTCAACCAATCCATTTGCTCTACTCAAGTGGCTGCCATCCTAGTTGAGGAACTCATCACTTCTCCAAAAGAATGCTGCCATCACCTCCCTTACTTCTATGTAGTCTCTCCCCTTTCCAATATAGACTTTCCACATCTGCCTGGGTTATATTCCTGAAGTTCAGAGCTAGCTATGTCATTCTCCTTGTCAATATACTCTAACGATTCCTTATAACCTCTAAAAATTAAAACAAGCAAAATAAGCTCTGCCAATGTTTAGAGATCTTCACAGCCTAGCTGTGACCTACCTTTCCAGCTATCCAAACTAGGTCTTCTTGCTATTTTTCACATATGATAATTAAGCTTGTATCCACATTTTTGCCTGCATTATCCCTCATGCCTGGAATGCATTCCCTTGTGACTTTCACCTTTAAAATCTTCTGTTTTCTTCACAACTTAATTCAAATGCTACTTACTACATGAGGCTTTTACTGAACTCCCAAGTTACTGATACCTCACACATAAAATTATATATGGTTATATGGGTATATGTTATCATTCTCTAGAGTACAAAGAATGGAAACTCCTCGAAGGCAGTGTCTTATTTGTTTTATGTTGTTGTATCCACAAAACCTAGAATATAGTCAGAGTATAACCCAAGGTCATGTGTGTGTGTGTGTGTGTGTGTGTGTGTGTTGAAAGGAATCCATTAGTTAACTTAAATGTCAAGGTAGCTTTCATTCCCCTGAAGCAAAGTCTGCCAATTTCCTCACTGCTCGATAATACAGAGATAACATTAATGGGTTTCTTAGACTGAATCCAAAAACAGCAAGTGTGTGAAATTACCTAACTTTTAAAGGATAAATAGCAGAAAGCACTAAGATTCTATGACACTGTAATCAAGCTATATTAATAAGTCTTTTTTATTTCCTAATTAATAGTAGAGAGTCCTATTAGGAGTTCAGGTAGACTTTTTTGTGAGGTATATCACTCAACTAATCAGACTCAATTCTAAAATATTTTAAATGAAAATAATGTAATTAATGCTTTATAACTCTCCTGGGTGTTCAAACTTCCTCTACTGGAAGGTGAAGGAAAACAATGATACTATAAAAACTCTTATTACGAAATCAAGTATTTGGATGCCATTTACTCAATTATTCTTGACCTATATTATCACATTTTATAAAAGAAGTAAAAACATCAGGATACCTGCCTTGTGGAGATCATCCTAATCAAATTATAGGGCAGAATAAAAAAAAATTGCACTGTCCAGATTTTCATTCAGATTTAAGATGTCTTAAAGATACCTCAGAAAAGAGCTCTTATGCAAAAACAAACTACATTTCTGTCAAACGTATCAGAGAAATAAAGTGCAGTTTCCCCTCAGTCAAAACCAGGTAACAGCTATAAAACATCTGACTGAAAGAAAAAAAAAACATACCAGAAAGGAAGGCTAGTTTCTTCTTCAGAATGGGTAATATTACTGTAGCTTCCATTATACTCAATTAACTTCTTCACTTCTGAAAACAAAAGAAGGTGAATATTAAAGACATGAAAATTACTTAGTCATCAAAATATTTACTAGTTTATTGCCAATTGAGGCAGCTTTTATGAGCATTATTTTACTTTGGGATCAATGTTTTAGTTAAACTCTTAATCTAGAATATCATTTAAAAACAAAGAATACTACTTCTTCTCCAGCCCCACCCCCCACCCCTTTTGAGCTGTAGATGGTACAAGAAATGCTCTTGCTATTTGGTTTTCTTCTATTCAAAGTAGTAAATCACTCCCCTATCAAATTTACTAAAACTAGGGGTGGCCCTATGGCAAAATTATGAAGCAGTTTCTTTTCTGTGTCCCTATAACCTTCCCATTCCAATTTTCCCATCCTGTTCACCTCTCACTATCATCACTGTCCCATCTCCTCACAAGGCCTAAAGTAAGCACCTCTATCTTTTCAGTAATCAAGGAAAAAGTCTAGTAAACTTACTCACATCCAAATATTCAGGACTAAATATATTACCCTCCTAGGAAGGAAGGTCTGTATATTTTTTTTAAGTGTGACAGGGACAAGGTTATCAACAAATATTTATTAAAGATGTATGAGGATACTAGTGTAATCGTCTACACAATAGAGGAAATAAAAGATAAATAAGGTATATTCCTCGTCCTAAAGGAGTTTAAATCTAGCAGGGAGAGATATGCCACCAATATTTAAAATATAAATTAAAATATTTTAAACGCCTAATTAATTTTCTATAGCCCACTTACACAGTCTACTGCCCTTTGGATCACCTGCAATTTTGATTCTTCTAAGATCCTTATGTTCCATAATTTGTATCACTGGGAAATTATTAGGGATTAAAAGTTGTAAATTACATAGAGCTTGTGGATTTATATAAAGTCATTTTTCATTATGCCTTATTTATTTTTGTTGGCTACAAGATTTAATGTTTGTATAAAGATATTTTTTAAAGGAATGTTAGTATTAAAAATGGGCTCTACAGTTTTATCAAATAGAAACCAGCTGCATCTCTTGCTCCTATTGAATTCTGAGCCCAATTTTCTACATCTGAGATATGCAGTCGATGGACTAACTCACCTGTCTATTTGTCCAACTACAAAGCACATTCTGGGCAAAGTTGTCCTAATGCTCAGAAGAACTTGTATAAAAGCATCATCAAGGATGTGTACTATCAGAAAATGTATATTAGCAACATACCAAGAAGCATACCAGCAGACTGACTGCTGAACTGGGGCCTATCAACTATTAAAAGAATCAGAAATGAATGACTTAATGAACGAATGAACAAATAAATAAACATAAATAAAGCAAACCAGAAAGTCTCCAGCATGTTGGGTAGATACTCTATGGAAGACTTAAGGAAAAATGGACAAAAAAATGGACATATATTAGTCTTCTGATATAACATGTCTTATATTATACATCAATAGACTAATATATGTCTATGTATAGGTATATATGCTTATATAGCTATACATATACACATGTATCTATGCATATATATACATTCATATATTTACATACATACACACATATATTTGTTTGTATGAAATCAGAGAAAAAAATCACTTCCAATTTAAATCAATAGATAAAATTTAAGGTGTTTTTATTTGTTTAAATTTTGACGAAGGCAAAGGGAACCTTCCTGATTCCCTTCCACAAAACTTCCTTTTCTGGCTATTCTAGCAACTCAGTTTTATTGTGCCTAATATAGCATTATAGCAATCAACAACTTTGTGTGATGATTCTGTCCCATTCCAAGACTACGTTAATCGATGATGTACTGAGGTATGAGAATACCTTCAATTACAGAAAAGTCTAAATTAGAGAAAAATATATATATATATATAATATGTATTTTAAATGCGGTCTTATCATTCCTACTTTCCCTAAGTCTTCACTTCCTTTGGAAAAGAGAAGGAAATGGAGAGGGAGACGGAAAGGGAGATGGAGATGGAGAGGACAAGCTTAATTACCCAACTAGCTGGGTCCCCATTCAGGCAGCTCAATCTACTCAAAGGTTGTGTTTCTCCTTCATTTTTGAAGAGGACCATGGCACCAAGGAAATGAGCTGCACACTTAACTTGGAGTTTACTAGCTAGATTTCTCTCTGTCTGTCTGTCTCTCTCATCTTTCAGAAAACCTTAAACCCAGTTCACTCTGAAGCTCATACATTGCACCACAATAGGGCCCTGCCCAAGTTCTACTCTAAGCCCAGGCTTAGAGTAAACGTTAGTGGTCACTGTTTCTCTTTGGAACAGCAACCCTGAGGGTCTTCCCCTCTCAGCTTGATTTTTTTTTTCTTTTCTTTTTTTCTAATTAAAGGGGCCATCCCTAGACTCACTTCTTAAAGACGCCTATTCACAGAATGGGCATTGCCTCACTTTAAGTGAGTACCCGAAAAAGCCTTTGCCTAAAAGAACCAGGGTCTCCCATTGCATCCTGGGTCATCTTCAGTCAGCCTGATGAATATCTATCTGGTCACTGGATCCAGATGGCTCTAGAAGAGAAAGTAAGGTTGTTGACCTTGCACAGTCCTCCCTCACTCAAATCAAAGTCAACTGTAAGTCATGTCATCATTTCCCTGATGCCATGGTCCTCTTCAAAAACAAAGGACAAACACACATAGGTCTTCACTCCCAACATTCTTCTTCACTACTGGCAGATGAACTAAGATCCCACTTAAGTATGTCATCACACATTTTTAGCTCTTACATCTAACCTTGTCACTTCTATATGCAATTTTCTTCTTCCTTCCTTCCCTCCTTCAAAATTAATAGCTCTACCTATACACTCACACCAATCCCTTCCCACCTATCTGGATCTTCTCTCCTCCCAACCTCTCCAGCATCTTTAATTTCTCCCTCTTCGTTGCCTTTTCCTCCTCTGCCAATAAATACACTTATGCCTTCTTAAAGTGGGCCCTGGAATAGTAGTGACTATAATCCATCCATTCCCTTTCACTTAGTATAACTCTTTCTTGTTAACAATATCCATGAAGCTTTCAAAGGAGTTCAACCCAATATGTTGAGGGATGCTCCTCTAGTTCCTTGATATAATCGGGAAAAGAATAAAAGCTGTCCTTCTGTTATTTCTCACACCCACCAAATGACCAGTTCACTTTTTTTCCCTGTCATATATTTCTTTATATCTTTATATCTTTTATGTTGTTCTGGAGCACAAGTCATTACTTTAGTACATTTCACTCTATTCCCACTATGCATATTTCTGGGGCAACTAGATAGAACATATGGTCTAGAGTCAGCAAGATCTGAGTTCAAATTTGACCTCAGAAACTTACTAGTTTTGTGACCCTGGACAAGTCACAATTTGTTTCAGTTTCTCATCTGTAAAATGAGAGCACAATAGAGAAGAAAATGGCAAACAACTCCAGTATCTTTGACAATAAAACCTCTTGGATAAAGTCCATTGAGTCACATAAGTCAGATACAACTAAATGACTAAACAACATACATTATCTCCATTGCCCTTTGGCTGATTCATAATTTTTATTCTTTGGGGATAACATGCAGACATATAGCAAAACTAAATACTGGTGTCAAAAAGATGGGATCATTCTTAATATCACAAATTTTAAACTGGAATGGAATGTAAAAGTCATCTTCTCCAATCTTCACATTTTTTGTTTTATTTTGTTTCAAGAGAAAATTTGGAGTAATTGAAAGTACTATTCTTTTCCAAATTTAATCTGGCTTGCTACTCTCTTCCTATTTAATACTGTTTCAAGGAAATATGTGCAAAACTCCATTATAATTTCTTCTATTTTCAGTAAGAATCATAAAATCATATATTTAGAGCCCTTGGCCTTTAAAGCCCTTAAAGACCCTCTAATTCAACTCTCTCATTTTACAGGGAAAGAAAATGAAGCCCAGAGATACCCAAAGTGCTTTATCCGAGATGACACAGAACCATGATTTGACTACAGGTCATAAACTCAGAGTTATTTCTACTACCCCACACTGACTCTTGCATGTGTAGCTTATTCTCACAATGATTATGCAGAGATAAAAAACACTGCAGATGGACAATAAATAGTTATGTCACCTCAATCATCATTCCATGCTAGTAATATCAACTTTGATATGTGCAATCATTCAATATCACTAAATGAATCAATCTTGAGTTTGTACCGGCCACAGAGAATTCAAGAATATAAATGAAACAGTCCTTGACTTCACTTACATTCTGGAGGTGGCAAAGAAACATGGACCCATATAAGTACCATGAAATAAACATATATTTTACACACACAAACAGACCCCTACATATGTAAAAAATACAATTTGAGAAAAAGGGCACTAATAACTGAGGTAACCAAGATAGTCTTTATATAGAAGGTGATATTTGAGCTATGTTTTAAAGGAAATAGATTGAAAGTTAACAAATCAATAACCATTTATTAAGCACCTACTATGGGCTAGGCAACATGCAAAATTCCAAGGATACAAAGACAGGCAAAATAACAATAATAATGATTCCAAGAGGTAAAGAAAGAGCATTCAAAGAATAATAGATAACTATTACAAAGATATGAAGATCATGAAATCTTAGGGAAATGTCATTCTGAGAAACAAATAGGCTCATATAACTGGACTATAGTGTATAGAGGGGAGTAATATATTTTTTAAAATATGGAAATGTAAGAAAGGGCCACGTTGTGAAAAATACCAGAGGGGTTTATATTTGATCCTAGATGTAATAAGGAGCCCCTGCTGAGTGTCAGCCACAGAATCAGAACTTCACTTGAGGAATATCACTTTGGTGGCTTTGTAGAGGATAGACCGAGGGCGAGGGCTGCGAGAGCTGAAGAAGGGATATCACAAGGAGCGCCCTGCAAGAATCTAGGCCAGAGGGGATGAAGCTGCTGGCTGTGTGAGCAGAGAGAAGGGGAGATTTGTAGGAGAAGCTACGGTTTAAAAAGCAAAATATGACAACTCATCAGATACGGGGCATGAGTCAGAATGAGGAACTGAGGATGACATCAGATTGTAAGACTGGATCACTAGAAGGGTGATGTTCCCCTTGACAGTAACAGGGAAGATGAAGAGAGGAAAATAGGAGGGAGGAAGATATATGATAATGAGTTTTGTTTTAGACAGCGAAAATCTGAGCTGCCTAAGGGACATTCGGTTAGAAATGTCCAGTTGGTGATTGTAATGTCATGCCAAGCAGAGGCAACTTCCCAGGGTTCAAAATACCAGCATAGGTGCTCTCCATTTTATTCAGTGACAAACCAAGAACAGAGAAGGTCAAAACATGACATCATTCAAAATACAGCATTTACTAAGTGTGATTAAATAATCTCCAAGGACTACCCCACCCCAGGACCTTCCAATCATTCAATCAATTACAAAGTCCCTGTTCTAAATACTTCTCCACCCCTAGGCTGTACCTTCATTTAGTCCATCACAAAGCCCCTCTTCTCAAATGGAGATTAGTTTCCAATCATAAGTAAAGTACATTCATTTGTTCAATCATAGAACACAAAAAGGTCAAAAGTTCCCCACCCCTGGATCACAATTGAATCTGCCCCAGAGTTACAACAAGTTTAAGCACAGCACTTAATACCCAAATGGAGGTCTTTTCTTCATTTTGACACAAGGCAAGTTCTCAGCAATCTTTGTTCCTGGGGAGACAAAGCTTAGCAAGGCCACAAGATACATTGCAAGTCTCTTCATTAATTCATCCTCTGTCTGCAGAACAGTCCTAGGACCCCTGTAAACATTAGCAAAACCCTCTCCCAGGATTTCTGTAAACATACAACAAGAAAATCCTTCTTCAGGGCTTCTCAACCAACAGAAAGGTTCCCAGACCCCTGCAACAACAGCACTGTCCTTCACCAGTGGACAGTATTCACTCTGTCTGCAGGACAGTCTCCAGACCCCTGCAACAACAGCACTGTCCTTCACCAGTGGACAGTATTCACTCTGTCTGCAGAACAGTCTCAGGAGCTCTTAGCCAACAGCCAGGTTTCAGGCCTTCTGCAACAACAGGACTGTCTTTCACCAGTGGACAAATCTGGCAAAACAACATCAAAACAGACAAAGTACCAGCATAACAGCCATGTCTCCTCAGTCCTTGGCAGCTCCGGGGGAAGGTCTCAAAAGTCCAGGGCAATTCAAAGTGACCCTCAACAATCCTCTCAGTCTCTCTCTCTGCCTCCACGAGTGCTGCTTCCAAAAAGTTCTTCTGCCTCTCTCTTGTGTCTCTCCAAATCTGTCACCAGCTCCTCCCAGCCCTCTCTTTTCACATCAACAAGTCCATCCCACAAGTGGGATTAACAAGCTCTGGGTTTTAACACAATCAAACCAAAAACCAAGCCAATACAGGGTAATCTTAAAATGACATTACTATTACAGTGATATAGGACTTGAGCTCAGTAGGGCTGGATACAGAGCTCTGAGAATTTTCTGCAAAAAATGATCACTGGGCCTAAAGGAGCAGATATCATCAAGTTAGAGGATAGAGAGAAAAAACAATAGAGAACAGAAAGAAAAACAAGAATGTCATGGGGTGGCTTCAAATACTTAAAGCAGCTAGCATGTACTTGGAGTCTTCTATTAGCCAGAATAATCATTCCCAGTTCCTTCAACCCACCATCCTGTGACATGAATTCAGGGCACTTCACCATCCTTGTTACTCTCTTCTGGATGTTTTCTCCCAATCAATGTCCTCAAACTGCATCACTCAGAAAGACAATATTCTAAACATGGTTTGATCAGTGCAGAGTCCAACAGGGCTATCATCACTTCCTTATTCCCAAAAGCTATGCTTTTCCTAATGCTACTCAAGATCATGTTAACTTTTTTGACTACTCAGTCACACTGCTGACTCATATTGAACTTTCAATCCACTAAAACTCCATGAATATTTTACAAATTTGACCATACCGCCAGCATCTCAGCTTTGGAAAACTGATTTTGAACTCAACTGTTAGCCTTACATTTGTCCCTATTAAATAGTATCTTACTAGATTCAGCCCAGTGCTTCCAAGACAGTCAGCCAAATAAATAAAAACTTCAGCAGTTGGTGACTTCTGTGCAAAGACAGACATAAAGGAGGAGGGCAAAATAAGTATTGGAAAATGTGGTTCCCTAGCAAGAAATAGCGAGAGGCCAAAAGTTTGTAGCTTATACAAAAGACACACACCTGTAGATAACGAAGAAATCTAGGAATCCCTGGATATGGACAACACCAAGTACCATCATAAAAAAAAAAAAAAAAAAAAGAAATTTATTTTAACAGATGGGAAAAGACTGGTTAATGCTGTGGGAATCATTTCAGAATCAAGATAATCAGACTCTGAACTTACAAGTATTAAGCAAAGATCAAAATCAACACCAAATTCGAAGAATAAAATAAGAAAATGCATCATGCAATTGTGACATACAATTAAACAAATCCAATCTAAACTATTAAAATTAACTGCTGAGGCTTTAAAATGATAAATGACAAAAGAATACTAACATCAGCCATCTCTCACCATTAGGTAAGGAATGTAAAATCAATTTATGAAGAGTCTGTTATATTTTGCATTTGAGCACTATGCAGGTATATTTATAGTGATCGTGGGCGCGGTGAATATTGCACTGACGCTACAGAGAGTGGTTACAGAGAACTGCACTTTGAAAAACTGAACAATGAACTGTCTAAAGATCTATAGAAGGGGCTGATTAAGTAAACGTTATTTGTATTACTGAAATTATCTGTATCTATGAAATCGCACTAAAGTTTTTTTCATATAAAGGGTGATCTAAAAGTCAGCACAGCTTTAAGCATTAGTAATTTTAATTACCTAAAACTGCATTCAGATTTCTGGAACAGTCTGTATTTTATTTTCACCAACAATATGATAAGTTCTTCAAGGGGAGGGTTAAGGATAACTATGCTTTCTAACTCCCTAGTATTCCCCAATGTGCTTAATGCAGTGCTGCTGGGCTAATTTAGGAAACCAGAGTTCTGGTACTGAATATCTAAGGAATTGAGAAGAATAAGTTCTGCTCTACCTTATTCACAAAATAGTTATTAAATCAAAATTATATAATTAATGTAAAGTTAATCTAAAAGTAAAATGCACCTTTTTTAAATCAAAGCATTGAAACAGTAGTTCTTTCTTTTCTTTTTCATGGTTGAGAATAATTTTTTGAAATAACTAAATTTTCCATTGACCAGTGATGAAATCTCCCTTCAAGTTCTTATTACATGGTTCAATGTTGTAGTTTAAACTGCCTTTAACAAAAGCCCTTTCAGTATATTATTTCAGTTAAATTAATTTCTCGTAAAAGGCCAACACTCATAGTTTTCTCTGTAAGGAACAGTATTAGTGAAAGGTTCCAGAGCAATATATTCAAGTCCACATTTTTTCATTTATTTGCTTTTCAAATTCCTTACCCAACCCTTTACACATTCCCTTATCTTTCTTTGTTCTAACTTTTTTGAAAATTTACATCAAGATTGTACCCAGGCTGTCAATTAACTCCACGACAATTTTTTTTTTTTCACAAAAGAGCAAGAATATAGCTACAAAAAATACAGTTACAAAGAAAATGAATCATCCCTCTATGGTTTTTTTCAGCTTTAACATTCTCAGGGTGAGTCTACAGAATAAGTTATGTATGCTACTGTATTCAGCATTCAGTTACTGCTCTTCCCACTAAGTCCAAAAGCAGTAAAATAAGTCTAATCAGGGATGCTGTTCCTGCTCCAAGTTTCAGAGATGGGTAGGAATAATGAGCAGAAACAGGAATACACAAGAGTTTATTGTAACAATAATAATACAGCTTTAATGTTCAGGAAAGGCAAAAAACACTTCAAATTTCCACCAGTTCATAACAAAGTCAAACCTCTCATCTGATGTCACTGATTTTCTTTTGTCATCTAGTTGTAGCTATTCTGGGCACAGGTATTACTGATCTTTTATTAGTAGTGTATTAATCTCCTAAAACTATTATCCATATCATGTAAAGGAAAGTACACAGAGTTAGGAGTCAAGAAACATGGGTTCTATCTAGTTCTAGACTTACCACCAAACTGCAAAGCAGCCTTGAATTTTCTTGGCTTTGGGCCAAAGTTTTTCAGAATCTAAAAAGAATCAATTTTATAAGGATTCATTAAGTGCCTAATGTGCCAGGCCCCTACTAAATCTACAGTAGCAAAACTCAAATAGTCCTATCTTCAAGAAACTCACATTTTATTAGTAGAGACAAGTATACACATACAGGACACAGATAGAACAAACTAAAAGGTAAGTGTGGATGATGAGGCACTAGTTGATAGGGTTGTAAGGTATAACTTGCAGTGAAGTTTTCCCATTCTGAACATCCTATATACATTCTTATTACTTCCTTATACTTTGTAACTAAATTCAGTATCATTTCCCCACATATATATGTAGGTTATTGTGTATTTCAAGGTAATATAAGAGCTATTGAGAATTAATACAATTGATTGGATTAACCACTGAGATGAAATTAGAGGTGTTTTTAGTTTGGGGAAATGAATGGTAGTGTGAGAGGTAGCAAAGGGTTAAGTTTCTATAGAACTGCAAGAATTGCTGAAACAAGACTACTGATAAAAAGTACCAGACAGCAGCCTTGGGAAGAGTTGAAGCAGTAGCTTTGGGAAGAAGTTGGGTTCCCAGTTCCCAGAGAACTCCTAGATAATACTAAAAATGAAATAATGCAGAATAAAAGGAACTGGCAGCAACAGGTGGATTTGACCAATCAGAAAGCAGACAGTGGCTCTGGAACACTCAGACCAGATAAGGACACATCTAGGTTGCACTGAAGAGGTTTCAGTATTCTGAGGTTGTTACTGCACTTGCGTAGTGGACCTCATATATTATGTATGTTATCTAACAAAATTAGAGCCTCATTAGTAATAATTAGGGTAATGAATGGAGAGGGTTTTGCCTTTGCTGGCATTAATAAGAAGACTGTGAGCTTACCTAACCCACCAATGGTAAGGTGGGACAGTGGAGAAGGTGTGGAATTCCCACATTAGGGCTTTATGATCTTGCTTTTGCCTTCTGTAGTGCTCTCCTCCCTTCTGACTTTCTTGTTGAATTTGGGGACACCCTTTCTAGAGAAAAATAGTAATGAAGTTTTTGATTCTACTCTGAGAAGTCTCTGAGTCATTTTGGGTGACTGGTCTTCTGACACATACAGGGTGACCAGCAAAAAGCTCCTATGGAAGGTGACATGAGCTGAGTCTTGAAGAAAACCAGTGATTCCAAGACACAGAGGAGGGAAAGGAGATCATTAAAGGCATAAAGAATAACCAATGCAAATGCACAGGGACGGAAGATGAAGTGCATATAAGCAACAGCTAGACTGTAGAATGCTGGAAGGGGAATTGTGTGTAAAAAGTCTAGAAAGGCAGAAAGGGGCCAGATTAGGAAAAGCTTTTCCAGACAGATTATATATTTGATGTAAGAAATCAAAGGGATCCATTGGAGTTTACTGAATAGGTGAATTACATGATCAGATCTGTACTTTTAGGAAAATCATTCTGACAGTTATTTGGAGGATGTATTGAAGAGGAGAGAAACTTGAGGCAGGAAAATCAAATGGGATTTTATTTGAATATGACATGAGGAGGGCCTGAACTAGCACTATAGATTATAACAAATAATGACATGTGATAACAAATTTGTGTCATATTTAATGTAGCTTTACAATAAAATTTTCAAGATTCTATTATAGAATCAATGAAACATTGAATCTTAAAGTTGAAGCTATGTCAAAAACTTCTGGTCCAACCTGTTACCAGAATAAAAGCTCCTTGCTATGTTATGGCCAAGAAGCAGCATCCAATTGAAAAAGTCCAATAACAGTGAATTACCTCCTCAGACAACTTATTTCACTTGCAGAAAACTTGAAATGATAGAAGGTTGTGCCCTTACATGTATGGAGGCAAAGAAACGGGGGCCTGGCACCATCCCTCTAGGGAATGACTCCATCTTTAAAATAATCTTTTCAGTATAAATAAGAAAGGCATATTTCTCTTCTATATCAATTCTTTTGCAAGGCCAATTCACAGATATAGTTCAAAGCCCCTAAAGAATAACACAGATGAATAACACAATAAACCAAATTGCTGTTTTCCCTCCAAACACAGAAGACTGCCCTTCCAATTCATAATACTCTATATATTTTTGGTAATTTATTATAAAGGAGAGCACTTACATGAATGACACAAGAAAACTTTATCTAAATTTGTCTCTCTACACTTTCCATCCATTCTGCTCTCCAAGGAAAAATTATACTGAGTTGCCATAAAAAGAAATGGTTCTCCTTGTTAGCTAATGAAGGAAAACAATAACAAAAATTTTCATATGTGTAAGAGACAGGAAATTTGACTAGACAGCCTCTGAAATCGTTTTCAAACAAAAATGTCTTTTTAAATCCCTTGGCTATTCATAAAAGTACAGTGAATTTCATTACAGCAACTTCAATGTCAAAACTACTTGGGTTTAACCAAGTCAGGATATATGCAAAAGATAAACAAAGCCCCAAGAAACTATTTTCTCTGTTTCAATGGTGTCAGTTAAGGTAAGAGATATTTCCATAAAATAAATAAATAGGCTTTTTGGGGGGACGGAGCCAAGATGGCAGCATGGAAGCAGGAAAACTCCGTGAGCAACCCCCAACAACCACTTCAAATACCTATAAAATATGACTGTAAACAAATTTTAGAGCTACAGAACCCACAAAGTGACATAGAGAAACAAACCTCCCACTGAACGAAGCCTGGAAGGGTTCATCCCAGCACACTGGAAGCTGGGCCCAGCTGCATGTGAGCCTGTGGTTTTAGGCCCAACAGCAGGTGGAGCAGACTTCAGGAGACTGGATCATGAGCAGCTGTGGAGGCTTCCAGAATTATCAACCCATAAATGCCAAAGACAAAGTAAAAGGTTAGTGTAGAACTCTTGGAACTGGGGGGACAAAGGCACAGTCCAGCCTCAGCCCCTGGAGTGAGAAGTGGTTGGAGGTGCAGCAGCTGTGCAGCCGCCTCACGTGGCTGCTTCAGAGCTCCCGGCCTGCAGATAATAGAGGGGCCAAGAAACCATTCAGAGGGTAATCGCTCTTGCTTTAACCTTCTGCAACCTGGATTGCGGTCTTGGGTGGTAGTCCTGAGGTGTGTGACCAGTGAGCCAGAGCACGTGGGTGCTGTAGAAACAGTGCCCTCCTAATAGCTCCGGTAGCTGAGAAAACCCCAGCAATTTGGGACATAGCTCTCCTCTCTGGAAGCAGAGTTCTACTGTAGCAAAGAGCTCAAAAGTAACATAACTGAGTAGCAACATGACCAAACAAAGGAAGCAAAGCAAGCACAGCAATCCAACTTTAGATTCCGTTTTGGGGGACAAAAAGGATTAAAGCATGGAACTGGAGGAAGACAAAGAAGTCAGAACTTTCTCACCAAAAGCTTCCAAGAAAAATATGAACTGGTTACAGGCCATAGAGGAACTTAAGAAGGATTTTGAAAACCAAATGAGAGAAGTGGAGGAAAAATTGGGAAGAGAAATGAGAATGATGCAAGAAAATCATGAAAAGAGAGTCAACAACCTGGCTGAAGAAAATAACACCTGAAAAAATAGACTAACTCAAATGGCAAAAGAGGCTCAAAAAGCCAATGTGAGGAGAAGAATGCCTTAAAAAGCCAAATTTGCCAGATAGAAAAAGAATCTCAAAAACTCACTGAAGAGAATCATTTTTCCTTCAGAATTAGATTGGAGCAAATGGCTTTACTGGAGCTAGTGACTTTATGAGAAATCAAGATACTAGTAAACAGATCCAAACAAATGAAAAAGTAGAAGGCAATGTGAAATATCTCATTAGAAAAACCACTGACCTGGAAAACAGATCCAGGAGAGATAATTTAAAAATTATTGGACAACCCGAAAGCCATGATCAAAAAAAGAACCTAGAAATCATTCTTCAAGAAATTCTCAAGGAAAATTGCCCTGATATTTTTGAACCAGAGGGCAAAATAGAGGTTGAAAGAATCCACTGATCACCTCTTGAAAAAGATCCCAAAAAGAAAACTCCTAGGAATATTATAGACAGGTTCTGGAATTCCCAGATCAAGGAGAAAATATTACAAGCAGTCAAGAAGAAACAATTTGAATATTGTGGAAACACAATCAGGATGACATAGGATCTAGCAGCTTCTATATTAAGGGATTGAAATATGATATTCTGGACATTAAAGGAGCTAGGATTAAAACCAAGAATCACCTACCCAGCAAAACTGTGAATAATGTTTCAGGGGGAAATACAGTCATTCAATGAAATAGAGGACTTTCAAGCATTCTCGAAGAAAAAACCAGAGTTGAATAGAAAATATGACATTCAAATACAAGAAGCAAGAGAAGCATGAGAAGGTAAACAGGGAAAAAAAGGAATTTATCAAAGTTGAACTATTTACATTCCTACATGGAAAAACGATAATTGTAACTTATGAAACTTTTCTCAGTATGAGGATAGTTGAAGGGAATATAAATATATATGTATACGTACATATATATGTCTATATAGGAGGGTATATATGCACATGAATACATATGTCAGTGTATATATGTATGTATACAGGTATACATAGACAGAGGGAACAGGATTCATTGAATAGGAAGGGATGATATTTAAAAGGTAAAATTGAGAGGTGAGAGAGGAATATAATGAGAGGATATGGGGACAGACAGAATGGGGTAAATTATCTCATAATGAAGAGGCAAGAGATAACTGTTACAATGGAAGGGAATAACAGGAAGGCGAAAGGCAATAGGTCAACCTTACTCTCATTGAATTTGACTTAGTGAGGGAATGACATACACACTAAATTGGGTATCTTGCCCTACAGGAGAGTAGGGGGAAGGGAATGAGAGGGGGGATGATGGAGAGGAGGACACACTTTTGAAAAGGGACAGGATCAAAGTAGAGAATGGAACAAGTCGGGGCAGGATAGGATGGAGGGAAATATAATTAATCTTTCACAATATATCCACTATGGAAATGTTTTGTGTAACTACACATGTAAAATCTATATTGAATTGCTTATCTTCCCAGTAAGGGTGAGTTACAAGGGAGGAAGGGAAAGAATCTGGAATTTAAACTTTTAAAACCAAATGTTTTTAAAATATTATTTATTATTATTATTATTTACATGCAACTGGGAAATAAGATATAGTCACTGGGGTATGGTCATCTATCTTGCCCTACTAGAAAGTCAGAGGGGGGCTGACGGAGGATATAGGAGAGAGCAGATTGGGGAACGGGGTATACAGTGGGATCGCTGTTTTGGGGTGGTGGGTAAGGGAAAGACAGGGAGAAAATTTGTAACTCAAAATCTTGTGGAAATGAATGATGTAAACTAAAAATAAACATAAAATTTAATTTAAAGGGGTGGCTAGGTGTTGCAACAAATAGAGCACCAGCCCTAGAGTCAGGAGGACCTAAGTTCAAATCCAGCCTCGGACACTTAACACAAAAACTAGCTATGTGACCTTGGGCAAGTCACTTAACCCCAATTGCCCTTCAAAAAGCAAAAACAAACAAAAAAAATTTAATTTAAAAAAGATCAGCCTTTGAAACTATCAAGAAAAATGAAAACAAATTTCATCTTTGTTTAAAGTATCTCAAGTTTTCACACAAATATAACTAAAAACACCTAAGCTCTGACTCTTAAGAAATGTGTATTCTTCTGAGAGTGGTATGGCTTTTGAAAATAAAAATTGGTTTTCTTAGAAGAAATTAAAAGTAAGTACTATCCATGAATAAAAATACTGATGCTGTGCTCCAAGACCAATGGGAAAAAAGAAATTATGAACAGAAATCAAGTGTAGTGTAAAGAGCCCTTAATTGGAATCAAAACTCACAGCTGAGTTCGAACTATGCTAGTAACTTAGTAGCTTTATGACCTTAAACAAGAGAACCAGTTTTCCCATTTACTTAACTGTGTAACCTTGGGCAAGCAACTTTTTCCTCCCTGAGCCTCAGTTTCCTCACTTATAAAATAGAGGGTAATTATGCTTATTATTACTCCCCTAGGATACTGTAAGGATTTTGTAAAACACAAAATTACAGGATTTTAGAGGGAGAAGGAACCTCAGTGGTCACCTAACCCAACGCATATCTAAAAGGACTATACACTATAACACATATAAGTGCTCATCCAGCCTCTGCTTGAACACCTCCAAAAAGAGGCAACTCATCACGTCTAGAGGCACACAACTCCTCTTGGACAGCCCTAATTTGTAGGAAGTTTTTTCTTCACTTTGTTTTTCCCCCCTAGAATTCAAGAAAATATGTCTAAATTTGTCTTTCTGCAACTTACACCCACTGATTCTGGTTTGACTCTCTGTGGTCAAAGAGAACAATTATAATCCTTCCTCCACATGACAGCTCTTCAAATACTTGAAGATAACCACCATGTCTTCTCCAAGTCAAACATAATTCTCCTATGACATAGAATCAAATCTATCCTTCATTATCCTGGTGACCTTCCTTAGACATCTTCAACTTATCAATTATCTTCTTAAACCACAGTGAAAAGAACTAAAAATCCCAACAAATGAGTTCTGATGATGGCAGAACACAATGAAACTATCAGTTCCCTACTCCTGGAAGCTACGCCTCTTAATGCAGTTCAAAACTGCATGAGATTTTTTGAGCTTACAGTCTAAAAAACAAAAAGGAAAAAGAAAAACCAAAAACCCCAAACAAATTCTATCTTGTTCAGAATAAGTACTGTCTATCTAACAAATCCTCCTTCATTTTCTATTTGTGAAGCTAATCTGGTTCAAACAATGCTTCATTTTTTTTGGATCCTAACTCTGTCATCTAGTATGTTAGCTATTCCTCCCAGTTTCATGTCAGTTGCAAATGTGATGAGGGGCAGCATATATGCCTTTATTCAAGTCATTGATAAAAATGCAAATCATTGATAAAAAAAAAAGTCTTAAGCCCAAATCTCTGGGGTATTCCACTACAGGCACCACTTGCCACACTAACTAATAAACCATTAACAACTAGTTTTGAGTCTATCCATTCAAACAATTCTAAATCCATTTGACTTTATTATTAGCTAATCCATGTATTTCCATAAGAATAAGCAGATACTTGATCAAAAACTGCTAAAAACTAGATAAACTATATTCATAGCATTCCCCTCATCTACTAGTTTAGTAATCCTATCAAAAAAAGATTTGTTTGATAGTTTGGCATGGTCTGTTCTTGCTGATATCAAGCTAATTCCTTTTAATTAGCTTCCCTTTATAAATGTCTGCCAATCATCTCTATAATGATCAATTCTAGAATTACCCTAGGAGTCAAAGACAAGCTTATTGGCATATATAACTTTCAGACTTTTTTCTCTACCCTTTTTTGAAAATCCAGACATTTTGCCCATCTCCTATGCTGGACAGCTCCCATTTCATGATCTTTCAAATATATCTGCCATTTCTTTTAAGACTCAAGGATATAATATATCATAACTTGAATTGGTTAACTTGAATTTATCAAAGGCAATTAGATACACTTTTGCTACCTTCTTAATAATTAATCATCACTGGAATAGTGGAAAGGGTATGGCCTCAGAGACATGAAGACTTGGGTTCAAGCCCCACCTTTAACTCATACTGACTGTGTGACTCTGGGGAAGTCACTTAAATTCTCAGTGCTCTAGGAAGCTCTATAAGTTGCAGAGAAGGTGCCAACTTGCTTTAGTAATGTGAGTTTCCTCATCCAGGAGTTCCTTATATCAATAAAATCACAGGCCTTATCCCTGTGGCCGTCCCTTACCTATCCTGGGCATCAACTCCCTGCTAGGAATTTCTGTTCTGACATTTCCAGTGCAAAGGCTATCCTCCCTAAAAGAGAAAATAGAAGCAAATTCAGAATTGAAGTCATTCCATGACTACACCTTGCTACCATCCACCCCCCCCCCTCAAGTCCTAGCTATCACCTAGAGGTATCAGTGTGACCTCTTGACATGTCTGAGTTTCAGTTTCTGCATATATAAAATAAGGGAGTTGGACTGACATGCCTATCTAAGGTTACTGTTGTTCAGTCATTTTCAGTTATGTCCAATTCTTCATGACCCCATTTGGGATTTTCTTGACAAAGATACTGGAGTGGTTTGCCATTTCCTCCTCCAACTCATTTTATAGATAAGAAAACTGATGTAAACAGGATTCAGTGACTTGTCCAGGGTCACACAATTAGTAAGAATTAGGTCAGATTTGAACTCACAAAAATGAGTCTTTCTGACTCCAGTCCAGCACTTAATCCACTCACTGTACCATTTAGCTGAGTTCATAGAAGCCTTTCCATATTTTTCTGAAACCATCTAACCTTATCATTTCTTATAGCACAATAGCATCCCATCAATCATATACCACAACTTATTTAGCTATTGGTTCCCATTATTTCCGAAAGAATTTCCCCTTGCTGGTTCCTCTACTTCTTAAGGATGAAATTAACATGAAGACAAGTAAAAAGTTAGTAGCTGCTCTGCTTTCAGCAAAAAGAGGATTCCAGCAGATCCCTAACTAACTGAAGCTCCCCATCACCACCGTATGACACGTCTGTGCCAGACTTATGATCTCAGGCAGTACATAAACATTTATTAAGTGCCTACTATGTGCCAGGCACTCTACTAAGCATTGAAGATACAAAATACTTGCCCTGAAGAAGCTTAT
Organism: Petaurus breviceps papuanus; assembly: GCF_028583685.1. Taxonomy (NCBI): domain Eukaryota; kingdom Metazoa; phylum Chordata; class Mammalia; order Diprotodontia; family Petauridae; genus Petaurus; species Petaurus breviceps. The sequence continues at coordinate 8,102,349 of NW_027187340.1, forward strand.
AATCTAATGATGTTTTCCAAATTCATCTTTATGTTTAATGCATCTATAATATATGCCAATGATAAATTACTTGTCTCTCCCACCAATGACCTTCACTGAAATACTCTCAATGCCCCATCTCTGATTCCTGGATAGACTCACATAATACTTAACATTTATATAGCACTTAATTTACATGCATATACCTGCTTAATATGCAATGCCACTACTCTCCTCCCTTTTACCTATTCTAGTTCTTCTGAATAATTTATAACCACCCAAAGCCAGTGCCCAATTATAGGTTTTAGCCTGCCAAGTTTATATATTTTTGTATATACTTGTTTATTTTGTCCCATGTGTTATAATTTATGCTCTATCAAGGACAAGGACTGCCTTCTTTGTATCCCCCCAGCACCAAGAGCAGTGCCTGGAAGACAGAAATTATTGAATAAAAACCTTGTTGACTGATTGATTCCACTTCTGATACTTACTAGCTTTATGACAATGGCCAAGTCACTTAACTTCTCTAAGCTGCACTTTTCTTATTTTTAAAAGGAATAATAGTTATAAGATTAGAGGCTCAAATTAATAACATCTAAGATCTAAAACTGGATGATGTATGCAAAGCTCTTTGCAAGTGATAGAATTCTAAATAAAAAAACTTATTATCATTAATAGTAGTAGCAGCATTGAGAATACAGTTAAAGGTCACACTCAGATTTTCTACAAGTCAGATGCATGGGGGTAAATCAGTTTATAATTAGACTAATACGGCATATAATAGGTAGAAAGTAGGAGAAATAACAATTAAAACAAGGAATACAGATAAACAGAACAGACAGAACAGAAAAAGGAGAGGCTCTAAACAGTGAGTGATTTTTCCAATATTATGGTCATTGACCTTTGTATTAGTAAAGTGTAAAATGGTGTAGTCTGCTAAACTTAAATTGTAGCTAACTTAAAAGCCTACCCAAACTTAGAAGCATTAAACAGGAAAAAAAAAATAACAATTTAAAAAAAAATATTGCTATAGGAGTTAACAGTGTCAGTTTTCTGGAGAAATCATAAAGAACAACTTGAAAAACTTAAATCTATCAATAGGAAGTATGGAAACCAAGAAAACCATTCCAATAGCCTGAAGGATTGTTTACTTATTATGTATTTATTATTACTTATTATTTATTATTATTTATTATTACTTATTATTACTTATTATGTATACTTATTATGCTTACTGTATTAAATACAAGTTATCCTCCCTATTTAAAAAGCTTGGGAAAGGATTTAAGCAATCTCTCTACACATAGGCTTATTATAGAAGGTGGAAAAACTCCTCAAAATCTAAGAAATAACCCAGAAGAGAACTGGGAAATAACAATAATACTAACAAGAAGAAGAAAAGTTACTATCTATATATCACTTTAAAATTTACAAAGTGCTTTACCAGTTATGTCATTGGATCGTCATAAGGAACAAGGGTTTATAGTTTACGTAAAGTGCCAAGGCCTAAAGGCTTAGAATAAAAAGAAAGGTAAATACATTCTACCTGCTCTCAAGAAAAGCACATTAAAATAGGGTGGGAGGAGAATACAAAGTCCCAAAATGTCCTAAGAAATACTGATTACATAAAGTACCTTTATCCTAACAACTGTATCATATCTACAAAAACAGAAATGCAAGATTTTGTATCATTAGGTTAGGTATTTAAATAATTTGTACTTAATCTCATATAAAAAAACATATATCTATTTCACCATAATTTCCTAAAACTATGCAACTATTTTAGTTTCCTAAAGAAACTGGTATAAATGAGAGAAATGTTATTTACTTTATTATCTAAATTACTAAAATTAAAATGTTCAATAATACTTCAGAAGTCACAAATTATCAACTCAGCAAAAAGTAATCAGTAATGTAAAAAGGCATTTTATATGAAAATAACTCTGTAAATGGGCAGTTTTCCTTATGTCCCTAAAACAAATGTTAAATTAGAGCAGTTAATTTCTTCTTCCTTCCTCAGGGGAAGGACTTAAAACAGTCACAGACGCTAATTGGATTTTTGTCCTTGCTCCTCTTTTTTCTCTACCTTCTCTACTGTCTGACCTTTTCTCTCCATTTTTTCCTCCCTCTTCCTTGCCCTTCCCTTGTAGCCCTAATCACCTCTATTTATAGAAACTAGAAGTACTTCCAAGTCTCTGAAATTGGAAATACTTCTAGTTTTAGGTGTCAGATATCTATCTCACTTCTGCCATAAGACACTGGAGAGTACTACACTACCAAAGTCTGATACACAGGATGGTATTGAATTTTACATCTAAGTCTAGCTGAGAAACTTCATTTCCTACAGATCAACAGCTATAGTGCTCTGGGTAAAGGAAAAAATACTAATAAAGTCAGACCAGGACTGTATATCCAACATGATCTCCTATAATCTAAAATGTACCCTGTTGAGCAATAGAATTCTCTGAACTACCAAAAAAAATTACAGTAGTATTAATAACAATAATAATTCATTTGTATGGGGCTTTAAGATTTATGAAAATGTTTTTTCAGGTAATATAGAGAATTCAAATAAATGACTGAAAAAAATTCTTAAATTTAATAAATGCTAAGGTAACATAAAAAAATTCTATTTCATTTTCAGAAAGTCAGGTCATCCTTTTTACAATATAATCATATGATAAAATCAGTAAATCATTTACAGAATGTGCTGGCACATGATGTGCAAATATAAACCATTGCTCCATACAAACTTTAAGGGGACAAGGTTCAGAGCAGCTCAACCAAGTCTTCTAAAACATAACTTCAAAGGTAATTGAAATAAATCACTTCTGTTCATTTGCTTTTCACTCTGTCCTACAATTCAAATTACCACTAATTTTAACTATAAGTTACAATCATTAGCTCTAATAAAAAATTAATTAATCATGTCAAATAAACCATAAATCATGTATCTTTAATCACTCAATGTAAAAATAGTCTGTGAAATAGTCTATATTACATTACTGAGTACAACTCTCTGCAATAACAAGAGTTTAAAAATAACTGTTTGATGATGGTGGTTTGATGAAGTAAAATTCATCTGTTATAGAAGATAGATGAAAATTATCCAGTAATGCCATTTCGGACACAAGCTTCTGTCTTTCATCAGTAAAATGGGAGTAAAAAATGCTTGTACTGCTTACCCTCAAATGGTTGTTGTGAGAGTAAAATGAAATTACATATACAAAGGACTACATATGTAAATGTAAACTATCAGTATTCCAATCTCAAAGTTTACTTTCAAAATAAAGATTTCTTTTCCCATGGAACACTGAAGATTCTAGACAGGAATGAAAGAATAAGATTTTACTCTGGAACTCGAGTAATCTATCCATCTTACACATGCAGTCAGTCAACAAGCACTTATCAAGCACTGGGATTAAAAACAAAAGGCCAAAAGAACCACGGTCCCTAACCTCAAGGTGCTCAGAGGTTAATGGTGGAGACCACATGCAAACAACTATGTGCATACAAGGCACATACAAGTGCAAATGAGAGATATTCTCAAAGGGAAAGATCTCTTACTGAAAGTGGGATTTCAGCTGAGTCTGTAAGTGAAATCCAAGAAGGAGAAGGATGGATGAGAAGCCTTCTAGGTATGGGAGACAGTCCATGAAAAGGCATGGAGAGTTGGGAGATGGGAAGCTCATATGTACTCTTTGAATCCAGTCACACTGGCCTGGTTGTTCCACAAAACAAGACCCTCCACTTCTTGGCTCCTGGCATTCTCAATGGTTGCCCTGCCCTGCCTGGAATACTCTCCCTCCCCTGCTCAGATTCCTGATTTCTCTGGTTTTCTTTAAGGCTCAGCTAAAATCTCACCTTCCACAGGAAGCTTACCCAACCTTCTTAATTCCAGCACCTTCCTTCTGTTAATTACTTCTCCTTTATCCTTTAATAGCTTGATTTGTATATGTTTTCATGTTGTCTTTCCCATTAGATTGTAAGCTGCTTGGAAGCAGCAACTATTGCTTTTTTGTATCCCCAGTGATTAGAACTGTAGTTCCAGTTTAAATCTGGAATATAAATCTAGAACTAGTAGGCATTTAATAAATATTTATTAGTTGATTGATATGTGAAGAACAGCAAAAAGTCCAATGTCACTGGATCACAGAGAACATGAAAGGGAGTAAAGTATAATAACATTAGAGGGGCAGAAGAAGTCAGGTTGTAAAGGGCTTTAAAAGCCAGAGAGGATTTCTTTTTATATTTCATCCTGGAAACAGCAAAGACACACAAGACTTTACTTAGTACAGCAAAGATATAGAAAGATCTACCCTTTTGGAAAATTACTTTGACAGCTTTTAAGTGGGAAAATTTAAAAAAAAAAACCTATAGCAATAGTCCAAGCATGAGGTGCTAAGGGCCTGTATCAGGCTGGCAACTGTATGAGTTGACAGAAGGGGAGATTAACTAGAGATATTGCAAAGGTAGAAATGAAGGAACTCATCAAGACAATGGATATGTGGGAAGAGTGAAAGTGAGGAGCCCACAATGACACCCAGTGTAGGTAAATAAAGGGCAGCTAGGTGGCCTACCTGGAGCACCAGGCCTGTAGTCAGGAAGACCTGAGTTCAAATCTGGCCTCAAACACTAGCTGTGTGACCCCTGGCAAGTCTCTAAACTCTGTTTGCCTCAGTTTCCTCATCTGCAAAATGAGCTGGAGAAGCAACCGGCAAATCACTCCAGTATTTTTTGCCAAGAAAACTCCAAATGAGGTCATGGAGAGTTGGACATGACTGAAACAGCTGAACAACAACTAGGTGAATAAAAGAATGTCAGCATCCTTGACAACAGGGAACTTTTAAGTGAAGAGTTTAGGGAAAAGAGAATGTTTAAAATGACAAGACATCCAAGAAGGTAAGGGCATAAACATTTATTTATATAGCACCTTCTACGTAACATATACTATGCTAAGTTCTTCAAAAATAATAATGATAGCTAACATTAATATAGCATTTACTACATGCCAGGTACTGTGCTAAATAAACCCTTTACCAATATATCATTTTGACCCTTACAAGAACCCTATGCTATTGTTATTCCCATTTTACAGATGAAGAAACTGAGGCAAAGAGGTTAAGTGACTTGCCCAGGGTCACACAGCTAGTAAGTGAGGCTGGATTTGAACTCAGTTCTTCATGACTCCAGGTCTGGTGTTCTATGCACTGCACCCCTAGTGGTATCATTTAAGGTGTCCAACAGGCAACTGGTGATAGGAGATCAGAGGTCGAGAGACATTAGAGCCGGATAAAGAGATCTGAGAATCATCTGCACATAGATAACTGAATGTATGGGACTGGATGAGACTACCAAGTGAGAAGGTATAGAGGGAAAAGAGAAGAGGATCCTGGACAAAATCTTAAAGGACACCCACGGTCAATGGATGTGACATGGAAGAAGATTCAGCAAAGTAGACTGAAAAGAAGGCCAACAGTTGTAGAAAACCTAGAGAGAGAACGAAGTCTCCAGGACAAGAGGATGACTGAGAGTGTCAAATGTTGCAGAAAAGTCAAGATGGATGAGGATTGAGAAGAGACCATGGGCAATTAAAAGATCACTAGTAACTTTAGAAAAAGCTTTGTTTGAAAGGCATAATGAAAAAAGTTTAGAAGTGAGAAGATGGCTTCTTCCAACAAATTTTACTGTAAAAGGGAGGAGAGATGCAGGAAAATTGCTACCAGGGATGGATGAATCAGGTGAGAGGGTTTTTTGTTGTTGTTGTCGTTGGGAGACATGTTATGTTGGTAGACGGCAAGGAAGCAGCCAGGAAGAAGAGAAAGAAGATTAGTGATAGTGGGGATGATATTGAGGGCAATCTGCTAGAGAAGAAAGGAGGGAATTAGATCACTGGTGCACATAGAGGGGTTTGCCTTGGCAAGAAGATCCACTTCTTTATGTGAGACAGAAGCGTGAAAGATAGTAGGGGAAGACATCTCAGCAAAAGGAGATGCAAAGGTCAGGGGAAGGAATTTCACTCAAATAGCCTCAGTTGTTTTGCTTTTTTTTTCTAGTAAAGAGCAAGACAAGCAACCCAGCTGAAAGGGTGGGAGTAGGGGATGCCAGGAGAAGCCTGAGGGTAGTGAACTGATTAGGGTAGTATAAAATGGTTGCCTTGCTACAGTAAGGGACAAACTGAAATTAAGTAACATTAATCTGTAGTGGATCCAGTTATCATAGTGCCATGATTTTTTCTGGTTCCATTCAACAGCACATATATAGGAACAAAGCATGTTAAAGTCCTAAAATCCTTTTGATTAATTCTGAAGGTTAAGTTGCTTTATCATTGTTTTTTAAGAAACTAAAAAAGTGGGCTTCAAGCATCAGTACCTCAAGATTACCTCTAGAATGAGCACTAATTTCATTGTTTTCAATTTTGTTATTTGTGGGTTTGGAGGGCAGGGAAGGGAGCAATGGAGTGGACTGAGGTGGGAAGGGAGACATAAGATTATGGTTCTAGATGGATCCTAGTAAGAAAAAAAAACCTTTATACAATAAATAGGTCAACAAATGATACGTTTTAAAGTAATGTAATCAAAATGTCAGAGGTTCCTCTCTGTTCTTAATAGCTAAATTGCTGGCTGGGAGTGGGAATATACTATAGTTCATGTTGTCAAGTTTCATATTATGCAAATCCTCTCCCCAACTTTACTAGTAAAATAAGTTGCAAGAGTACAGGGAAGAGATGAATTGACAGTTAATATGTATCTTTCCTTTCTGTTTTTCTTTACCCAGTCTAAGCCATTTCCTAGAGTCAGAAGAGAGTAAGATAACAGTATATTTAGGTAGGTACCGTGTTTCTCCGATAATAAGACACTGCCTTATTAATTTTTTTGGAAAGAAAACCACCAGAGGGCTTATTTTCAGGGGAGGGCTTATGTTGTCCTGCCTCAGCTCTCCTCCGCGGCACTGCTCTCAATGGCGCCAGCAAGCAAATCACTGGGGAAGAACAGGATGACGTGCTCACTACTGCAGCTCTGATTGGATGCAGCTCGGAGCGCGGCATGCGTTTCACCCGGGGTGGGGACGGTGCATACAGAAGGTACTGTAATGTAGCGTGTAGTGCAGGGGATCACCTTCACTACAGTAGCAATCTCAATAGGGCTTATTTTTGGGGGAGGGCTTATTTTAGAGGAATCTTACACCATAAGGGGAGGGCTTATTTTCGGGATAGGTCTTATCAGGGAAATATGGTAGATCTTCACACACCTTGGTTAGTATTTGAGAAAGTAACTGGTGAAGGAGGATAATATGGCTAGACCTTCAGCTAGAAGACTTGAATTTAAATGGCTGTGTGACCTTAGGAAAGTTACTTACTATCTCTGAATCTGCTCCTCTTCAGTTATAAAACTGAAGTAATAATATCTGCACTGTCTACTTGCTCTAAGGAGCAAATGAAATAATAAAATAAAATGTGAAACATGTATAAGCTTTAAAACACTATATAAATCTCTTATCTTACACATTAAGGATATGCACATTTTGACCTGGAGATTCTATCTGCCGAGGAGGAACACAATCTCTCTGCAAATAAGCTGATGCTACTGATGAAAAATTCAATCCCTTTGGGGCAACATGAAGATTTCTCTATCCCAAGCTTAGCTTGGTTGAATAGTATACTGTCATTTACTGAGCCTGTAGCCTGCAGCTTAGTAGAACTTTGTAGAGCTTAGACACTGCTGTTAAAGCCTTTGAGAATTCTGATCACTTTCAACACCACATTGAAGTACTGGATTAGAATTTTAGTGAAAAATAAAAAAGGTTAGATAAAAAAAAGTCCTACTCTGTTGCCTTATAGTGCCATGAAGGTAAAAATGAATTCTTAAAGGCTATGCTAGTCAACCTCAAGACCTATGTACACAGACCAAGCTAGAAAGGCTTCAAGAATAGATTCAGAAACATTTGTTTTTCTGGATTTAGCCTTATTAAATATGAAGAAATACATCACCAGTGGGCTGTCCACCAGGTTATAAATTTTTTTGTCCATTGCATTTCATTAAACTATCTGCTAAAGTGTGGAAGGGATGCACTAATCATTAAAATATTAGAACCTTGAAGGATGAAGGATGAAGAGACTCAAACACATTAATATTACAGTTTTACCCTTCAAATACTTTTTAAAAACTTATACATTCTATTCTTTATCATAAAGTACTAAGTTCCACACCCGATTCACATTTTACAAACAATATTACAAGCTTTTTCCTCCCCTTTATTCCAATATTGCTATCTTTTCTTACACTTGAAATGTCCTCCTTCACAACTCTAGCAGGGGGAATATTATTTATTCTTTAAGGACCAGATTGATGACTACATTGTCCAATGCAGGCTTCTTGCTCCCCTTGGCCAGAAATGGTCTCTCCTGATTTTAAATTACTATAGAACATTTTCTGCACCTCCTAGGTACTTTCATACTCTATTACTATCCATGTATTTGTGTACATGTTTTGTTTCTCAATATGAGATTTAAGCCTGGGAGTCACATTTTTATCTCTTAATGCCTTGCACATAATAGCTTCTCAATTAATATTTATTTATGTTTGTTGAATTTACTATCAAGGCAAATATCTCCTTCACATTAAAATTTATTTGGACTTACAAATTTAAAAAAAATTCAAATTTTTTTGACAAGTTCTTTCTCTATACAAGATAGAGGAAATATGGCTAAACAAGTATTCCATATCAAAAAGACCTGGGGATTTTGTAGAGTGTAAACTGTAAATTTTAAAGATCTTCCCTGCCCCTAGGCTAAAGTGCACCTGGAGCCTGGGGTGGGAGGCTTGTTTTTCAGTAGATACTTCTTGACTGGCCAGTGATTCAATAAGGTTGTTACATTCTCTGAGCCAGGAGAAGGCTATATAAGCCCTGATGTGTAGCTTTGTTTTGGGGCTCACTTTGAGAAGTGTTCTGTGATTTGATCAGATGAAAGTCTGGAAAGCCGTTGTCCAGAGCCCCCCGGCTTTGAAAAACCCAGATGTTGATTTGGTATGGATGTAATGGCTGGACAGTTTGGAAAGCTGTCTACTTGATCTGTTTCTGTCTTGATAATTCTGCCCCTGTATACCTGAACTAGGTAAATGATACATGTTTGACTGATTAAAGTAAGCTTGTTAACCCATTTTGAGTTGCTTTCCTTTATCAAAGCAGATCCAAGAACCTGTGTTGGCAGCGACCCTGAGGACGCTTGGGGTGCTTGCTGCTACATAAACTTAAAAGAACTGAGTGTGATATGGCAGCCAAAAAAAGCAAATGCAAACTTAGGCTGCATTGGGAGAAGCACAGTGTTCTGAAGGAGGAAGGTGTCAGTTCTGCCTTCCTCTGTCCTAGTTAGACTACACCTGGAGTATCATTTCAGGTCTGGGTGCAACATTTGGGTCAGGACACTGATAAGCTGAAGTATGTTCAAAAGAGGATGTCTAGGAAGAAGAAAGGCCTTGGGTTCATATTAAATTGAAATTGACTGAGACACCTTAGGATATATAGTCTGAGGAAGATCAGGGCAGGGGAGGGTATAGGGGAAGGTAGATATGGAAGGAAAGTCATGGGAAATAGTTATCTTAAGTATCTGAAGGGCCATCATATGGAAGAGATAACTAGTGCTTCTTGGTCTCACAACTCAGAACTGCTGCTGCTGTTCATCTTTCACTTTCAAAGACGACCAAAAAGAGTGGAATGGACTTAGGTAAGGCAGAATTGCACAAAGTCCTCAACTTTACTCTCTTCCAGAATCATCACAATTCAGAGGCAGGAGAAAAGTTAAGCCACCCAGTGATGGTCCGGGATTCAGTGAACGACCCTAGCATCTTCAATGTCTGACCGAAATCTAAGAACTCCACAGTACCCGCTCCAGATGCCTTTATGTCCTACTGGAACATCTGCCCATTCCACCAGAGGAATTCTTCACATGCTTGAGGTAGACATTGAATTCACCAAAAGGTTTAAAGCTTGTTGGTTACCCTCCACCTGGTTTTAGCACAGATACCAAAATGGTTTACATGATGTGGCTATTGCACATGCTACAGCTTCTTGGATCCATAGGGGAGAACTGGGTGAAAGGTGAACACCAAAGGTGGATGAGCAGCCCTGAAAAGGGCTCAGCAAGCCCTTAACACCCCATGTGCCCCCAAGTCATAACTAGTACCAAGAGGGCAAAGGTTTCAGAAAGGCAAATTTAAATTTAGACTTGACATAAGGGGGGGAAAAAACTTTCTAAGAATCAGAATCATCTAAATGGGCTGCTTCAGGAGGCTAGTGAGTTTAGCTTCATTACAGGTTTTTAAGCAAAGCTGGACGATCCCATATCCAGAATGTTGTAGAGGGAATTCTTTTCAGGTACTGGTTGGAATAGTTGGCCTCCAAGGTCCCTTCTAACACTTAAAGTCTATAATTCTAAAGATTAAGACCTAAATCCAGGTTTCATAATTCTAAAGGAAAAAATGTGAACCAAAACAAGGCACTACTTTATGAATCATATACACCTTTGTGAAAAATCCACAAACCTGAGGAAACAAACAGAGGTGCTAACTCTGTGGTAACAGATGGGAGGAAGCTAAATAAAGGCAGAGTTTTGCCAGCACTGGTCAAATCAAATCAGAAACCTATCACTTTTTTAAGATCTTCCTTTCCTGACTTTAGAACTTTTTTTTTCTTCTTTGCCCTTGTATACCAAAGTTACTACACTGGGGCGGCTAGGTAGCACAGTGAATATAGCACCAGCCCTGGAGTCAGGAGGACCTGAGTTCAAATCTGGCCTCAGACACTTAACACAAAAACTAGCTATGTGACCTTGGGCAAGTCACTCAACCCCAATTGCCCTCCAAAAAGCAAAAGAAGCAAAAAGCAATGTTACTGCACCATCAACATGTGCCTTTGAACCCTGAGCTTTCCTCTTGTACCTGGCCCTTCCTTGTTTGTTAGCTAGTATTACCCGTTCTGACTGATGATGGTACTATTGCTAACTGCTCCTGTCCATACTCACATGTCCTGCCAACACTGAAGTTCATGCTTTGGAGAGTTCTCAATTATAGCCCCTGGCCTTGGCCCTGGCTCAGGCCCTTGCCCCAGCCCTGGAAGGGTCAAAAATACAATAAAGCACCCTTTAGAAGAAAGAGAAAGTGACTGCTATTCTTGACCTGATTCTGACTAAAGGTATGGTTGGTGAAGTGAAAAGTACAACCTTGGAAGAAAGTGACCTTGTCATCTTAAATTTTCTAACAACCAACAAAGACAATGGCACAGATAATCTGACAAGTACCCTACAACTTTGGAAGAGAAAAATTTTTATAGTTCAAAGAATTTTGATCATACTGTCCAACCTCTAAGAAATCAAGAGGAAAATTGTAACAGCAAAATCATAACTAATCCTTTTGAGAGAGAGAAGGAAGAGACATCTAAAAACAGAACTTCCAGGGAGTTCGCAGGTGATCTCAGATTTGAAAAAGATATGTACAAAAGAAGGAAGCAAGGGCACATAACTGAGGGCAAATACAAGAGTGTATTCTAGTCCTACATTAATAGGGACAGGAGATTGAAACATAGAACACCATAGGCTTACAAAAAAAATCTATTTAAAAAAAACTTTTGCAGTTAGGTCAGGGGCAAGAAAAATAACAAAGAAACAGATTAAGATAGGCAAATTGCAACAGGTGACAATTTAACATTACTTTTGACAAATGTACATATTTTTACCATCAGAAAATTCAACTCACTATAGCACAAAGGTATTTATTGTGTGATAAGCTGAATCAAATGTGTTAAAGCCTCAATGCCTTGATTTGGCTCTACATCTAACATCTCCTGTGATTCTGAGGATCTATGATTCTATGAATGAAACATACTTAAGTAAAACTGGAAAACATACTCGAGTGTCTACAAGAACACTATTTTACTGTGTGATTACAATGATTTGCAAATCACTGATCACCATATAACACAATATGCATAAACTAGCTAGAACATTCGTAAAAAAATGGAGTAGAATAAAAACCTATTTTACCTAAGAACAAACTAAAATATTACAATCTGTAATGTTTTAGATTATTACTAGAGTTGTTGGACTATTCTTTGAATGGTTTTGAAAAGCTTTTCTTCCCCCAAATCATCAAATAATATAAAAGTGTGTCAAATGAATTAAAAAAAAACACATTTTGTGCTATTAAAGCAATAAGCCCAAAAAAAGGGCTCTTTATCCTGCCTGGCAAGAAAACGGCCTAAGAATCCCGACCAGAAAGGCAAGATTTTCCACTGTAGCAAATAGGGCCATTCACCATTCCCATACTGCTGCAAGCACTTTAGTTTTAGGCCAATTTCCCATTGCATCCTTGAGCCATCTATTAGAATAATACATATACACACACACAATATTCAAAAAGATCTGTGAATTCATGAGTTTAGATGTTCCATGCAGTGATGCAGCTTACAATCCCATCTATTCCTGCCTGTATTCTGTGACTTAGTCTAGCGTTAATTTGTTCACCACAGGGGGTCTCTATATCACTGTTCCCCACATTTTAAGGACACCAGCAGTTTAAACAAGACTCTCCACCTGTTTTTCCCCACTCATTTTACCCAACTAGCCCAACTTCTTATTTTGCTCATACTATGCCCTGATGACATCCTTTACTCAAAGGAATTCAACGGGCATTTACTAAAGGCCTACTATGTGCCAGCACTATGCTAGGCACTAGGGACACAAAACCAAAAATGAACTGCCTGTCCTAAAGGAGTTTAAGTCTACTTAGGGAAAGTAGCATACATACAGATAAGCAAATACTACATGTATACATTACACACACACACACACACACACACACTTACTTTAAATACAAAGTAATTTGTGGAGGGTGAAATACAAATAAATAAAGGGATGAGGAAAGGCCTCATGGAGTAAATAACAACGAAGCCTGAATGGACCTAGAGACTACAGGTGGAGTAGAAAAGGAAGGAGACCATTCTAGCCACAGTGGACACCCACCTGTCTTACGCTGTAGCTGGCTCACTCCCACTGTGCTTTCCACTCCATAGCCCTCTCTGGGACACTGAATTTCAGTTCTCTAGAGACTGCAATGTTGCATGAGTCATAGCCACAGAACACCCATAAAAACAGGTCTTTGCTTTAGTAAAAGTTTGCAGTAATTAAAGGAACTCTTTACTTTCCAGAAGGTAATCTAATCCAATCTCCTTTTTAAATTTTGTACTGTATGACCCAGCTATTTCTACTGATGGACAAAGTTTCTATAAATTGTTTAATTGTATGTTATAATCTAAGCAAGTGGTGTCAAACTCAAATAACATTGAGCGCAGTGCCTAAAATTGTGTGGGCTCTTAAGAAATGTTTATTGATTGATTATTGTGTGAAAAATAGAAATACATCCCTACAGATCCACATAATGACTTTGAAAATCACAACTTAACATTACATTGTAAAGTATTTTTAATTATTTTGTTAAATATTTCCAACTACATTTTAATCTGGTTCATATTCCAGAGTTTTTGCCAGTGTGATACTTCTAATCCACATAATATACAGCTTTATTCCATGTGGTTTTTACTGTTTCGGTGATGGGGGCAAATTCTTATACTTGGATTTGTGAAGTGCTACAAATCATTAGAAGTAGAAAAATCTTGTGATAACTAGAAACTAGTCATTAATTTTATCCGACTATAATTATACCAATAACTTTTAGACTACAAAGTTATTTTGCAAAGAAATAAATTTTCTTCAGTATTAACATGTAATTCTTCCACTCTACAATTAATATTCCAAAAAATTTCTATTTGCCCCCTAAAACCAACAGGGTAATATTTCAACATTTGCTCTACAGACAATGCAGGAAGCTATTCAGATACATAGCATATTTTGACCAAACATAAAACAAAGTTCTGGTGTTTAAAACTATAAATTTTACAACCATAGAGAAAATCTTTCCAAATGTAAAAGAAATAATGGTGATTTAGGATCATGCAACCAGTTAGAGATATAACTATAAAGGTCAATTTAGTCCAACTTCTTCATCTTACCAATAAAAACCCTGAGGCTTAACAGGTTAAGTAACCTGCTCAATATCAAAGAGAGGTTGTAAATACCAAGAAGGGGGTCAAGTCCTGTAATTCTGTCATATTCAATCACAGAATCCCAGTGGCAAAAAAGAATTTCAATTATCCATTACTTTGCTTTGCTGTTGAGCCAAAACTAAAACCAAACCATCAAAGACAAGTGATCTAAAGATATCCTAGGAAAGAAATGACACACTTTTCCTCTGTTGGCTATTTCAGTTTTTAAGAACCATCAAGCACTTCTAATAGTGGTATCCTATTTTTATTCATCTTGACCACTTTATCTGCCTCTCCTCTTATCTCTGTGTTCTTTTCTTTGTCTCCTGCACTACTTTCTCTTCTTTCATTGCTTGTTATATATTAAGTTTCCAAGTCTTAAACCCAAGTCTTCTGAGTTAAAGATTAACATTATATCACTCCTTTCCTACACTTATACCTTCTGAAAGTCAATCAGTAACAAAAAAGCTATTCAAATTTTTACAGGATTTTAAGATTTATAAATCAATATTCCTGTGATACAGGTAATACAAATATAACTCTAAGTTTTACAGATGAGGACACTGAGGCAGAGAATAGGCTAAGAGGTCGTTGAGGCACAAATGAGAGAAAGAAGGTCAATTACTATATAAAAGTCAGGTTTCATTACTATCATCATCATCATCATCATTTTCCCCTGGAAAAAAGCAAAATTCTGTATTACTGAAAATGGCAACACTACTTTTTCATTCCCCATCAGGCATATAACCCTGGATTAATTTGGTTTTGCTAATTCAGGATGGTCTGATTTATCTCTCCCTTTTCCTTTACCCTGTATCCATTTAGACCAAATTCATCACTTTGTTAATAATAACAGGCACTAACATTTTATAGCCTGCATGCCACCGCATTCTGATGGATGATGAAATTATTTTCTGGGTCATAAGAAAAGTTTATCAGCAAGAACTAGGCAAAATTATGAAGTAAGCAATCTGTCTTTAGCACATTTCTACCTATTCCAGTCATCCTCCTACTTCTGGATACATCCTATTCATTTTCCCAAATCATTTATGAGGAAAAAGCTAACCAAAATCTCCTACAGCACTTCATAAATGCCTGCCTTAGCCAAAGCACCCCAAAGACTTTTAGACTACAAAGTTATTTTGCAAAGAAATAAATTTGTTTTAGACTTTGTAGTCTAAAAGTCTTCTTCGCCCTTCATCATAAAACTCTATTTCTTTTTAATAAATTATTTCAATTATGTAATAGGAAAAAAAGTTATCATCATATTAAACCTAAGTATGCGCAGGTATAAGCCATTAATAAGTTTAAATTTTCCCAGATTGTACAGTATTTGGATTTTTAAAAATTGGTTAAACAAAAATTATCCTGAACTGGAATACTCTAGGAGAGATACTTTTGAACACAGATTGCTTTTCTTTTGTGAGACAATGAAAACAACATAACCCAATTTATTCTCTACTTTGGCTTTCACCACCAGAAAATTTAGAGCTAAATTTATTGCTCAAAGTGGTATCATCTATTCAATTCAATTGCCTGAAAGCATCTACTACTCTGTTTAATCCCTTATTTTGAAGTATGGTTCCATCTGTAAATTGCAGTACATACTTTCAGAAGTAGTAGGGGTTACAATGGACCTTAAATAAAGAAGAAAAAAGTGAGGCTTTCCTAAGCCTTATTTTAGTTCAGTCTCCCTCATACAGTTCCCACTAAAGTGCCAATCTACACTGCCCCTTAGTAGAGCAATTACTTTTGAGCACAGCACTTATCTGTCCCCAAGTAGAAGAAGAGAAGCCAAAGTTGTGGCAAAATTGGGAGGTGTAGAATAAGCACTCAGCTGGTAGTCTGGAAATATGAGAGTCTATGCAACCTCTCTGGGTCTCGGTTAGCTCATCTGTAGAATGAGGCAGTTGAGTAGATAAAGTCTAAAATGCTATAATTCTAGTTTTGCACATCTGCTTTTGAAGCCTGCTGATATCCTGATCTGTTTTCCCTCTTTCCTCTTTCCCTTCTCCCATCAGGAGTCCTCTGACTGCCAGTTTTCTATCATCCACAGGATCTCATCATCCTTTATCAACTGAAGCATAGTGGGGTGACAAAAAGAGGGCTGGCTTTGGAGTCTGAAGATCTGAGTTTACATCTTGATACCAATACTAAGAATATGTATGACTGAGTAAGACATTTTATTACCATCCCTAGGGAACTTTCCATTTTCTACCTATCTGCATTTTACCCCTTTTACCCAATTTGGCAAAAAATTAGATTTATGAAAACACTATATACCTTGAATAGGTGATATCACTATATTACCCCTACTTTGCAGATTACAAAGCTAAAGGTGAGAGATGTGCAAAGACTTGCCCATTGTTACACAGCTAAGTGTCCATGGACTGAAACTCAGACCTTTCCTGGTACCAAATCCAACACACCTGCCCACAACAGTGCTCTATACAAGGAAAGAGAAAAATGGTGGGAACAATTTTTTTTAAAGCACCACAGACCTTGTCTTTGAGTCTATGAATACACTATGTCTAAAACTAGCCCTTGACAGCAAACCAGCACCAGGGACAGAGGGCTGGACTTGGAAGATGCAAGAGCTGAGGTTCAAACACCCTTACTGGTTCTATAGCCCTGAGCAAGTCATTGATTAGTCCACAATAGCCTCCCAGGAAAAGCCCACTTGGTCATTATTTGGGTCCCGATTGGCTCAGAGTGAATGTAAATAGCAACTATCTCAGTTTGGTCCAGAAACCCTGAGGGTCCTCCCCTCCCAGATTGATTTTTTTTTTTACTAGGTAAAGAGGCCATTCTGGGCCTTAATCAACTGAAGGGGTGTTGCCTCAGTGAAACTGAAACCTGTTAAAAACCTAAACTTCAAAAGGTCAACATCTCCCACTGCATTCGGAGCCTTCTCCAGTTGTCCAGCTCCATATCTCGTCACTGGACCCAGATGGCTCTGGAGGAGCATCATGGTCCTCTTTGAGAACAAAGTTCAAACAACAACCCTGGGCAAGTCATAACCTCTCAGCCTGAGTTTCTTCATCTGTAAAATGCAGATAAAAATAGCACCTACCTCCCAGGGTTATGAATAGTCAATGAAGTAATATTTCTAAAGCACTATGTAAACCTCAAAACACCATATAAATGCTAACTATTATTATTATTAAATGTAAATTTATTTTTGTCTCTTGTCAGGGACTTGGTCGAAAGAAACATGTCCATGCTTATGCTGGTCTTCTCCCCTTCTGGGCCCAGTTCCTTAACTCTACCTAATCCTTCTCCTCAATGTCTGAATCTAAACTAAGGCTTCTAAAGTCAGGGGATCTAGATCCAACTCACTATTAGGCTCTCCTCTGTGCCATCACCTCATACCTATGTAAGAGAGGATATAATGGAATCTTGTTTTGCTCCCACAAAAGTTATTGGAAGATAATCAGTAGCTATGGGGAAGTTCTTGCTTACTCTACTAAAACCTTGGCCTTCCTGGAACTATGTCAATGGCCAGAAGGAACCAGAAAGGTTTGGGGTGTGGCACAACAGCTCTGACCTTAGAAGAGGTCAGGTCTTGGTCAGGTCTCAAGTATCCTCACTACCATGTCTCTGTAATCTACATATAATCTGCATATACTAAGAGAATGTAGAATATATAGAGGGAAATAAAGTGAAGAGTTTGAGGAATGTGACTAACGTTTGAGAAATCTAACTAGAGAGAGAGATAGGGAATGTAGAATATATATAAAGAGGGAAATAAAGGAAGGAATTTAACTAACTCTAAGTCTTCCAGGAGGACAGAACTTGTAGACCAGTGTGTCCCTAGTATGCACCACACCTGCTTCCTTGCTGGAAGTGTAATAAATGCCTTCATCTGCACACTGTTTCTGAGTTCTTTCAGTGAGAAGGGCTTTGCTCTTTTAAGAGGTACATCATGTGGATCTTCCTAAGGGACCCCAAAAAAGGGAAGTTGTGGCCAGCAGAATCTGTTCCCAGGCAACTCCCTGACCCTATCTGGAAGCCCTATGAATCCCAAAAGTGTTGTTTCTTACACCTAGGTTTTCATTCCAAAAGTTGGGGGCTGGGGGTTGGGGGTGGGAGGTGGGGAATGCTCTACACAATGATCTTGGTTTCACTCTTAAAACACAAAGTCACAAATAAGTGTTACATCATGGACCAGAGTTGCTGCTGCTTCAAACCCTCACAAGGGAGCTCAGGTCTGGAGGCAGGGGATAAGGAACAGAAGACAAGGAACAGAGGAAAATAAAATGGCTGAAAAGGCTAAGAATTAGAAGCAAAAGTGAATAGGGTTGCTGTGGAGCTGCAGTTGAAGCAAAGGAAAGACTAGGAATCACTCAATCAAGGTGCAATCATTAAGTGCTTACCTAAGGGGACTAGAGACAAAAGAAAAGATGAAATAAACCTTACCCTGACAGGAAGTGAGAGAAAACTATCTTGTCCTTAGCTTTTTTAGGCCTTTTAGGACTTCCTCACCCTTATACAGAGATTTCCATTCTCTTGAGCCTTGCTAACTCATTTTCTTCCCTCTTGATGGGCTAGTTTCTCCCTAATTAAGCAAGGGCTCACCTACAGTGGCTCTTTGAGACTTGGGCCTCCACTCCCTGCCTTTATTCCAGATCAGCTCCCTACCAGCTCCCAGGTAAGATTCCTTCCCCCCCGCCCTCTCCATGTACCCCACAGCAGACAAACACAACAGCCACAATAAGAACCAAGGTAATGAACACCAAGAGAATGAATCACTCAGTAAGTGATCCAGTTACTTGATCTACCACTTCAGGGCCAACCAGACACTGGCTAGCTCCACTTTGTTCCTTGTGGGAAGTAAGACCCAGGGACCTCTTTCTTTACATATATGTCAAAGATAATTGCAGAACAATAGATCTGGAGCTAGTTGGGGCCTCAAAAACATCTTTTCATTTTACAAATGAGGAAGCAGGGCCCCATGAGGTTTAATAACATGTCCAAGGTCACACAGGTAATGAAACATGTCATCCTTATCATGATTAGAGAAAAAGTGCAGCATAGTGTAGAATACTGGACTTGGAGTCAGGAGACGCTTGAACTTGAATCTTACTCTAGAAACTTCTTAGCTATGTGGTTATGGGCAAGTCCTATAATTTCTCTAAGCATTAAGGTCCCTCATTTGAAAAATGGAAATAATGGTCCTTATCTCACAAAATGGTTATAGGGATCAAATGAGATTATGTATATAAAGCACCATATAAATCTAAGTTATTATCAACAGTTCATGCAATCACAAAAAAACTGTCAGCACTGTTGCTAATTATAACATAATAGAGAACAAACTGAGAAAAGGAAAGTTAAAAAAGCTGAGTTTGCTGTGTAAAAGTAATACTAATTACAGTTATTTATGTGAACTGCATTCCATAGTACCTAACTGAAACCTAGAACAACAATGATTAAGTATATCTAAGGACCCCAAACTTAGAATTTGATTATCTGGTTCAACCATCTAATTTACAGATAAAGAAACTGAGCTCCAGAGAATTTAAGTAATTTGCCTACAGTCACACAGGTGACCTAAGCATGGTTAGTACATGAACCAAGGCCTTCTGACTCCACATATACTCCAAATACACTTCTAACTCCACTACACTATGATGACCCTTCATTGAATAGGCAAGTTTAATTTTAAGTTTTCATTAATTACAGCATGTTCTTTATAGCATGCATGTTCTGAGTCTCCAGTATGTTGTTAATTCAGCATGGTTGTCTGTCAACAACTTAAAAAAAAATTACACTGTCTTCCAAATTGTAGTGGGCTTTAATTATCAAACTAAGGATTTTGTATTTTATCCAAAAAACAATAAAGAGTCATTGATGATTTTTTAGTATGAAGGTGACGTGGTCAGATATATTTTAAGAATAGCAATATGGCAGCTGTGTGGAGGGCTAATTAAGAAAGGGGACAGAATAGGAGCAGAACGACCAATTGGGAGGTGATAGCAACAGTCCAAATGAGAGGTGGTGAGGACCTAAACCAAGATGGAAGCCACAAGAGTGGAGAGAAGGAAGCAAAATAGAGAGATATTTGAGATAGAATCAGTGAAACTTGCAAATAATTATGGGTTAAGGATGGAAAAAAGTCAAGAATTGTTGCAAAGATAGAAACCTGGGTGATTGGAAAGATGGTCATTATGTCAAAAGATGTGGAGAGGTTTAGAGAAAGGATGGGTTTGGGGAAACCGCAGTTCTGTTTTGGGCACAATGAGTTTGGAAATGTCTAGCAAACAGTTCTTATTTTGTAAGTGGAAGTGAGGAAAGAGATTAGGGCTGCATATACAAACTCATCTGCACAGAGATAAGAATATCTAGAGAAAGAATGCCCTGAACAGTCTTAGGATAGGCTCATACTTCCTGGTCAGGAGGAGAAGGATATTCCTCTAACACTCAATGTTCCCTTCACACTGGACTACTTGCTGTTTCCCATACACTGACATTTCATCTCCCACATCTGTGCCCTTGGACAAGCCTTCATGCCTAGAATGCTCTCCTTCCACATCTCTACCTCTTGGAACTTCTACTACCTAAAGAGAAGTGCCATTTCCTATATGTCTTTCTTGATGTTGAGTATTCTCTTCTCAAATATGAAAACAAATGAACACAAAGCATACAACAAAAGGGTTTTTCACTTGGTACGTGTTTTGTAATTATGTATCTATGTACATCCCTCTCCCTTCCCCATCAGTAGAAAGTACTTGCCTTGAGAGCAGAAACTGTTTTGTTTTTGCTTTTGAATCCATAGCAACAAGCATATCCTCAAGTATATGGTAGGTGTTTAATAAAAGCTTTTCAAATAGAACTCGCTGCATTACAGAAGTGAAGGGCTTGGCATCCTACTTATGAACCAGGATAATACCTCATCCTGGTTTCCCTGCTTCTTTTGTTCCCCTGGTGGTCTTGTATGGTACAGAGGAAAAGGAAAAAAAAAATCACTGGATTTGTCCCTGGGTCCAAATCCAACTTCTATCAGTTATTACATCTGTGATCTTCAACAAGTCACTTATCTTCTACTGGCCTCAGGTAACTCAACTATAAAATGAATAGGTTGGTCTACGTGGCCTCCCACTCTAAATCTATAACCCTATCTTATATCTGTTTTCTAAAACACTGTTTTCATCTCATCACAATTCAAGGGCCTACACAATGATTTTCTACTACTGAATAGTATTCAAAATTATTATTCAAGTTCCACCTCCAATATTTCCCCTCACTTCGAGGTTCTCTCTTGTCACCTCAATTTCACCAACATCTTATCTTTTAACCCTAATCTTGAGAGATATAAAGAACATGAATTGGAGTAGAAAGGACTGAAGAATATAAGCAGAGGCAAGGATGCAAGATTTAGCAGCAAGTCACATGCAGAAAAACTAAGGAGCTTAGAGTCAGAGTAGAAGAACCATATTAGGAAGTTAGGACAGATCAGTTTGGAAAGGTAGAGAAACCAAATAAATGCCAGGCTGAGTTGTTTGGATTAATGTGATAAGTCAAGAGAATCTCTTTTGGTTCATAAGCAGAGAAATATGACTGAAGCAAAACTTGAAGGCAATTATTCACACAGCTAGTTGTGAGTGAAGAAAAACTAAAACCAAAATATATTGGAAGAGAGGTTGTTACAATCATTCATAAGGGCTACGATTATATTACTGGCTCCCAAAACTGAAGGTAAATAATTATGACAGAAGGCAGCAAGGTGGTAAAGCAGTGACTTAGGTCAAGAAGACCTTAGTTCAAATCTAGTCTCAGACACTTACTAGATGTATGACCCTAAGCAAGTCACTTAATCCCATTTGCCTCAGTTTCCTCATCTGTAAAATACGGAGTCAGCTACAACTGAACAACAACTTTGACATGAACTACATAGGAATATCTAAGCATGGCTCTATAAATACTTGGGATAGAAAGCTAGAAGGCTAAAAAAAGAATTGTAAATAACACCAAAGTGTTAATCCTTGGGTAGTAGAAAATTGATAACATTAATAGTGAATTTAGAATTTAGATGAATTTAGAAATTGGGAAACAGTGTAGTCCTGTTTTGGATACATTGAGTTTGGAACTGTCTAGCAAACAGTTTGCATTTTTTAAGTGGAAGGGAGGAAAGAGATTAGGGCTGGATATGCAAAGTATATAAATTCATCTGGCCACCTTTACCTCACCTTACACTTGTGAAGCTCGTTTTTTAAAACCCAAATATAGGATTTTATAGGTATTTTCATTCAGTTTCATTTATTAGATTTGACTGAATGTTCTAACTGGTCATGATTTTTTGGTATCCTGATTCTTTCATCTAATGGTGTTAGCAATCCATCCCAGCTTGGTGCTAGCAATCCATCCCAGCTTGGTGCTCTCCACAAATTACATAAACATGTAACCTATGTCTTTATGGTAAACAACACAAGGCCAAAGACATATCCCTTGGGGCTGCATTAGATTCCTCCTTCCGAATTAATATTGAACTATTCATTAATAATTATTCTTTGGATCTGGCCATTCAACCAGTTCTGAAGCCAACTAATCATACTATCTAGTCCCTATATCTTGTCCATACAAAATGGAAATGTTGCCTTCAATTCAACAAATAGCTATTAAGTGCCCAATATTACCAAGGTAATGTCCTAGTCCCTGAGTAGACAGTGAAAAATTATATAGTTCCAGTATTCACCAAGTTTATAGGCTACTGTTTCAGAAAATGCTATAGCCAAAAAAATGTAACACTTCATGACCAACTTTGTGATGGTAAGCATTTCTGAACCTAGTGAGGCTGGTAGACAGATGAGAGTCACTTTCAAATTCAACAAGACCTGACAAAGCTTGTGCTCTAATGTTCAACATTTAAAAAATCATCTCCACTATAGTACTAACATGGCATCTATGGATTTAGTCTACACTGTATTAATTCGCAAGCTTTGCTATATAAAAAAACATGCTTCTAATGTTGCTGCTTCCATATACACTGTGTATGTAGGTATCAACCTAAGGCTCAACCACAGCTTCTTTCAGATCCCTCAGCAAGACCTATTAAGTTACTCCACACAGACATTCGATTAAATCTGAAAGTCTAAATTCAAGTATAAAAACTATAGAGTAGGGGTGACTAGGTGGTGCAGTGAATAGAGCACCGGCCCTGGAGTCAGGAGGACCTGAGTTCAAATATGGCCTCAGATACTTAACACAAAAAAACTAGCTGTGTGACCTTGGGCAAGTCACTCAACCCCAACTGCCCTCCAAAAAAGCAAAAAAATAAATTCATTAATTAAAAAAAAATAAAAACTATAGAGTATAATACATCTCTCATTATAATTTATCTATCATGAAAATACTAATTCCTACTACATATAGACTGAAATCCAAATGAAGTATCAGTAGATACTCCTAAGACAGGGGTCCTTAACTTGGGGTCTACAGAACCCCAAGGGGTCCACAGATAAATTTCAGGGGGCCTATAAACTTTGATGGGGGGAAATTCACATCTTTATTTTCACTAACCTCTAGCTAAAATTTAACGTGCACAGGCTTCACCAAAGTGCCAAAGGGGTCCATCATGCAATTAAAAAAAAAAGGTTAAGAACCTCTGCTCTACACTATGACTCAATAGCAATTTCATTTTTAGGGTTGCACTACTATCTTATGCATATGGCATCCAAAAGCATGGAATCAGTATTACTGTATCTTTCATAACAACCAAAATGAAGCTTTATAAAATAACAGCTGTTACAAATCCTGTCAGAGGAAGAATATATGTAAACCCTTGGAGAACATAATCAATAGCTCTTTACTAACCAACTGGCAAAAGCAGGTTCATTTTTTTATGACCCTGCAGGTCCTGCATAAAACAATAAATTGTAATGAAGATTTTTTCCCCAGGCCTTTACAGGATTCTGCAGACTCTGCAAATGGCTCACTGCAGGAGAATTGCACCTTCCAGCTGTCTACCAATGGTAGACAAACCTCTGCCAAATCAAACTTGTATTTTATTTCATGGTTACTATCTTCCTCCTCCTTTGTTTTTTAACCAGGCCATTAGACCAGGCAACCAAAACTGAGGAATAAAAATGTTTAGGCAAAAATAAAAAGAAATGACAAAAGAATATTTTTGAACCCCAAATTATTGTATTTGTGGAATGCCAATAGGGCACAAAAACTATGTCTTATCAAACTAATATAAAACAAATAAAGGGAACCAACTAAGTAAACAAGTATCACAATGCCAGAAACTACATACATAGTCCAGCAGCTATTAAACCCATCTAAATTAAATTAAATCTGGCCTGCAAAACTTAAAGTGACTTTTCATATTCACCAATGCCCAACATTTTCTTTCTTGGCCTCCTTCCCATTTGGTACATTCTAGACTAACAGGATATAATTATCTGCCTTTAGTCAATAGAGTCCCTCTCAAGAAGCAGATCCCCCATGATGATATAATAAAAATCAGAAAACATTGTTATTTGTGTATATTTGGTTTCTTTTTCCCTCCAAAAATCTGCTAACCTTCTGGAGCACCATTTTAAGCTCTCAACAAATAGGACCATTTTATATTTTCATACTTGTTTGAAGTGATCAAAAAAGTTTGACTTTCAAAATGAGGATTTTACTTTATAGATAATGCAGGAACCCTGACTTTTTTTAAATCTATGTACCAGTGCCTCAAAAAGCACTCTATTCTCAGAAGATTACAAGCTCTTTGAGGACAGTAGCTGTTTTTATTTTTATGACTGCACTGCCAACATAGAATTCATGTTACATGAACACCTTGCATATAATAGGGACTTATTTGTGACTGGATTGGATTCTAGATTCTATACTTAATCTATTCACAAGAATAGAAGCTAGGTGATATTCATTACATACTAAATGGAAAAAATGTTTTGTCCATGGTTAGTAAGTGAACTATGTTTGTTTGAAATATGGTAACATTTTTAAAAGCAGCATTTGTAAACAAAATATATGTATTTTAACAGGAAAAATCAGGGTTTTTTCTTTTTTTTCTCTAGAATGTGAAAATTGAAAGTTTCATGGTGTCAGTGAGCAGAAGAAGATGAGGCTTTAAATCTGGGGAAAAAAGACCTAGGCTCTGACCTATGCCCTTCATCTAAATTTTATATGCCTATTTCTTCATATGTAAAACCTGCCCTGAACTTCTCCCTGGGTCATCATGATGACTCCTGCATGTAGTAGATACCTGAATAGCTGTAGATGAGAGTAAATACTCTAGGACCACAGGACCATATGATTACAGATTTAAAGCTGAAAAAATACCTTGGAAGCCATCTAGCCCAACCCCCTCAATCTGTAAATGAGGAAACTTAAACAGGGAGGCTAAGGATCCTGCCAGAGTCCAGACCGCTATTAAAAGTGTCAGAGGCAGGATTTGGACTCAGGTCTTCCTGACTCCTACTATAAAAACAAAAGTTACCATTAATAAAAATAAAAACATTCAGTCTTAAGCTAATACTGAAATGAAAAGTAAAGTGTTTCAAGTTGGGTTTATTTTTTGACTTAAATGTTTTTGAAGTCTCCTTGTCAGCTTTAAGTTTCTTTAGGGTCAATGGAAAAGTGATAAAAAAAGGTGCTTACCTCAAGGAGTCCCTTAATGTTTGTGAAAGATGAATTGGGAATAGTGAGTGACATTTTAGTGGTTCACTTAATTATCAGACATCTACGAAAAGAAGTTATTTAAAATGCCACAAACTTAAGTACAAAGAACACTGGTTTTGGAGCAGAGTTATTCTTTCTAGTCCTAAATCTTAGTTCTTAATACCAGTGCAGCTTTGGGCAAGCTTAGTTTGTGGAAAGAACACCAGTACTGGAATCAGAAGACTTGGATTCCAACAGACTCTGCAAGTTTACTATGCCCTGTGTGACCCTAGGCTAGTCACCCCATCTCTCTGGGTCTCAGTTTCTTTTTAATTTATAAAATCAGATCAGAGTTAATATTATCTCTAATGTTTCTAAATCATACAAACTGTAAATGCTCCTCCATAAGCCTCTTCTAAGCTCTTATGACATTTCTTTCACTTATTCTAAAAAATCTCCCATTACTTCTAGATCCTAGCTGTTAAGTACACCAAGTTCAAAATATGTCACAACAATTAACCTTCCTGTCTGTGCTTTTACAG
Organism: Petaurus breviceps papuanus; assembly: GCF_028583685.1. Lineage (NCBI taxonomy): Eukaryota > Metazoa > Chordata > Mammalia > Diprotodontia > Petauridae > Petaurus > Petaurus breviceps. The sequence goes on from NW_027187340.1 coordinate 8,128,574, forward strand.
GTACTTGTTTTAAGGTTAATTTTAGTATAAAATATGACTGAATAAACATGTTTATGGCATAAACATATGCTGCAAAATTATTTCCTGGTATTCTGGGCACAAAAAGAAAATACTGTAATGTTGAGTAACTGTGTAACCATGTGCTTGCCACTTCCTTTGGGATTTTTGTATTTAGTCACAGGGCAAAAACAGTTACTAGCTTTTATCCCCTTAAAAGTATTCAGGTTTCCTGGTTCCAGAACAATGAAGTATTTTACTAAAACGGTGGGGGGGTGGGGGGGGGGAGAAGGAGGTAACAGGAGTATATGTTCCTTTCATTTTGTATTGTTCCAAAAATGGCTTGAAAAGGCACCTTAGGTGTAAGAGTTTTTCTTAGTATGTAGTCTTCCTTTAAAAAAAAAGGCTTGTTCCTCTAAAAAATTACTATTCTCAATGCAAATGAAATTCCAGGACACCAATTTTAAGGTGCAACCTTAGTAGCTGCCACTTAACAATATGACTGGTAATGAGGAGGAAAAGCTAAGAAAGTATGAGACCTGTCAAATTCAAACCGTGGTCACAAAGTAGCTAGAAAGCACTTCAACCTCATGGAGATTGTGTAGGGGGGTAACAAAAAGGATACCAAAGCATCAATACCATTGTGACTTAAATGGGGCCAGTCTCAAAACAGGGCCAATAAACCTCCACAATAGGAAGCTAAAGGAAAATAATTGATAATAGTATCTCCTAAAATATATATGATATGTATATATCCTAAGATATTTCAGGCATATTTAATTTCACCATATGGCTATATGTGGATATAGACAGATAGAAATATATATATATATATATATATATGCAGACAGATGTAAATATATAGATTTATATATCCTAAAATACTTTGGGTATATGCAATTTCTCTCTCTTTATAAATGAATATATACATATGGATATCTCTATGTAGATAAAAATATGGATAGACAAATTTAGATATAGATACATATTTACAGTACATATATACAGACCCTAAAATACTTGGGTATATGCAATGCAATATGTAGCATATACCCAAGTATTTTAGGATATCCACATCCATTCCTCCAGCTAGCTAGCAATCTCCGACTTTGGCTCTCAAATCTGTCTTTTAAATAAAAACACACCCAAAGCCTGCTCCTCACGCAGGATCCCACCATCTTCTCCTTCCCTTTTGTGGCTCTTCCGAAGCCTGGTGGACCTTCCCAGCGTGCAGGCCCGGGAGCGTGCGGGGGGAGCCGGTGCCCGGTACAGACGCCCACCCCGGGCAGGTCCAGTAAATGGCAACACAAAGGAAGGCGAAGCCCCGGCCGGGGCTGGGAAGAGAGGGAAATCGCCGAGGATCCTGACCCCCGAGGAGGAGGGAGGGGGCGCCAACGTCCAGACCTGTTACTCCCTCCCCCCCTTTTGGATTGGAAATTTTAAACTGTCTTTTTCCCCCAAAACCTCCTTTCCGGTCCTCTCCGTTTGAAAACGGGGCACGCTGGGACGCACGGGGGTCCGGGGCTGGGGAGGGGGCTGCCCGGTGCTTTGTCTGCGGCCGGGGCCGGGCCGGTCCTCCCAGGCTGCTCCTCTCCTTCCCCGCGGGGGCGACCACCGGCCCCGGCTCCGGAGCGGGCCTCGGGGCCTGCATGCGCCGGGGCCGGGGCCGGGGCCGGGGACGGGGACGGGGCCGGGGCTGGGGACGGGCGGGGGGCGCACACTCACCTGGGCGGCTCCGGTGGCGGGCGGCTGCGGAGCGCTGCACTGAAGGACGCGGGGAAGGGAGGGAGGGAGGCGTGCGGGCGGGCCCAGGCGGGCGGCGGCGGCTCCAGTCACTCCCGGCAATCGCTGTCCCAGCCCCTCAGTGCGTCAGGCAGGGGGCGGCAGCGGCGGCCCAGTGACCCACTTCACACCCCGCCCGCGCGCCCTCCCCTCCCCCACCGCGGCACGCGAGCGCGCGCACCTCCCCCCCTGCACTACACCACCCCTCCTCACCTCCGTACTACGCTCGGGTCCCGAACCTGAACCCTAAGGTGCGCGAAACTCCGGCCCCTCCCCCTTCTTCCCTTGCCGCCCCAGAGATCACGGGGAGGGGCAACGGGGATTGGGGTGCCCCTAGGATTTGAGATTTTGTCAAGGCCGGGGCCATCTCTGCTCCAAAAACTACCACGAATTCTAGTTCTTCCCCCGTCCCCCACCAATCACCTCCCCCCACCCAAACACACACACTCTTTGATTTTGTGTGGGGACCTTGGACAAGTCATGTCAGGTTCCTCATCTGCAAGAGTGGGGAGGGGGCCTCCAAGGTCCTTTCCATCTCCAAATCTAGAAGAGGATCCCTCTCCTCCTTAAGCCCTTTGCTTGTGCTCACTGGTCAAATCCCCACTGCCAGGTGCGTGGGCATCAGGGCCTTCTGAACATGATAGACATTTTCAGCGCCTGAGCTTCCTGGGTTAAGATCAAGTAGCCTGTGAGAGGCACAGAGAGCACTGGTGAATGGGATTGTTAGGGCTGGAAAAGAAAGACCTCTTATTCATTGCACAGATGAGGAAACTGAGGCCCAGAGAGGGAAAGTGATTGGTAGTAGAGAATTTAAGGGAAAGGAACGAGGATGAGGGAGTCTTGATTTCAGTTCTTTGTTTTCTCTTCTTGAGTATTACCAAATCCTATGCCACCAATATATCAGGCGACTCTCTACTATGCACTGGAAAACCAATTGTAACTCCAGGAGGGCAAGGACAACTGATCTCTCCCTGCTCCTAGCCCAGTGCTCATCGAACTGTTAATCATTTTGAATAAGAATTGTCAAATACCCCATTATTCCAGCTACTTCCCTCTTCCTTCCACTTACTTCATTACTGACTGGACCCTGTTCCATTTTCTTACATTTAAACCCACTACATTCCCTTTCTCCATGAATAAATTATTTTTAATCCCATGCCATTAGATATTTTCATAAACTTAACCTAACTGCCATTTTAATTTCCTTATCCTAGCCCATCAATACTACTGATCTCCCAATCCAATTCCCCCCTCCTCCCCCACCTCTCCTTCCTTCTCCACCTCAAGCTACAAATATATCTAGTTCATCTCCCTGGCCCTCACTTAGGAAACTATGCCCCTTCACCACAACCACCTCAGCCTTCAAGGATGACATTGCTGGCATGCACCAAGAAATTTTTGTTCCCTGCTGGTTCCTTCCCTTGACCAGGGATCCCCAACATCTGTCCCTCAAAAATTTTCCCACCTTGCGTCTCTAATGACCTTTCAGACATTTAGTGGAAAGCCTAGTAGAAATTTTTAAACTAGACTCATGTCCCCCTAAAACCTATCCCCCCAACTCCCTATTTACAGTCAAGGGTAACACCATCCCCTCAATTCCCCAAGCTTGCAACCTAGATGTCATCCTCAACTCCTCACTCTCCCACCATACAAACTGTTACCAGTCTACCAATTTCACTTCTTGCAATCTCTCTCTCTTCTCTCCTCTAACACAGAGACTACCATGTGCAGGCTCTCATCACCTCATGTCTGGACAATAGCCTGTTGGTAGGTCTGTCTGCCTCAAGCCTCTCCCTCACTAGAATCCATCCTTCATTCAGCCACCAAAGTGATTTCCTAAAGCACATGTTTGACCATATCACCTCTGCCACCCCTCTGAACTTCAGTGACTCACCATTGACCAGGATCAACTACAAAATCCTCTGGTGTTCACACCTTCATAACCTAGCCCCCCTCCAGTCTTTCCAGTCTTCTTATACTTTAGTCCCTTTCCCTATTCCATCTACTGACAAGGATGAACTTGGTGCATGCACAAGATAATTCATCTCTCAGCTCCCCAATTAGATCGTGAGCTCCCTCTTTTTTGTACCCCCAGCACTTAGCAGAGTGCACGTAGTAGATGCCTAATAAATGTTGATTGAATCTTACACATCTAGTCATTTATTCTGAGGCCAGCTGAAGAGAGTTGTCAGGATCAGTGACAATGTGACGTGTAAAGAAAATGGTTTTCACAAGACCCTGGGCTCAGGTTTATAAGGCCTGCACAACCATTATTCCTCCTTCCCCTGACCTGGATTCCCTGGGCAATTTGTGAACCTTGAACATGACCAGTAATGCCTGTAATGACTTCCCTTCCTTTCAGTCTGTTTGATATTCTACTCAGCATTCAAGCTGGTACCACTGCCTCCAGGAAACTGACTTGACCTAACCAGTCAGGGTTCTGTAGCACTTTGCTCTCATCATGTTTCATATAACATTATTGTTATTCATATATGATTCCTCTCACTCTATTTGACTGTGACCTACAAGAAGCTAAGCATAGGGGTCCTATTCATCTTCATATTCACCACAATAGCCTAGTACAATGTTCTATACCAGTGGTGTCAAAATGAAATAGAAACAGATGTTGACTTAGAAAACCACAAATTAACATTATCTCTGTTGTATTTTTATTTATTTTGTTAAAAATTTCCCACTTAGGGCAGCTAGGTGGCACAGTGAATAGAGAACCGGCCCTGGAGTCAGGAGGACCTGAGTTCAAATCTGGCCTCAGACACTTCACACACACACACACACACACACACACACACAACCTAGCCGTGTGACTTTGGGCAAGTCACGTAACCCCAATTGCCCTGCAAAACGCAAAAAAAAAATTCCCACTTACATTTCTGTTTTATATAAATTTTAAATTCTCTAAAAATCTTTTAAAAATTTATTTTATTTTTAATTTATGCAATAAAACAAGCACTTCCATAACATAGTAAAATAAAAAAAGATGATTACACATGAAACTACAAATCTTCTGTGCACAACTTGCTATTCTTTTCGAATATACCAGATTATCATATCAATCTCTTTTTTTTCTTTTTTTCTTCCTCCCCCAGATGGCTACTATTAGATACAAATAGTGTGTGTATACATATAGAGTATGTGTATATACATACACACATATATGCATATACATATAAATTGTTCATTCAATTACATTTTAATCTGGGTCTGGTCTTTGGAAATTTGCAACCACCTTTAATAAATGGTAGTCGAAAATTCAGCAACATAAATATACCAAGATGTGCTTTAGCACTTAATTTTATAATATCATACAGGAGAGCTTCCATATCCCAATTGTCAACTAACCTTGAGTAAATTGGAAACTATTTCAATCTTAAACTCTCATTCTCTTCCATTATTGTACTCAAAAACCCCAAAGAACAGGTTTTGAGGCAGTGGCAACAGATAAATACCTGGCTTTCCCTCGTCACCAAACCTGGAACCTTCTCTAAGGAAGGAGCAACTTCAATACATGTCAGAGATGGGATTTTCCTGTCCTAAAAGAGAATGCTGGGAAATCATCTAAATTTAGGGAAATGCCACACCATTCATCACCCCAAACTAGATGCAGATTTGGAATCCTGAATCACCCCACTCCTATCTCTAGTTGGTTGTAAATAACACCTAATAAATCTTTGTAGGACACATAGTTTTTGTGGATGGGTTTCCTTTTTTCTCACTTTTCTAGTGCAAATTCTTTTGTTGTTGTTCAGTGACTTTTCAATCATGCTCAACTCTTTGTGACCCCATTTGGGATTTTCTTGGCAAAGATACTGAAGTGGTTTGCATTTCCTTCTCTAGTTCATTTTACAAATGAGGAAACAGGGTTAAGTGACTTGTCTAAGGTCACACAGCTAGTAAGTGTCTGAGGCTGGATTTGAACTCAGGAAAATGAGTCTTCCTGGCTCTAGGCCTTCCACTCTATCCACTGTGCCACCACTGCCCCAGTGCAGATTCTGTATTAAATAATTGAAATAGCAGGAGAAAAAAAGCAAATATCCTTTCTTATTTTAAATTCCTTTATTTCAGAAAGTCTTCATTCTAATTGTTTCAGTGAGTAACCTTAATTTAAGGACCTGAGCTCAAACTCTAAGCTCTGATATTTACTCTGCCACTGTATAAACTTGGACAGCTTTCTTCACTTTTCTTGGCCTCAGTTTCCTTATCTGTGAAATAAAGGCTTTGGACTATATGAATTGGAAGGTCTTTTCTAGTTATAAATCTATGAACCAATGACTCCCCTATCCAAATTCAGAAAGATGTTTAATATAACAACATATTTATGTAGTGTTTTCCATTATCTCATTTATCTTCTGAAAAACTATGTAAAGTTTATATTATTATTCTCATTTTATTATTCTATGAAAAAGGGCACAGCTCCAGAAAGCTGAAGGTGAGGGAGGGAGAGGGGGACAGGGAAATGAATCTGTGGGAAAGGACTCAGGAAGTTCTGAAAGACTGGAGAGTCTGGCTAGGCTAGAGAGAAGGCAGAACAAAGGTAGACTAAAAACTAGTTTCCATTATACTTGTGAGCAGGACAACTATTAATGAACAGGCTTCTGTTAACATAATTTTTTCCTTTTTTTAATTTTAGCCCCAAGTATGGTTTCCTTTTACTGTACTGTAATAAACTCTCTTAAAAGAAAAGCCTGTTAGGTTGGGAACTCCTTGCATGGGGGAAGGGGAATGGAACAAAAAACAAAAACAAAAAAACCCAAAGAAGTAATACCAGGGCTGGGGGGTTGGGGGAAGGGAGTAAGAAGGAGGTTAAGGAACCAAAGAAATAGATGGAAGATGTTATTAGTTCTAATCCTGAAAGACCTTTGAGCACAATTGAGCAAAGATCTGGGCTTGCTGATGAAAAAATAAAAAAATAAAGAGATTATAGTGTTCATTCCATTGTGCCACACATTTAGTGTTCCCCTCTGAACTACCTAACATTCTTTATCATAATAAGACTTCTGTACTACCTGACATTCTTTTCTTATCATTATCCACAGACCAGTGGCATAACTGAATATTTTACATAACACACCGATACTTACCCTCATCCACTAAGTCCAAAACAAATTATACAATTCCTGAAATAAAGGATAACTATGCTATGACAGAACATTGAACTGGGATGCAGAAGACTTGTATTATAGTTCCATTTCTGCTATTAATTAGCTAAGATTAAAATTTTCTCTAGTTTAGGGATTCTTAACCTGGGGTCCATGGACAGACTTCAAGGAGTCCATGAACTTGGATAGAAAAAAAAATTAAATCTTATTTTCACTAACTACTCACTGAAATTTAGTTTTTTCTTCAATTATAGGCAACAAACATTTATTCTGAGAAGGAATCCATAGGATTTGCTAGTCTGTCAAAGGAATCTACCACCCAAAAAATGAACCCTATACTACTAAAATTAAAGCTAAACACAACCATAGCCCAGCAATAATTTTAAAATCCTATAATAACTTCATTCTAGAAAATTAAAAACATTGGCCTAGACAGGTGTGTGTGTGTGTGTGTGTGTGTGTTGCCCAGAATGCAGTGGATGACCCTGACTTTTTCAATGTCTGATGAAACTCTAAGTTGTCCACAGCTCCTGTGGCAGTGGCATTTGTGGCCACTGGAACAAATTGTTTTCATTTGCCCATTCTGCCAGAGGAAGTCTTCACATGCTTGGGGTAGCCATCCCCCTAACTCACTGTCAGCAACTGATGTTGTAGGACGGATGGTGAACAAAAAGATTTGGGCTAGGTGAACATAGTTAGGCAACAATGCTGGTTTAATGGAGTAGTAAAGTTAATTATGTATCTTTCTTGTTTATACATGGAAAGTTTTACGGTGAACTTCAGGATCACCAGTTTCTCACGAATGCACTCAATTAAACAGATATTAGCAAAAGACCTTGACTATCAGTCCACTTCCTGCATGTCCAGATTGCTTGTGGGAGGTACAGCAATATTTCTTGATACTGATTGCCAAATATTCTTCTTGGGGAAAGATAAGGCACATCTTTCCAGAGAGGATTTTGCACCCTCCCGACTTCGAACAAGTCAACAAGTCTGGACTCGGACATAGCTCAATGAGTTGTTGAACTCAGAGCAAGTCACAAGTCTCTCTACTCAGACACATGCTCAAGAATCAGTTAGACTTAGCCCCCCTACAACTCACCAACAGGTTTAAAGCTTGTCAATTACCCTCAACTTGTTTTAGCCTGTCTGATGAAATAGCTTACTGAGGTGTGGCTGCTGTACATGCTACAGCTTCTTGAAGCCACAGGTGAGAGTTAGGTGACAAGTGGACACCCAAAGCAGCCCTGAAAAGGGTTCAGTAAGCCCTTATACCAAAGATGTTAGTCCTCCCTTAACACACCATAATCCATGTATGTATGTATATGCATGTATGTATATTAGCCAAGGAGTGTGTGTATGTGTGTGTGTGCAGGTGTGTATGTGCACAGGGTATAGTAGGGTATAGGGGAAAGGGGTCCAAATGACACTCTGGCTTTGAATTAAAAATAAAAGGTGTTCTGAGAAATTGTTACAGAAATCACCTGCTGGTCAATTAGCTCCTGACCTCTGAAACTCACAAGGTTACTGGCTGGTTGGAACAGTGGAAAACATAAAATTTAAGAAGTAACAAGGTTGCAGTACGAGCAATATTCTAAGGCCCTATCTCATAAAGGTTAGATACTTTTTCCCCCTCTTAAAATATATTGAAATCCTCCTCTAGACTTAATTGACTCAGGAGACTAAAGGCTTGGGCTACTGTTGTAACTTGTACTTAAATACAAAATCAGGCTTCTGACTATGGAACATAATGGGCACCACAGGGGCAGGGAACTGGCACCAAACTGAATCAATGCTTGCTAAATAGTCCCTTCTTGCTCTCCCCCCCCACCCCCAATGTGACTAAGTAAACCTTCATTCATTTACTGTCAGATACTCTGTGAATGTCTCATCTCATTACAATCTTGAATGTCAATTACCAGATTGGACTGAGTCAGTCCTCACTTATTCCATGGGATATTAAGATCTGGTATCAGACTCATCCAGGCAAGGGGATGGGGTGGGGTAGGTGAAGTACAAGAAAGAGCTGCAATATATGTATCCCAACAAAGAAACCTACATTGAAAGAAACTAGAAGCTGTTTCTACTCACTTTTATTCAGTCCACTGAGTGGCTAGCTCTTCCTGACTCAGTCTCCATTCATCTCTGACACAGCCACCAGTAATAGGAACACCAAAAGGTTCTAAAAAACACTTTTAAAAGGTTCTAAAAACACTAGAAAAAAAAGCCACTGGTAGCTCATGTCCTCTAGTAAAGTGGCCAGGATACATGTCCCTCTCTGTGGAGCTGAGGCATGAATGTCCAGGTCTGTATGAAGTTCCCTAATAATCAGAGATGTGGGTTCTCCTGATGACCCTGTTATTTAGAGAAAAGAGGCACAAAAAAATGAAAGGAAAGAGGGGAAAAAGACAAATTTCACCCTAAAGGAACAAATACATATATATATCTATATGTATACAAACAAAGACATATGCATGCATCATCATGGAGGATGAGTATCTGGCTACAAAAGAATTGTGTAGTTCGGAGTAGACTGTTGTGGGAGGAGCTTGTTCTGGTTTATTAAAAAGGAAGAGTATAGGGGTGGCTAGGTGGCACAGTGAGTAAAGGACCGGCCCCGGAGTCAGGAGGACCCGAGTTCAGTTCCAGCCTCAGACACTTAATACACACACACACACACACACACACACACACACACACACACACACAAACTAGCCATGTAACCTTGGGCAAGTTACTTAACCATGATTACCTTCCAAAAGGCAAAAAAAATAAAGAGTACAATATGTTTTTGCCCTTTGAGGAGAAGCTTATCTTTCCCCACCTCTTTTCTTTTATATTTTACATTTTGTCCTCTCTTCTGTATGTAGCCAGACTAATAAATAGATATGGGCAGCTAGGTGGTACAGTGGATACAGTTCCAGACGTGGAGTCAGGAAGATATGAGTTCAAATGTGATCTCAGACACTTAGCTACCGTGTTTCCCCGATAATAAGACACTGTCTTATTAATTTTTTTGGAAAGAAAAACACCAGAGGGCTTATTTTCAGGGGAGGGCTTATGTTGTCCTGCCTCAGCTCTCCTCCGTGGCACTGCTCTCAATGGCGCCAGCAAGCAAATCACTGGGGAAGAACAGGATGATGTGCTCATTGCTGCAGCTCTGATTGGATGCAGCTCGGAGCGCGGCGTGCGTTTCACCTGAGGGGGGGGGACGGTGCATACAGAGGGTACTGTAATGTAGCGTGTAGCGCAGGGGATCACCTTCAGTACAGTAGCAATCTCAATAGGGCTTATTTTCGGGCAAGGGCTTATTTTAGAGGAATCTTACACAGTAAGGGGAGGGCTTATTTTCTGGGTAGGTCTTATTATCAGGGAAACACGGTAGCTGTGTGACCCTGGACAAATAATTTAATTAACCCTGTTTGCTTCATCTGTAAAATTAGCTGGAGAAGAAAATGGCAAACTGCTCCAGTATCTTTGTCAAGAAAACCCCAAATGAGGTCATAAACAATCAGACAGGACTGAAAAAAAAAACTGAAAAACAACAATGACAAATAGAACCGATTAGCTGAATGGGAATTGTGTCTTATTGGTCTCCTCAAAAACCAACCACACAAGATGTGTGTATTAGCGATTCCCTAATGCTAGGCAATGGTAGTAACAGTAATAGCCTCACCTTCAACCTGGTGTTGGTGCTAAGATGCTCTCATGCAAGATGCACTAATTATCCATGCTACTGTGCTGGCTGCATATTTTCAAGTTATCCTCTCTCTTCTCTCTACTTTAAAATGAAGTCTAGGCTATCATTTAAATATATACACAATCTGTAATATTATTAAAATAGTAAATACTCTCTCATTGACTTGGTGACCCCACCCCAGCTTTCACTGAGGAAGATCTCTCTTCTCCCATGTTGGATTTGACTACTCTCTTTCCACACATACATATGCAGATAAATTCATAGGATTTTTCTCCTTAATAGTAGTTTATGTGTTTTTTTCCAATTACATGTAAAGATTGTTTTACACCTAATTTTCTAATAGCACAATGTAGCGACAACACAATATTCACAGCACCTACAGCAGTTATGAATATGCTGGCATAATTCTGAATCCCAAAATATAACAGACTTTCCACATGGAAGACAGAACCAAAACATTTATTCAAACATCAAATATCCCAATTAAATTTATTCAAACACCTGAATCCCAACACCAGAAAGCCAAAGCCATAGCAAAAAGAAATTTATACACAATAATAATGCAGGAGGCACCACCATCCCCAAACCCTCCCCCTACTAGGGCCTTCCCACAAATGAACACTCACAGCTTGCTGCCTGATCCCCTTCTCTCTCTCAGTCTAACTACTCTAACCAACTTCCTCTGGGCTCTGCTCCACCCACTCAGCAAGCTCCTTCCACCACAGACTCATGTGACTCAGGCTTCCATGTGACTTAAGCAGGTCACATGGGTCTATTAATAGATGGGAAAGATCTTCCCATTAAGCAAAAATACATTAACAATACACACATCCACTGCATAAAACATACATCTGTTTGCACTTTAGAGACCAAGTTCTTTATAGTACCTCTTGCCCTTTACCCACTTGTGCATTTCCTGGTTAAGGAAACTACAAAATTACTATCTACAGAGATATTACTTTCTCACATAATTATAGTAATTGTGCCCTATTTTTAAAAAAAATGTAAAAAAGGAGAATAAAATTCAATTTTTAAATCATTCTCTTCATTGAACCAACAAAATCTATTTTGTTTTCACTACTTGGAAACACATTAAAAAATTATTTTATCTTTATTCAACACAAAGTACACAAAATTTTAGAAACCATAAAACAATATTATTATATTAAAATTAAAGCATTTATCTTAACCTAAATCTGTAGCAAAATACAGTAGCAAGCATATATCTTCATTATTAAATTCAAAATAAACAAAAAATATTTTTTAGAAAAAGAATAAATAATTACTTTGGACCCCCATTTTTGTGAGTTTTATCTCATAATGTATATGAAGCATTTTACAGATATCAAGGTATTATATAAATGTAAGCTATTAAGCTGAAAATTCCATCTCATTTCTCTTTAAAAAAAAAAAACCCTAGATTTAAAAAAAACCCTTCACTTTTAAATAATTCTTACCATCTATTGACTCATAATCTAGGACAATGCCCATGGGATCCTTTAGAGGACAGAACATTTTTTCATAAACCACATTCATTGTGCCAGTTTTTTTCAACTAAACTTTTATAAGGTGTTTGTAGCAAGCAAGAAGTCTAAGGAAAAAGTAAAGAAAAAAAGCATTTCCTAAGTTTTCTAAAAGAAATAATATCCATAAAGTACTGCTGATATTCAAAAAATCAGCTGCACAAATATAGAATCAGGGTGGTACGATTACACTACAGCTCATTAGAAAAAAAGTACTGGGATTTTTAGTGGATAGCAAACTCACTATATCAATAGTGTGACATGGCAGTCAAAAAAGTATACTTGATTTTAGATTGTATTAATGGAAAAAGAGTGACCAAAACAAGAAAGTTGTACTAGGGGTGGGGAACCTGCAGCTTCAAGTTCACATGTGGCCCTCTAAGTCCTGAAGTATGGCCCTTTGACTGAATCCAAACTTCACAGAACAAATCCCCTTAATAAGAGGATTTGTTCTGTCAAACTTGGACTCAGTCAAAAAGCCACACCCAAGGACTTAAAAGGTCACATGTAGCCTTGAGGTCACAGATTCCCTACCCTTGTTAAAACCATGTCTTCTTATGAGTTCACTATAAGGATATACCTGGGGACCTTATTTGAATCTTTTAAAAAGATATATATTAAATAAAGGAATCAACATATTGGAGGTTTTAAGGAAATGTTTTTCTTTACTGAATCAAATGCTTTTTTTGTTAAACAACAAACAAGTACAATGAATTTTTGGGTTCTCTATATTTTCAGTCCATTTTGCAGTGCTAAAGATATCTGTGGTGGAAAACCACTATGCATGTAGATTAATCTCATAAAAATTTTATAAAGATGAGAAAGTGTGCAAATAAAATGGTATTTAATTCTTGGTATTCTCTTGATTTTCTTTGGGAAAAGGGATGTAATAAGGTTAAAGATTTTTTCCCAAACCTTTAGAATCCATTTGCTCCCTCAGCTCCCTTGAGAATTTGTCTCTCAATGCTTACAAAATTCTATCACTTCCAACACAGGTATCGTCTGCATATCCTTGGTCTAATCCAGCTGCTTTAGCCATTTTTATTTTCTTCAATTCAGTGATGGTAAAAAAGTGGTCTATAAAAATCTTTGCAAATCTATCTTTTATCTGTTTTTTTTATTCTCCTTGTAGTTTAATCTTTCGGTGTCCTCAGGATGACTTTGTTTATATAGTGAACTTTATATATATATATATATATATATATATATATATATATATATATAATATAATTTATATATATACAAATATATATAATTATATATTATATTATTTATATATATTATTTATGTATATATAAGTTCACTATCCTTTCTTCAGACTTGTTTTTCTTTTACTGCTTTTGCTGTATTATGAAGAAATGCTATTCATAATCTTCCACCAACTTCTATAAGATTTTGCCAAAAAAAAAGCATAATATAAAGTATTGTTACCCTTGTTTTCTATATCTCTGTCCTTGACAAGTAGATGAGGTATTTACTAACTGAAGTTTTAGTCTCTTTGTTATGACTATTTCTATCTGCCAAACATAAATATACTTGTTAGTATTGGGGTTCATGTCCTCTCTGAATATATTCTCCATTTTTTGGAATCAACGACTTGCTTAAAGAGATCTGGTTGAAGTTGCTTTAATTGCAAACTATATTTTCCCTCATTTTTATTCAATGATATGACTATATACAGACAATTGATTCAGGAATGACTTGGGCATCAGTAATGAGTCATTTCCTGTCTGTTAAAACATAACTAGTTTTATTTTCATGAAGCTATTTGGTGTTCACCATGTTCAGCTTCCCAATTCTTTTCTCAATGAAAGTATTCATGGTATATAGATATGCTACTACTTTGCCTTTTTCATTCCTCACTAAAGAACCAAGTTTTCTATCATATTATTTGCCATCTGTAGGATTAATGGAATATAAGATCTTCCCTGTCCATTAGTAGACCTATATGACCAGATGTGTCCCTTTTTTCTTTGGAACAGGGGCCATGTTCCCAGGTCTAAAGTTACACAAGTATTTTAATCACGGATGTCTTACTATTTGAGCTCTGGCCCAGTTCACAGCTGTGACACATCCTGAGTCACATAGAGTCCATTGGGGGAGGAACTTGCCTAAGGAAGAACTTGCCTAGGGGGGAACTTGCTTAGGGGGAGGCTTGCTTACAGAAAGGCAGTCACACATTTTGGTAGAGTCTATTAAGCACTGAGTCACAGTGGGTTGTGATGCCTTCTGGCTCTGAGCCTATTAGTTGAAAGTAAGTATATATATATTCTTTTTTTTTTTTTTTGCCTTTTGGAGGGCAGTTGGGGTTAAGTAACTTGCCCAAGGTTACACGGCTAGTTTTTTTGTGTGTGGGTGTTAAGTGTCTGAGGCTGGAACCAAACTCTGGTCCTCCTGACTCTAGGGCCCGAGCTTTACTCACTGCGCCACCTAGCTGCCGCTGCATATATATTCTGAGGTGAGATTTTGCTTTGGGGCTCACTAATGGGAAGAATGTTTCTTTGTGATTTGGCCAGAGGAGACTTTGAATAGCCTTGTTACCCCCCCACACACACACACTCTGTGAACCCAGATGTTGGTGCTCCCTGCTCTGGTGATGTATCTATTACTTTATTTAGACAGTTAGAGTCCTGTCTAGTGGATTCTTTCTTGGATACTCACTTCTTTCTACTTATCTGTCTGCTTTTTAAATTAAAATAAGATTGTCAATTCCTTTGAAGCTGTCATTCCTTTAGAAAAACAAATAAAAGAACCTATGCTAGCAGCCCTTCTGTGTGCTGGTGTTATTGGTTTTATACCTCCACAGAGCCATCCTAGCCTTTGCCTATCTTTGCATTAAAGTCACTAAATATCAAAACACATAAATTTTATGTAGAAGATATTATAAAGTTCTTCTAAAGCTATGGTTTGAGGGTCCTAAAATTTGGGTTAAAATACCACAACTAAGAACCAATTCTTAGTTGTGTGACCAAAAACACTTAACTTTGCAGACTATCAATTTCCTCATTTACAAAATGGAGATAAAGATTCAGGAAGGCATGATGGAGAAATCTAGTTTATAGCCTGGTGAGAAATGAAGAGATGGTCAATTTGAGTGCATTCCTTAAATGGAGGCTCTTAGAAGTTCCATTGAATTCGAAGGATAGGCCATAGGGACTAACTAAAGGAACTTCTAAGGTATGAATTCTAGGGCTGAAATGATTTTCCAAGATGGAGAATTTTCTTGACCATGATCAAAGAGTCTGGATTTTAGCTTTTGAAAAATAAAGAGATGACTAGCCTGGGTACCCACCATTAAGGGCATGAAAACATGGTCTTGCCTGCTTATGTTTTTGTGTTTTTCCCCTCCTTACTATTGCCCTCATAATTCTTTAGATATACCAGCTAGCTCATAAAGAAGCAGAGGGGTATAGAGGCAAGACAATAGTGTCACAGGGCCTCACTGTAGCTGTAGATGTCAGGATTCCCATGCCAAAACCACTCCTATTTTTTCACTCCTCTCTTTTTACAGTTAGAAGATACTCTGTTCCAGCAAGTCTCAGAAAGCAAGCTGTGCTCTGAGCTCGGCATAACAACAATCCTCTGTGTTTATCTTCTGAATGAACTCTGCTGCAGGAAAATGCCAGGATTTTTTCCACTCCAACCCCAGATGGTTATTGAATTTGGATAAGCACCTGTAGGAACTACTTTCTGGTCATGAAGCCCTGATATGAATCAAATTCACCTCATTGTTGCTGTTACTACCGTTCTGCCACAGCTACAGTTCACTGCAATTTTTGTTGTCTAGTCACTAGTATATGTATGAAGGCTTAGTCTTGCTGTAGTGGGCTACTTCCTAGAGGAGACCCCAGAATGCATACCTAGTTTCCCTCCTCCAATGGAATAAAGAAAGGTTTTTTTGCTTATAATTGCTGCTAGATATTTGTTTTTTTTAATTTAATTTAATTTAATTATTTTTCAGAGTTAACAGTGGTTGCAGAACCTCTGAGATTCTTTGGTCATTTATTTTCAGAACTGACAAAGGGATCTCAAAGGCCATCTAGTCCAACTCCTCCATTTTATAAATAAGGACACCAAAGCCCATGGAGGTTAGGTGACTTGGCCATGATCACACAGATAGATCTTGAGAGTGGAATTCTTAATGTACTAACTGCAGAATTCCCTAAGAAAAACAGGACTCTTGCAAACAGAATTAGTTACACTAGAGAACTCTTTGTTTTGTGTTTAGTTCTTTTTGAGAACAGCTGTAGTGTCTGAACATGGGGGCAAGTTCTGGATATTAGTAAGACAGGGAAGAATGTTAAAAAACAAGCTTGATCCAAGTCATAAGGTCCACTTGTTTTTCTAATGTTTTCCAGTCCTCTGCTGGATTGAGTAAAATGGCCAAAAATATTAACAACAGAGATCATGAATCTGTACTCTAAAAAAATTAGTTTAGGGACAAGATGTGTTTGTTCCTTCAGTTCTTCAGTAATCAAGAGGGACTCCCTTGTTTAATGTTCTCCCTGACCTCCAGATCTTTAAACAAAATAAAGATAAACTGCACTCCGAAATTGTCTCCACCTACTGAGGAGCCTTTGGATTTAGTCCCTATTTCCAGCTGTTCTGGAGAGAGGGAGAGATGAAACTCTTCTGTAATACTAACAGGCTAAATGGCTGCTGGTGGGGCAGCCTGGTAGCCATATATTTGAGGGTGGTTTGTGGGGGAAAACAAGAATAAGGAATTTATTTGGTTAGGGGGTTAAGAAGGAAAGTGCCAAGAATTGCCTTTTGTGGCAGTCTGGCTTTTTCCTTTCCTTCTGAATAAAACATTATTATGTAACAAAGAGCCTTTAAAGCAATTTCTTTCTTCTTTTAATTGGCAATTTGACAATTGTAGTAAAATGCTCTAGATTGTGTCATCCTGGGCTTCAGCCACTTCTTTGGGTGTGGAGTTACTTGCTTGATTCAGACTTTACAGATCAGTGTATTTAGTACACAAGCACAAGTGAGCAACATGTTTTTGTGTAGTTTTAGTTCTTGCAATTATTATATATTAAAGAAGAGGGCTGAGTCAAAGGAAAGGAGGAATGAGGAGCTCATTTTCCTCCAGGTGTTGAGGCAAAGAGCCTCCGTTGGATCTAATTCACCATTCAAGCACTTCTGCCTCCCTGACCTTGAATAAATCTTTACATCAACATTTTATGCTGAGCCATAAGTGTGTTTCCTCCAGGCAAGTTCATTTTAAGCCATTACTGAATGCATAACTGATAGCCACAGAGTGCACATCAGCAAATATTGATTAGCAGCTACTGCAAGCATTTCCCATCCCCCAAAGTCTCTCCTCCCTCCCCACCCCTCACCCCATGTCCCACTCCTTTAATTCTGGCCTTGTGGAAAGAGGAAAGACCCTGCAAGAACTCGGTGGGCAGAAACAGAATTTGGAAATGGATCTAATATTTCCTTTATACTTGCAAAAAAGTGAGTGTGATAATAGCATGCCTTCCCCTTACAACATGCAGTCAATAAGAATGTTTATTTTAAATATTAATATTTGCTTTGCTGAGGAGAAGGATGGTATGTATAATGGAAAGGAGTTCTTTATCTGGAGGCAGAAAACCTGATTTTTAATCTCACCTCAGATAATGATAAACTGTGTGATCACAGACATGTCATTGAATCTCTCAGAGTAAGTTTTCTAATCCTCAAAATTTGGAGAATATTATTTGAATCATCCCAAAATGTTCTGTTGAGTAAGTGCTTTGCATAAAACTGTAAACAGGTTTGCAAATATGAATGTAATTCTGCTTTCACCCTAGTTTGAGACTTCAGAGACATAAAGGGAGAGAAAGAGGGAGGGAGAGGGAAAGAAAGAGGAAAGAAGGGGCAGGGGAGGGAGAAAGACAGAACATTTTTCTTTGGCCAGTCTGTGCCTTTTGAATACACAACCAGTTTTCTCAATAGACAATCAAAAATTTGCATCTTCACTATTTGGTTAACCAACAGTAAATAGTAACAAAATACTTGCAAAGAATTGGTAGGAGTCCACATGGGGAATGTATCAAGCAGAGCTCTTGTTGGGCAGTCCCTTATTACATGAATTATTACAAATGTATCATTGTTTTCTTATTTTTTTTAAATCTAGATTTGTTGAATTTTGAGAGAGAAGGATGGTAAAGAGCAGCAGAATCTAACTCAAATAGGAACAGGGGCCATTCATTTGTACAAAAAGACTCCTGTAGACCATATATTGGCTCAGTTTTAAAATGCAATATTTAAATAGCAATGTTTTATAAGTATGCACCTACATATGTATTTATACACACACTTTTTGGGGGAGACAATTAGGGATAAGTGACTTGCCCAAGGTGATACAACTAGTAAGTGTCTGAGGCTGGATTTGAACTCAGCTCCTGATTCTAAGGCTGCTGCTCCATCCACTGCACCATCTAGCTGCCACCTCGATACACCCCCCTCTTCCAAATTATGTTTAAATCAGGAGTATTGTGGGCCAGATGTTTGATACCTTCTACAGTGGATGGAATACTAGACTTGGAACTTAGAAGGCCTGAATTCAAAATCAGGCAATCCTAGGCAATCACTTATTCTTTTAAAACCTCAGCCTTTTCACCTATAAAATGAGGGAGTTGGACTAGATGGCATCCAAGGTACCATTAGGCTCTGGGTCTATGATGCTATTAATGATATTTAGCATTTACATGGAACTTTAAGGTTTGTAAAGTGCTTTACAAGAATTATCTCATTTTAGTCTCACAACAACCCTGGGAAGTAGATGTTATTATCTTCATTTTACAGCCAAGGAAACTGAAGCACACATAATATGATAAGACTAATATCTACTAGCATTTCCCCATGATATGGATTAGATACACACTTCCTCCTTCCCCCTCTGACAAAGATTAACTTTCTCTAAATGGAAACAAAGGTGCCCATAGGACCTGACTCATGCTTCGTTTGACACAGCTTTCTAGTCACCAAAGCATTTCACAAATCTCAGCCACTTGTTTTTTAGGCCTCCTGGATTTCCTGGGTTCCTGAATTCGAGCAAGTTTCACCCAATGACCTACTAACCAGATACATCTCCAAACGGAAGAGAAGAGAACTGTGTCTACCATTACTGAAGATACTGTATCCTTGATGTATCTCCTTGCTGTGATAGGGCAAAGTCAACCTTCTTTCTGTTGATCGTACAATGACTTACAGGTGACTCATTTCCTCCCCAAATCTAATCCGAATGAAGAGAGTGTAGGCATTAGGCCAGCCTCTAACAGAAAGGTTAGGTGATTCACCCAAGATCATATAGACAGTAGATATATTGTTGTTCAGTAATTTTCAATTGTGTCTGAATCTTTGTGACTCCAGTTGGATTGGTCTTTTTTTTGTTTGTTTATTTGTTTTGTTTTGTTTTGTTTTTTGGCAGAGATACTAGAGAGATTTGTCATTTCCTTCCCCAGCTCATTTTACAGATGAGGAAGCTGAGGCACACAGAAAGTAATTGTAAACTCAGGTCTTCCTGACTCTAGGTTCACTCTACCCAATGGTAGCTCAATATCCTGTCCATGTGTGACCTATTAAAGTAGAGATTTCCCAAATGGAAGTGTCTGTTCTATCTAAATACTCAACTCCCTCAGGGTACTATATAAATCATAGTTTTATTGTCATAATGAAGAGGGTCAAGTCTTCTATCAGCCAAAGAAAAGCAAAGTTTATTAAAAGTTGGGTAGACTCTTATTGGGTAGACTCTTCAGGAGCCTTTGTAGCTTTAAGGCTTGTATTGGACACAGAGCAAGTCTGTGCTTAAAAATTCACACACATGGAGGCAAGATGGGTTCTTATATACAGAAAGGTTGTGGGAGGAATGTAGGGATGGTCTAGAGGAGGAGTTTGGGGAGGGTCTTGAGGAGGAGTCAATGAAGTCAAATCTGACCAATAATGAGTTTGGGGAGGGTCTTCAGGAGGAGTTAATGAGGTCAGACTCCAGTAAATGAGTAAAGTTGCCTGGAGACAACAGACAGTGGTGGGCTAGGCCAGTTCAAGGGTATAACAGTTCAGGATCAAGGGTGGGAGCTAGCTGGATAATGGAGGGCTAGGCTAGTAAGAGTAAGACATTTGGGCCTAGCTATAATGAAGGGCTTATGGGCTCAGGCAAATGCCTCATCAAATGGGAAGATTCAGTCAGCGTTCAAGGGGGTTCCCAGAGCCTGTACCTCATCAATAAATCACAAAATTATCAGGAAATATCATTCACGTAGGACCACAAAGCAAGGAGCGTAGTTCCTATAAAGTCACAATTTGGTCCAGGATCTCCAGTAAAGTACATAGGACAAGTAATAATCCTTTTAGTTCCTATCATGGACCTTTCCTCTCTTTCAACACTAGGCCCATAGTACATTCCAAGAGTGATGTAGGAAATTTGAAGAAAGTCCAAGAAAAAGTAAATAAAAAACTAGAAGGACAGGAAATAATATTTGTGAATTAGTGGGCTTTTGACTTCCTGGGCCTAATGTTTTCATCTGTAAAATGAAAGGAGGGGCAGCTTGCTGGCAAAATGGATAGAGTGCTGGTCCTGGAGTCAGGAGGACCTGAGTTCAAATGTGACCTCAAATACTTTACACTTACTAGTTGTGTGACCCTGGGCAAATCATTTAACCTTCATTGCCTCAAAAAAAAAAAAAAAAGGGTTGGTTGATGATCTTTAAGGTCCCCTCCAGCTTTAAAGTTCTACAAACTAAGAAGGCATATTTGAGAATGGTATATTTGAAAGCATGACTCCTAGAGTCAGGAAAATTGAATTGAAATTCTGACTCAAATAGTTACTTAGCAGTGTGACTGTGGGAAAGTCACCTAATCTCTCTGAGATTGTTTCCTCATTTGCAAAATGAAGGTAATAATAACTATAGGATCCAAATTCACAGGTTGTGGGGCTCAAATGACATAATGTTGAGGTTTAGGGGTCTTGGGGGTACTTGAGACCCCAAAATACCAACATGCCCGGGTCCTGCCGAATGAATTCGACTCATCTTCTCTCAGCCAAAGTAAAGCAAAGTTCATTAAAGATTCTCATAATGAGTAGACTCTTAAGGAGCCTAAGTATCTGTGAAGTTTGTATTGACAAGCAGGCCAGAATAAGCTGACACTGAGTGAGTCTGCACTAGATTAATCTCAACACCTTCAAGGAGGCAAGATGGATCTTATATACAGAAAGACTGTGGGAGGGATCTAGGAGTGGTCTAGAGGAGGGATTTGGGGAGGGTCTTGAGAAGGAGTCTAAGTAGTATCTTGAGTTCTGAAGTCAGACTCCAGGAATGGGATTAAGGGTGGGATATAACTGAAGGCTACCTAGAGATAAGGGTAACAGATTTGGGTATAGATATTTTGATAGGATCAAGGGTGGGAAATAGCTGGACAATGGAGGGCTAGGCTAGGTTAAGAGTAACAGAGATTTGGGCCTAGGATAATGAAAGGTTTATGGCCTCAGACAAATGCCTCATCAAGTGGGAAGATTCAATCAGAGTTCAAGGGGTTTCCCAGAGCTTGTACCCCATCAATAATATATCTGAAATATTTTGTAAACCTTAAAGCATTAAATTATTCTTACTATTAGACTATGATTATCTAAGAAATAATAGGTATTGAAGAGAAAAGGAGAATAGGGTGAGGAAAATTCAAATTCTATTTATATTTTAGTATTCAGCTGAAGTTTTACCTATCCTTACTCCCTGATGAATTATCTCATAATAGGAATGGCCTGTTTTTCTGAATTAATTTAGCTACTTAATCACGTACTCTCCTGTGTCATGTGATAAGAAGTGAGATATGGTAAAATAGTGTCAAGAAGTCCCAAGTTTAGACCCTAACTTTGACACATTCATTATAATAATGATAATAACAACATTAATGACAATAGTAATAATTATTATAACTAGCATTTATATGTCACTTTAAGGTTTGCAAAATGTTTTCTAAATATGATCGCATTTGATCCTTAGAACAACTCTGGGAGATAGGACCTATTTTTGTCTCCATTTTACAGTTGAAGAGGCTGAGACAGACAAAGCTTAAAGAACTCCCCCAGGATCACAGTTAAGTGTCCAAGGTTGAATTTAATACAAGTAGCTCAGCCTGACTCCAAGTCCAGCATTCTATCAACTGTTCTACTGAGCTGCCTTTGGGCTCTTCTCATGCTCCTGGGAAAAAAAAAATAGAAGAAAATATAAGATATGTGATACCCAAAACAACTGACCTGAAAAAAACAGGTCAAGTTGAGATAATTTTAAAAATCATTGGACTCTTTAGAAACTATGATTTAAAAAGAGAGAGAGAAAACAGGACACTCTATTTCAAGAAATCATTAATGAAAGAAGGAGCTTAAGTACCAAGGAACTAGAGTCATGATCACCCAAGATCAGGCAATTTCTACCAAAAAAAATGAGAGATCTTGGAATATAATATTCCAAAAGAAAAAAAAATAGACTGACTTACAACCAAGAAGTACTTACTCTGAAAGTTATAAGGGAGAAAATGGATCTTTAATGGACTACAGGACTTTCAAGCATTTCTGATGAAAAAAGGAGAGCTGAGTTGGAACTTGGAATTACAAACACAATAGTCCAGAGAATCCTATTAAGGTAAATGTATTTGAGCATCTGGAAGGCGAGCTGCATAATGATGTAGTGCTAACATTTTTAAGGGAGAAGAGGAAACAAGTGTCCCTTCAGAACCTTAATGTCTTCAGAAGGATCTCAATTTAAAAAAAAAAATAGTGGTCCTGGGGTGGATTGCTCTGTTCTGAGAGTATTAAGAGATGTAAGAGTAAAAAGAAGAATATACTAATGTAGAAGGGATGAAGCAGGATATAGACTTTGTTACTTCTCAAAATTGGGGTATGTGAGAAGACTATACAATATAAAGGAAAGGGTGGGGAGAATGAGCATTGGATTAATTTGCTCTTATCAGAAAAGGACAAAGGGTTGGAACACATCTTGGTTTAGTGTAGAAATTGATCAATCTTATAGGTAAAAAAGCAGAGATAAGGGTAAAGGAGTGATAAGAAGGAAGATAATATTGGAGAAGGAATAGCCACAAACAAAAACAAACTTCTTGGCACCATGAAGGGAATTAGAAGGGAGGAAAAAGAAAAACAAAGAATAAAATTCAGAAGAGGGATGGCATAGATTGCCTCTTACACATAGGAATATATTGCAATATTATTGTGCCTTAAGATTATGAAAGATGATTTTAGACATGGAGTGAAGTGAACAGGACCAGGAGAACAATTTATAAAAGAACAACACTGTAAAGAAAAATAACTTTGAAAGACTTAAGAACTCTGACCAATGCAATGGCCAGCAATGTCTCTAGAGGACTTTTGATGAAGTATGCTACCTACCTTCTGACAGAAAGGAAATAGATACAAGGTGCATGGACATAAAATTTTTGGACATAGCAATGTGTGGATTCATTTTATTTAACTATGCTAGTTTGTTTAAAAAAAAAAGATTTCCTGCTTCACTTTGTCAGTTATTGAAGGAGGGAGGGGTTAGCAATAGTGATGAAAAAAGAGAGTCACTATAATATTTTTTTAAAATGCACAGAGGAGACAGGAGGAAGTTCAGGAAGAAGCATTGGCAAGCAGGATGGTTTTGAAAATAATGTGGAGAATTTATTGTATGCTTTTAATTTTTCATATATTTTATTAATAATTTTATACAAAAGACATTTTAATATGATTTTTTAAAAATCAAGGGATAATAGAGAAACATGGTTCCATATAGAATTCTCTTCTGTGTTCAGCTTTTTTTATGGAAAAATGATCTTTGAGGGTGTTTAAGTTGAGAACAAAAAAACTTTTAAGCACATTGCATACCTTAAAATGACATAAGTGTGTTATTATTATTATATAACTCTCTTTTCTGATTAGCTTTAGATAGAAATGATCCTGGGATAAGTTGTCATCCTGCCATATTTCTTTATATTCAGTTGTAATGGGAATGTTTTTTCCTTTATTCCTCCTGCATGTTTTGGTTAATATCAACCTCACATGACAAAAACCTGTCCCATGGGGTATAAAAATTTACTTAAGTCTTAAGTATTCCTTAGATAAGAAGTCAGAAGAATCTCAACTGTCCCTAACTCCTTGGAGACAAACAAATCCTTCTCCTTAATCAACCTAATTGTGAATCCTCTAAATATAGTTTAATCTGTAACCTGATTTAGTTTACCTATTGTTTGATGAAGATTGTTTCCTTAGGGGATGTATGAGATTATGATTCTGTTTAACTAAATTTATTCAGCTTTTATGACATAGAAGGAAGCATGGGATTATGTTTCTATCTTCTCTTTAACTTTTATGGCTTAGAGGAATATACAAGATTGTAATATGTAAAAGAATTATTTCTCTGTCACTCTGATATAATTTCTTGTATAAGAAGCCTTTTCAGAATCCTCATAATTTTTCAGATTTTCTCTGAATTTTTAACCTATGCTTGAGCATAATAATAAAACTTAGTTTTTAACTCCATAATTTCTGCATTGTGGTAAATACATATTTGGCAGCAATTACCTACCACACGAACTCAGAAAGGAGATATTTTTCCCATAATACAGTATTCTATGGATTATGAACATGTGTATAAAGCAACTGCTTCTCTAGTTGAACTAAAACATTGAGATTTAAGGTCATGTACAGGAGACTCACTGAAAACAGCCGTAGTACAACAGGACAATGGGCACATCCCACACCTCACCCAATTCTGACATGATTTTGAGCTGCTTGGCCAGATCTCTGTACTTTGAAAGCTTTTCATTCCTTATAGTTGGGAGACTATGAGCAGTTGGATGGCAAGCTCTATTAAAATGTTCTTAAGTTTTTATGAATCAGGGTTACATATAGGGCAATTGTGTACTACAGTTCAATCTGTGCACAGTTTATGTATTGAATTCTCAAGGATATTTTGAGGTGTATTATTTGTAGTATGGAGATTATTATTATTATTGCAATTATTTATAATAATTTAATAAATATTGTTTGTTTCCTCTTGTAAAAGGCACTATGTTAGACTCTGTTTATAAAGAAAAAGAAATTAATAGTCCCTTTCCTCTAGAAGATTCTGGAGAGTAGTGGGCCAAATGTTATACCTCCTCTCACCAACTGTCTAAAGCAATGCCTCAAAGGTATTTTTTTAATAAATATTTGGGAAAAGGGATATCACTAAAGGACTTATTGAGATGAATCAACAAACTCGAAAATGGATGCTCTAGTTAGCAACATAAATGATATACATCAACTTCCCAAATTGAGTCAGAGATAAAATAATCAGAATGATTCTGTATCATCTTTTAACTGATCCTATTTACAGTTAGGTAGACTCAAACAGTGAACATGTCTTAGTCAAAGAAGGGGAAGGGGGGTTGTTTCTAACCCTTCACCTCCAATTTCCAAACAATCCTATTGTCTCCCACACCTCAGCTCTGTAACCAATCATATTGATTTTGCCACTCATGATGTTGAGCTATTTAAACCAATCACTTGTTCCCTGACTACAAAGTCCTGTCTTTTTGTTCTGTACTCACCCAAACTATAAAAGAGAACTGTGCCCATCATTTGGAGTCTTATCATTACTGAGGAAACTGAGATCCTATTTATTGGTAAATTGGCACTCTACTAATAAATTGATCTTGCCTGGAACTTTATGATTCTCTCTACCTTAATTTTAACTTAGAGAAGGATAATGAACAAATTCTTTAATTATAATTCTATTTTTATTTCTATTATCAAGGTTAATTGCAATAAAATGTTGTTCCTTGATTAGGGCTTTGTGTCACTGTATAAATGAAAGCTGTTTTTATTTTCAAATTTCACAAATAGCTATGAATTTTAGATGTTTTTATTTCACCAAAAAGATCTGATGGTGGTGGGTAATTACCAAGGAACCTCTGATAAAAGCACGATATCTCTCACTTCCAATAATAGCTGATTATTATTAGTAACTCCTTTAACCTACTATAGCACTAGTTGTACTACTTATTTGACTATTTACAGGTCAAAGACTGTCTTGTAATATTAATTATCTTTAGTCTGTATACATTTTTCCCAAATTAGATTGTAAAGTCCTCAAGAGCAGGAACTGTTTTTATTTTCTCCATAGTAAGTCCTAAATAAACACTTGGTAATGGTGAGATAGTAATTGATCATATTCAGGGAAAATTCTAGAATTTGCCAATTATTTTTTATTTTGAAACAGTTAGAAATCATTATTTCCTTTCAAACTAAATGGACAAGTATTTTTTAAACACTCATGGGTAGTGGCAAGCACCCCAGTATCCCCAGGGTAGCTGCCAACTACCTAACTGTAAATAGGATCAGTTAAAAGATGATACAGAATCATTCTGATTATTTTATCTCTGACTCTATTTGGCAAGTTGATAGTATATCATTTATGCCAACTAAATTCTTAGATCTGCTTTTCTAAAGGAAAGTAACTCAAAATGGATTAACAATCTTGCTTTAATTAATCAAATATATCATTTACCTAGTTCAGGGGAAAATGTCAGCACCCTGAACTTCAGAGTATACAGAGGTTACAAGCAGAAGTTACAAGACAGAGAAACATTTCAGCAGACAGGCTTCCAAACTGTCCAACCATTACATACATCCATACCTAATCACAGTTACCAGAGAGGGAAGCATCAACATCTGGGTTTTCAAAGCTGGGAGGCTCTCAAGGGCTGCCCAGAGTCTTATCTGGTAAAGTCTCACAGCACTTCTCAAAATGAGCCCCAAAACAATGCCTCACATCAGGGATAATAGAGCCTTCTCCTGGCTCAGAGAAATGTAACAACCCACTTGACCCACTGGCCAATCACAAAGTATCTCCTGAGAAACAAGCCTCCCACTACAGGCTCCAGGTGCACTTAAGCCTGGGGGCAGGGAAGATCTTAAAAATTTATATTCCTATAACATTGTTATCTATTCTACTGGACAGGCAAGAAAGACCTTTTTAATTGTCTTAAAAAACTTTTTTTTTGGTGTTTTTTTTTTGGATTTGACTTTTTATTTTAAAGTATATGATCATTGATTAAAATTTTTAAAGAAATAATAATTTTCACTGGTGCTTTTTGTTCTTGGCATAAAAATAACAAAATAATTTTAATTGAGCAGCAGATCTAGATATGAACATGACGCTTCACTTGGCAGCATGTTTTGATTCAGGTCCTGAGATTATTTGGCATCTATTTGCAATACTCAACAAATATGGGGGAGCATTACTGAAATCTCCATGTGTAACAATAATGCAATATTCACAATGCCCATGGTGGTTATGAATATGCTGCTATAGTTGCAAATCACAAAATATAATAGGCTCTCCACATGGAGGACAGAACCAAACCCTTTATTCAAATACCACAAAACCAAGTCAGTCAGAGTCATTACAGTAACCACTAAGTTGGTACACATGCTTAATGCAGTGAACACCCACATTCCCAAGCCTTCAGAACAGATTCCTTCAAGCAGGGATCCTCCTCTCTCACTCACAGTAGCTCCTCAGCCTGGTTCTTGGAAGCTCTAAACAGAAGTTCCCAGAAGAAAAGATCTCAGCAGAAGTTCTGGCTGGTTCTCAGAAGAAGCTCCACCACCACAAGGTCTGTTCTCAAAATCAAAATCACTTCATCCTCTCCAGAAGCTTGCTCCAAGAAATTCAAGAAGTTCTGACTCTCTAGCTTGTGCTCTTCCTTATATATGATATTAGCTCCTCCCTGTTCCACCCCTTCCTGTTACATCAGCAATAGGGGTCTGTACTTTCTGTTTCTTTAACAGGCTTGATATAATTAACTTGAAACTAAGAGCTAAATACCTGTTTACTTGCCAATCAAGGGCTTGGAAGATCTTCAAATCCCATTAACATTACACTATGATGATCATGAGATCAAAGAGCTAGATACGGAAGGTCATCTAGTTCAACTTCATTTGTAAAATGAGAAACTGAGTCCCAGAGAGATGAAATGATGTCCCAAGGTCATACATGTAGTAAATAACTGAGGCAAGATTCAAACCCTGATCCCCTGATATCTTGAAACTCTTTTTTATAAAAAGAATTCTATAGTAGCCAAACAGCCTGTGAATGTACACTACCCTCAACACCCCGTGGTAGCTTTCAATGACAGGGTTAAAACATCATAACCAAACCCTCACTTTTTCTTTGAGAATACACCATTGGAAACATTGGAACAGTTATTAAAGACAAGTCTAACTTTCCTGTCGCCTTTTTCTACTCTACTCCTTCTCCTCCATCTTCTCTCTTCCACCCCACCCCATTTTAGAGATTCTCTAGTTAAATTGCTTCCAGAATCTGAACTTTCTACCCTTCACCATACTGAGTGCTCAAATTCTCCATGCCTCTGTTTGCCTTGTATTCCTAGTCTTCTCCACTCTTACTCCATTCTTCCCCTATCGCTTATTGGCTCTGCTCTTCATTCTACCACCCGTCTTCTCTGCATCTGATTTAGTACTCCCTGGTCTGCTTCAGGGTTCCCAGACCTAGCCCCAGAAAATTAAGAATTACGGAGTTTTGAAAGGAGACTTTGGAGACCAACCATTTTGACCTATACATGAATAAAAATTTCTTCTGTAACATACCAATAACAACATTCAGCTTTTGCCTAAAGACCTTGAGTTAAGAGGGAAACCACTATATTCATTCCACTTCAAGATACCTCTAATTTGTTGGAAGTTTTTTCTTAATATAAAGCCTAAATCTGACTTCTATTCATTGCTCCTAGTTCAATTCAACAAATATTTAAGCTCCTTTGTGTAAGGCCTTATGCTGGGCTCTGGGGCCAAGAAAAGCTACTTTTTCTCTTGAAGAGCACTAACTGTATCATTACCTCTTTGCCTTCGTCTTCTCTCTTCCAAGCTAAACATTTCCATTTTTTCTAGTCCTCACATGGCTTAATCACAAGGCAGTTAGGCATCCTAGCTCCATTCATTGGGATACACTTGAGTTTGCAATACCTTCCTAAAACATGGCATCCAAAACTGAACACAATTCTCCAGGTGTGGTTTTATAGACACAAAACAGGGAAACTATAACCTCACTAGTCCTAGACACTAAACTTACCGATCCTTTTTTTTTTTTGCTTCCAGATCATACTCATATTGACTCATATTGAGTTTGCTGTCCACTAAAAGCTTCACATCTTTTTTCAAATGAACTGGTGCCTAATGAATTCTCACCTGTCTTATGCATGTGATATTGATTTTTAAAAATAAAAGTATGAGACTTTACACTGATCCCTATTAAATTCTTTATTACACAGGATATCCCAAAAGTGCAATTTTAAACTTTAATATTTTGTTCAGGGTCTTCAGGCAAAAACTGAATGTAACAAGCTTTGGTAGCATCCAACTGTGCTAAGAATTTTGGGATGCTCTGCATAGATAGGCCCAATGTTCTAACCTTTTGGGATCTTTTTGGATTTTGATTCAATCATCTATTGTGTTAATTATCTCTCCTGTTTTGCTTTTATCGAATTTCTTTAAAGTCAATAAATATTTATTAAAAATCTATAATGTGCAAAGTATGAGTTCCAGGTTGGGGATTCAACAACAAAAACAACATAGCCTTTCTCCTTAAGGATCTTACATTCTAGTGGGATATAACACAGACACAGATAAGTAAATACCAAGTAGATCTTCTCTTTAGGTTTTTAGGATAGCACTCTCTTAGGTTCTCCTCCTACCTAACTGGCCATTCCTCTGTCTCCTTTGCTGGATCCTCCCCCAGATCACACCTTCTAACTGTGGGTGTCCCTCAGGGTTCTGTCCTGGGACCTCTTCTCTTCTCCCTCTATACTATTTCACTTGGTGTGTCATCAGCTCCCATAGATTTAATTACTATCTCCATGCTAATTATTCTTAAATTTATCTATCCTGCCCAAATCTCTCTACTGACCTCCAATTTTGCATCTCTAACTGCCTTTTAGAAATCTTGCATTGGATGTCCAATAGACATCTTGAATTCAATTTCTAAAACAGAACTCATTAAATTTCCCCCTAACCCTCTGCCCCACATCACTGCTGAGGACAACACCATTCTCCCGGTCCCTCAAGTTCACAGCCTAGGTTTCATCCTCTACTACTCACTCTCATTCCTCATATCCAAGCTATTGCCAAGGCTTGTTGATTTTACCTTTGCAACATTTCTCAAACACTTTCCTTCTTTCTTTTGATACTGTTATCACTCTAGTACAAGACTTTATCATATCATGCCTTAATCACTTTACTGCAATAACCTGCTGGTGTGTCTGGCTGCATCAAGCGTCTCCCTACTCCAGTCCATTCTCCATTCAGCCACTAAAGTGATTTTCCTCAAGTGCAGGTATGATCACATCACCTCCTACCTAATAAACTCCAGTGTCTCCTGTTGCCTCCAGGAGTGAAGGTAAAATCTGTTTGACATAAAAAAAAGACTTTCATGACCTGGCCCCTTCCAGTCCTCTCACACCTTATTTTCAAACAACTTTTTTGTCCCGTGATAAAACAACTTTTTCAAATTTCAAACAACTTTTTTGTCCTGGCTTCTGGGATATTGCATGAACAAGACACTCCATATCTTATTGTTTAGTTGTTTTCAGTTGTTTCTGCCTCTACATGACCTCATTTGGGGTTTTCTTGGCAAAGATGCTGAAGTGGTTTGCCATTTCTTTCTCCAGCTCATTTTACAGATGAGGAAACTGAGGCAAATAGGGTTAAGTTACTTGGCCAAAGTCATGCGATTTGTGTCTGAGGCTGTATTTGAACTTGGGTCTTCTTGACTCCAGGCCTAACTCTGTCCACTCTACCCCCTAATTGTCCCATCTCTATTCCTAGACTTTAGGTATTTTCTCTGGCTATCTCCCAGACTTGAAATGCTCTTCCTTCAATAGGACTATTGACCTCCTTGAATTCCTTTATGTCCTAACTAAAACCCCACTTTCTAAAGAAAATCTTACCCAATCCCTCTTAGTTTAGATCCTTGTCCCTATCAAGTATTGCCTATTTATCCTGTATATAGCTTATTTTGTATATATTTGTTTTCATGTTGCATCCTGTGTTAGATTGTAAGATGCTTGAAGGCAGGAAATGTCTTGTGCCTCTTTTTTGTATCCTCAACCCTTATCATAGTGCCTGGTACATACTGGGTGCTTACTGATGGAGTACAGGCTTTGGGAACCTCCTTGAATCTTCCTACTTGATGAGGAATTTGCCTGAAGCCACGAGCCTTTCATTATCTTAGGCCCAAATCTCTGTTACTCTTAACCTAGCCTAGGCCTCCATTGTCCAGCTATTTTCCACCCTTGATCCTATCAAAATATCTATACCCAAACCTGTTACCCTTAAACTAACCTAGCCCTCCATTGTCTGTCATCTCCAGGTAGCCTTCAGCTATTTCCAATGCAAATCCCCACCAGCAACCACAAGAGCACTAAAACAATATCCAGCAAAGGCCACAGATGTGACATCCAGCATGATGGCATCGCCAAAAGACATTAGAAGCCTACTGTAGTTTTGGAGATATGACTTGCCCTCATCACAGACATGTTCTCTGTCCATATTGTCAATTACTGGGTGCACCTCATACTCAGTTAATGGTGCATTCTCGACTACTGGTGGTATAGGTTCCTCACCTGTGGGAGAATATGACTCAAGACCTTCCTCAAGACCCTCCTCCTCTAGACCACCCCTAGATCCCTCCCACAGTCTTTCTATATATAAGTTCTATCTTGCCTCCATGAGAGGAGTGAGATTAATCTAGGGCAAACTCACTCTGTGTTAGATTATTCTGGCCTCCTTGTCCAATACAAGTGGCACAAATACTCAGGCTCCCATTATAGTGAATCTTTAATAAACTTTGTTTTACTTTGGCTGAGAGAAGACTTCAGTTGAATTCACTCAGCAGGGCCTGGAATATTGGTATTTTGGGGTCTCAAGCGCCCCTAGTGCCCTAAACCCCAACACTTATTACATTTTTATTGACTGATTGATTGACATAGCACCTACTATATTCCAGGCAATGTGACAGGTACTTTATAAATATTTCACTTGATCCTCACAATAACCCTGGAAGATTGGTACTATTTTTATGTCCATTTTAAAGATGAGGAAACAGGTAAATGAAGTGAAATGACTTGCCCAGACTCATACAGCTAATGAGTGTCTATATCTGGATTAGAATTCAGGGCTACCTGACTTCAGGACTGGTGCACTACTGTGCTACCTATATATGGATATATGCATGCATTCATTCACACATATTTACATACACAAATGCTTATAATAAGGTGTAGCACCTGGGGCACCATTTCTCACATGTTGACCCATAACAAAATGAACCCAGGTTCATGGCAGTCTGTTGGTCAACTGACCCATTCAGAACTGTAGCTGAGAATCCTAGCCCTCATCCAACAACCACCCCATCCCCATACACACATACACACCATGCCTTTACTTTTATCAGAAAACATTAGCTATAAAGAAAAGATATTCAATCAAAATACATATCAAATAAAGTGGCAAGAAAAGATTCCAACCTTTTCCCCTCCCCAGATGCATATCTGGGGCACATTCTCCCACAGGTGAGGAACCTATACCACCAGTATCTGAGAATGCACCATGAACTGAGTGTGAGGTGCACCCAGTAATTGACAGAGAACATGTCTGTGATGAGGGCAAGTCATATCTCCAAAACTACATTAGGCTGCTAATGTCTTTTGGCGATGCCATCATGCTGGATGTCACATCTGTGGTCTTTGCTGGATATTGTTTTAGTGCTCTTGTGGTTGCTGGTGGGGATTTGCATTGGTATCTTAGTCACTTCTAGACAGTTCTGGCTCTCTCATTAGTCCCCAGGCTTTTTTCTGCCATTGTTTTCTGGGCTTCTTCTCTTTAGGGTTGTCTATTGCCCATCTCAGCTCCGGCATGCTAAGGTACAATGACTAGAAAGTCTCCTTCTCTCAAGGGCCAACTGACAACTTTTAAATTCAAATTCAAAAGTAGGAGCCTCTACAGCCAGAAAAAGGTAGCTGAATAAAAAAAAACCAAACAAACAAGCCAGAGTGCTCCCAGGCTGACATTAACTCTTTTATTCCCAGTTTGTGTGAAGTGTTAATTTAAAGACTATTGTCCCAAGTAAATCTCTGGTTTAAGATAGGAAGTTCTGTATAACTCTTATTTGGCCCTTGATAGGGATCCTGTGTTCCCAACAACTCACTTTGAGGTCTCTGACAAAAAAACAATTGCTCAAGTTGAGGCTAGAGCTGAAAAGTTCCTCCAGTGGGGCATATCCTTTCTCTCTCTCTCTGTCTCTGTCTCTCTCTTTCTGTTTGCCTGAATGTCTTACCTGTCTCTGTATTCTTGTGTATGTATTCATTCATTTATTTGTCTATTCAAAATGATCTCTTTATCTCTATCCATTAATCTAGCTAGCTATCTAACTGTAAAATCAGTCACTAATGCAGAGTCATTCTGAAGTGACCCCATGTTTTAAATTTGCTTGACTTTGGCTATATGCAGTCAGACTGATGGAGAAGATGGTACCCATATCTACTAATCATATCTCCTCAGCACTAATTCCATTTCATCATAAATACGTGTACCATTAAAAATATTTTTGCCTTTATATGGAAGTTGCTGGGGCAGATTGAATTGAGGCTGGCACAGGAGGATCTGAGTTCAAATTTGGCCTCAGGCACTTACTAGTTGTGTGACTCTAGGCAAGTCACTTAACCCTGATTGCTTCCCCCCAAAAAAAAAGAAAAGAAAGAAAGAAAAAGAATTGAGATTGGCCACACACAATTGCCCCTAGTTGCCTTGGTGTGCTGAATAAAATCTTTTTAACTTTCTCTCTTAAATTTCCTCATTAATCAGTACAAGGTTAGAACAGAGCAAGATTTCTTTAATGTAACTATCTATCCTTCTGTCTGTTTACCCTTCTGTCTGTCTTTATCAATCTGTCTATTTATCAGTAATAAAATATAGCAGGAACCACACTGGCATACACAGGACGGCTGCTAGCACAGTTTCTTAGATCTGTTTTACTAGGAAAGATAGCTGTTTAAGGGGACAATCTTTTTAAATTACATTTACTAGTTCAGGGGAAAAGTCAGCATCCTAAACTTCAGAGAAAATACAAACAAATATAGAGAAAATACAAGCAGAGAAATAAAGTCCAACAGACTTTAGCCCCAACAGGGCTCTGACTGCCTGAATCAACTATACACTTTACATACATCCCTGTACTGAGAGAGTCTTTACATCTGAGCAGCTAGGGAACTCTGAACATAGGGCTACTCAGAATCTCCACCAGGGAATCACAAGATCCTTCTCATAAGTGAGCCCCCAAAGAAAAATATTAACCCCTTCTCAGGGCCAGAAGGTGTCACAAACCTCTAGACTCTGCCTAATTAGAAATTAGCAAAAGGGGGTGGCTAGGTGGCACAGTGAGTAAAGCGCCCACCAGCCCAGAGTCAGGAGGACCAGAGTTCGGTTCTGGCCTTAGACACTTAACACACACACACACACACACACACACACACACACACACACACACAACTAACCTTGTAACCTTGGGCAAGTTGCTTAACCCCAATTGTCCTCAAAAAAGGAAAAAAAAAAGAAATTAGCAAAAGGTGTGAAAGCCTTCCTAAAGCAAGCTTCCCTTAATGGGCTCCACCTTGAGACCTATTAATGGGTGGGGAAGATCTTAAATCTCATTACATAACGTTACATAAAGCTTTGGTTTTAGTGCTGTACTGTGATTAGCACAAAACCTCTCTGATACCCTGTGTAAGTTTTGAAGTGTTACCTCAAAGTGTAGGGATGCTAAGTCTATATTCAGAAGAAAACAGTCCTAGGAGAGCAGAGGACTACTGATTTTTATCATTTCTCCTTCTCCTAAGGTGGGGCAGGTACTATATCACCATCAAGACATATGTGTCAGGGTCCTTATTACCTAACAGGGATAGTTGGTACTCTGAGTTATAGCCCACCCACCAACAACAATTACTTCTGAACCCAGCCCTAAAAAGCCCTTCTTAAACTAAGGACATTTCCGGTAGGAAGATCTTAAATCTTTCATAACTTTAACCCATTCTCAAATTGGAATTTTTCCTATTATATACCCTTGTGGTTATCAAATCAAGCCCCAATGTGCTTGCATCTCTGCCTGCATATCATGACTTTCAGTTTAAATGGAAAAATTATAAGGTTCCTTTATGTTGCAGATCAATTATTAAAGATGAAATAATATATTAAAAATAAAGTTAAATTATACATAGACTATTTGTACAGTATTCCCCACCTCTATTAGTCTTAGTAGCTATGTCAAAACAAAAAAGAAAATGAGAATTATGACACCCGTTCTTAGTGAAGCCATACTGATTCATTGTCATCACTGGTTCATTTTCTACATAGAGCTTCATCTACTATTCCTTTGCTATAGGGGTTATTAATTTTTTTGTGTCATGGATCCATTTGGCAGTCTGGTGAAGCCTACAGATTACTCTCAGAGTAATGTTTTTTAAATGCATAAAATAAAATACATAGTATTACAAAGGGAAACAAAAGAAAATAAAGATATAATATTTTCCCCCATCCAATTTCATGTACTCTGAAATCTATCAATAGACTGGGTGGATCAAGGTTAAGAACTCCCATTTTAATAATACATCCTAGAATTTTGCAAGCAACTTAAGTCAAACTCATTGACCTGAAGTCTGCAGATTTTCTCTTCTTTAAAAAAAATTGGGACATTTACTCTTTTCCAGTCCTAAGGCATGCTTCCATTCTTTACATTCTTTCAAAGATCAAGGGCAATGGCTTAACAGAACACATCTACTGGGCTGTTTCAGTACTTTGGTGTAAAGTTCATTTGTATCTGGTGACTCCTCTGTCCTCTGTCACTGTCCAATTCACCTTGTACAGTGATTTTAACATTTCTTTTATTTTCCTTTTTTTCTTCAATGTACTTTTGAGTTTTTTTAACTTTCCTTTTTTAATCAGGCTCAGCTCATTCTGAGCTCATACATAACTATCCTATATTTTCTATTCATCTTCCATTGAGGAGCAGAGCCACAATGGCAGAGAGAAGCCAAGAAGTTGCCTGAGCTCTCCCTGGTTTCCTTCAGAAACATTAAATATAGCTAGATTCTGGAGTGATTGAACCTGCAAAAAGACAGAGTGAAACAATTTTCCCACTTAAGATAACTTAGAAGGACTTCAGGAAAGGTCTGTCACACTTGGACAAAGGAGGAGTACAGCCCAGTGCAAACAGTGTCCAAACAAGCCAGCAGGAGGCTCTTAGCCATAGCACAGATTGGCAACCAAGGTTCCAGTATTTTAGTTCAGCATGCCAGTAGCACAGCAGGCCAGTTGTGAGGCCTCCAACCCCAGTGTAGAAGGCAATGTGCCAGCCCCAGAACCCAGGGCACAACAGGCATGACAAGACCAGGCTTCCCCAGTGCAGAGGGCAAGCTGCCAGCACCTGAGGCCCTAGTGCAAAAAGCCTATGACCAGGACCCTGGCTCCCAGGACAAGAAGTTTCAGACAGTGTCCCCTGTGCCCCAGGAGCAGAGTTCAACTTTAAAAGCCATAAAATAGCCCCTCTCCTCCCCCAAAAAAGCCTTGACCATAGAAAGCTACTACAATGACAGGGAAGATCAAAACACAAACTCAGAAGAGGACAACAAAGTCATAATGCCTACATCAAAACCTCAAAGGGGAATATGAATTGGTCTCAAGTTCAAAAAGCGTATTGGAAGAGCTCAAAATGTATTTTAAAAGCCCAGTAAGAGATCTCTGCCTGCATATCATGACTTTCAGTTTAAATGGAAAAATCATAAGGTTCCTTTATGCTACAGATCAATTATTAAAGATGAAATAATATATTAAAAATAAAGTTAAATTATACATTGACTATTTGTACAGTATTCCCCACCTCTATTAGTCTTAGTAGCTATGTCAAAAAAAAAAAAGGAAATGAGAATTATGACACCTGTTCTTGGTGAAGCCGTACTCATTCATTGTCATCACTGGTTCCTTTTCTACATAGAGCTTCATCTACTATTCCTTTACTATAGGGGTTATTAATTTTTTTGTGTCATGGACCCATTTGGCAGTCTGGTGAAGCCTACAGATTACTCTCAGAGTAATGTTTTTTAAATGCATAAAGTAAAATACGTAGTATTACAAAGGGAAACAAATAGAGGTAGAAGAAAAATTGAGAAAATAAATGAAAGATACACAAAAGAGAGTTAACAACTTGGAAAAGGAAGGACAAAAAAGACTGAAGAAAACAACTTCTTAAAAAAAGAACTGGCCAAATGGAAAAGGAGATACAAAAGCTAACTGAAGAAAATAATTCCTTAAAAATTAGAATTGAGCAAATGGGATACTAATAACTCTAGGAGACATCAAGAATCAGCCAAACAAAATCAAAAGAATGAAAAAAATAGAAGAAAATGTAAAATGCCTCAATGAAAAAACAACTGACCTGGAAAACAGATAAAGGAGAGATAATTTAAGAATTATTGGAGTACCTAAAAGCCAAGATAAAAAAAAAAGAGCCTGGACATCAGCTTTCAAGAAATTATCAAGGGGGTGGCCAGGTGGCTCAGCGAGTAAGAGCACCGGCTCCAGTGTTGAGATGACCTGGAGATCCAATCCAGGGCTCAGACACTCAGCACCACACCCAGAAATAACTGGCTGTGTAACCTTGAGCAAGTTACTTAACCCTGATTGCTTTAAAAAAAAAATTTATCAAGAAAATTGCCCTGACATTCTAGAACCAGAGGGTAAAATAGTCATTGAAAGAATCCATCAATCATGTCCTGAAAGAGATCCCAAAATAAAAACTCCATGAAAGATTGTAGCCAAATTCCAAAGTTATCAGGTCATCCTCCATTAACAGACCCTCATCTATCTTCAGTATGTATTTTTTAAACTTGAATGGGAATTAATACCCTGTGCAGCTAGGTAGCTTAGTAGTTAGAGTATTGGACCTGGAGTCAGGAGGACCTGAGTGCAAGTTTGGTCTCAGAAGCTTAGTAGCTATGTGACCCAGGGCAAGTCACTTAACCCTGTTTGTCTCAGTTTCCTTATTTGAAAAATGAGCTGGAGAAGGAAGGGGCAAACCACTCCAGTGTCTTTGTCAAGAAAACTCCAAATGAGGTCATGTAGAGTCAGACACAATTGGAATTACTCAATAACAATATATCCACATGGGACTATTTAGACAATAATTTGTCATTAAATTTATTTTTATATAAATTATTATTTTAATATTATTATCATTTATACTTATAAATTTATTATCATTTATAAAATTTATTATCACTTATAATGACATTAATTTATATTATTTATTATCAATTATAGTGATATTAATATCATTAAAATTATTTTTCTTTGTATTTTCAGGTTTTCATTCTTAAGAGCATCTCATTCCTCCTAAGCTGAATTTTTAGAATTTAGACCATGGAATCTTACTTATCCTTTTATAAGACTAGGATTTAATTGATTAACTCATTCCACTTAAAAGTAATTACCTTTTTTGTTATGTAAGATCAATCCTTGAATGAAATAATCAATTAGAACTAGGCATTCAAGCATCAACTCTCTTTAAATCAATTAAAGGCATTGTGTGAGAGACTTGATCAGCACAGATGATTTTTTATAAAATGAGGAACTATTAGAAGTAGGCATTCAAGGATCAATTCTCTTTAAATCAATCTAAGGCATTGTGTGAGACACTTGATCAGCATGATGATTTTTTATAAAATGAGGAACTATCTCCTAACTAGAGAGAAATTCTGAGGGTCTTGCAGCAGAAAAGAGAGGGAGGAGACATCAGAATTGAGCTAGAAAAACCAGCAGTCCAGGTTGCAACCAGTGACTAGAAGAGAAGGTAGGATTAAGTTATGGAGAGGTTGAGGAAGACCATTGGCCCTTTGGACATTTTGGAGCATAAGACTTGGACTGGTACCAGTTGATGTACACACCTACTCAAGGACTTGAGAGAAGTTCTAAGAAAAATGTCTTTTTCCCCCCAACTTCCCCTTTCCTAGTCTATATATTGTCATTGTTTAATACTATGCTGTTTCTGTTGAATTTTGCCTCAAACATAAAGAGACCAGCAGTTAACTAGAGACAGAGATAAATGTAAATTAAGGCAAAGGACCAAATCTCTGCCTAAATGTTAGGAATTTTCCTAACTGGGACCTTAGAGAGATTATGACTATTCTTCTAACTTTCCCTCTAAAATAAATTCCCTAAAGCTTCAGAGGAGGAAATATTTTCCTTGAACCCTTTGAAATCTGTTCTCCCAAAGTCTAGAACCCCAGTCTGGCTAATTCCTCTCCTCCATTACGAAGTCTAAGATGAAGTACTCATTTAGTCTTCTCTTGTCCCTCTTCCTCCCTCCATAGCTTAGGGCTATGACAATTATTATACTTTGTGTCAGTTTCCTCCACACCAGCCAGCTCTTGACCACCACCCATTGCTCTGTTCAGTCATTTTCCCTGGCTATCCCA
The DNA here is from genome assembly GCF_028583685.1 of Petaurus breviceps papuanus. Lineage (NCBI taxonomy): Eukaryota > Metazoa > Chordata > Mammalia > Diprotodontia > Petauridae > Petaurus > Petaurus breviceps. The sequence continues at coordinate 8,168,257 of NW_027187340.1, forward strand.
GTACCTGTGCTAAATTCAGCATTATGATAGTGTTAGTTCCATGACCCTTTTCTCCCCAACACATACAGGCCCAGTTAATCAGAGAAGCTTTTAAGACTCTTTAAGTTTTTTTTTTTTAACTAATTCTTATCCAATAAATGCCTTTGGACTCTCTCGGAATAACTTTAAACTGTATTCAGAATAACTATTAACAAGTCACATGAAGTTTCTTTTAATTCCTTTCATACCTCTCAGCCCCATCAAATTGTCCTTTTGATTCATACAAATTGCAGCCTCTGGTGACCTTTATGTTTCCTACACTAGAAGCAGAGGAAATAGAGTTCCTAGCCCTTGGTGCTACTATGCTCAGTCAACACTCTCCCCTAGTCTTTTACCTCTTCCCTTTACCCAGTAATTTCCCCAACCACTTTAAGTAGACTCCTGCCAATGTCAATGTATCCCCATGCTCCACCCTGACCACAGAATACATCTCCAATTTATATTATTCCCAAACTTCCCTTCCCCCCTCACTCTATGGAGAGGCAACCAGATGGTGAAATGGATATAACTATCGGCAAAAGTATTTATTTATTTATTATTTATTAATATTATTTGAACCTAGCTATATGTAAATAGAAAATTGTTTAACCTAGACTTTATGGCAGCAAAGTCACTAAAGAAGGGTAGATAGCTGCAGGGAATGTTTAGATCCTACCCAGGTCTTATTTTGAGTATACCTGAAGCTTGCATTTTGCGCTCTTCGAATTTGAATGTTTACCCTTACATCTCAAACTACCCTTCTCTGGAAATTGCATAACTGCCTACTTGAGGCCAATAAGGCAAATGTCCTCATACCCTCCTCTGAACTCAAAATAATATACCCTCACAAGGACTTGAGGAAGGAGCCACACCTTTTTCTGGCTCTTTGTCGTATGACCTAATACAATTTCTTCTAAAATTATTTCAGGTTTTGGGATTTGTTTTGGACCTGGAGTAAGACCTAAGTTCAAATCCTGCCTCAAGACACCTACTAGCTATGTGACCTTAGGCAAGTCACATAATCTCTGTTTGCCTCAATTTCCTCCATTGTAAAATGGGGATAATAATAATATGGTTGTGGTGAAGATTAAATGGGCAGGTAGTAGGCCTTTAATAAATTCTTGTTTCCTCATTCTTCTCTATAAAATTATTTCACCTCAAGAGTGATTTTTGTAGAAACAGATGATGATTTTAGGACATTTCTGTGTGAAATATAGAAGCTTTTGCCCTGCCATCATTATATTTTTTTCTTATAAACTGGCAAAGGATTATGTTTTATTTAAAGACTTTCCACATGTAAATTGAATGGGGCCATTAAGATACACATTTGTCTTTTTTTGTCATTTTCCATTCATATTCATTCAAAAAAATTTTTGAATTCCAAACTCCTTCCCTCCAGCCTCTTCCCACTCATTAAGAAGGCAAGCAATACGATACCCATTATACATGTGAAGTCATATAAAACATATTTCCATATTAGTCGTATTTTTTTAAAGCAGAAAAATAGAGAGAAAGTTGTGCTTCAGTCAACACTCAATCCATTCTCTCTCTGGAGGTGGATAACATTTTCTTTTTTTTTGCTTTTTTTTTTGGAGGGGCGAAGGTAGGGCAATTGGGGTTAAGTGACTTGCCCAAGGTCACATGGCAAGCTTGCATTAAGTGTCTGAGGCTGGATTTGAACTCAGGTCCTCCTGACTCCAGGGCCAGTGCTCTATTCACTACACTACCTAGCCACCCCTTGGATAACATTTTCTATCCTGAGTCTTTGGAAGCTATCTTAGATCCATGTATTGATCACAGTATTTAAATCTTTTACAATTGATCATCAATTGATGATTTTATAGTGGATTAGCCAACAATATTGCTGTCACTGTGTACTATGTTCTTTTGCTCACTTCATTTTGCATCCTTTCATTTAAGTCTTTCCTGAAACCATGACACTCATGTCTTATAGCACCAAAAAGGTGATTCAGACATTAACACATTGTTGAAGTTGTGAACTGATCCAAGCATTCTGGAGAATAATTTGGAACTATGCCAATAGTTCCATAAAAACTATAAAATCTCTCTCTCTCTCTCTCTCTCTCTCTCTCTCTCTCTCTCTCTCACACACACACACACACACACACAAGATCCAGCAATACTACTAGTAGATCTATACCCCAAAGAGATCAAAGGAAAAGGACCTATACATACCAACATATTTATAGCACTCTTTTTGTAATGACAAAGAATTGGAAACTGAGAGAATGCCCATCAACTGGGGAATGACTGAAAAGGCTATGGTATATGACTGTGATGGGATACTGCCGTGCTTGCAATTAAGAGAAACTTAATTGCAAACTTCTTTCCCCCAGTTCATGCTTTCCTTCTAATCTTGGTGGCACTGGTTTTGTTTTTGCAAAAGTTCTCTTTTCCATATTTTTTTTCTACCACTCATTTAATTTTAAAAATCATTGTTTTGTTCTTTCTTTATATTTTCCAATAATTATTTTTTGGGCTTATGTTCAATCAGCATTTTTCTTTGAGATTTTGCTCGTAGCTATTTTCACCACCTCATCTTCTTTAGTTTGTGTGTTGATATTCCCTGTATCATAGTAGATTTTTATGGTCAGGTGTGTGTGTGTGTGTGTGTGTGTGTGTGTGTGTACTCATTTTTCCAGACTACTTTGAACTTTATGTTAAAGTTGGCTCTGCTCATGTGTGTGTGTGTGTGTGTGTGTGTGTGTGTGTTTGTGTGTGTGTGTGTGTGTGTGTGTGTGTGGCGGGGTGGTGGTGTTAATATTTCAAGCTTCTGGCCTTTTGAGTTGCTGTTTTCAAAGCTGGTTCTTGGGGTTTGTAAGTTTTCACTGCTTCCAATGTGATGTGATCTGGAAAGGGATGTAGTCACTACTCTCCTTGTCTATGTTCCCAGGAAGGGCCCCTGTTCCCTTGCAGACACAAGCACTAGTGCCCTTTTCTGCCCTAGCACTGTGACTCAGAACTGAGTATAGGAGATGGAATTGCCAAACAACACCCAGTCTAGCTCCCAGTGCTGGCACAGGAGTTCCCTGTAATCTCTTTCATACCAGTTGTCCAATTCCCTTATTGACTTTGACTGGTGAGAGCTCCTGAATGTTATTGCTGACTCTCCACAGCCTGCATCTGGTACTATCACTGTGTGCTCTCCAGACCACTTCCTATCCCAGTGTCTCAGACCTTTCCTCCCTATCTCCCAAGCTGTTTTGGGCTGGAACAATGTCTTACTCCAAACTTTTATTGGCCATGCTGCTCCAGAATTTGATTTGAAGGATTATTTTAAAATTATTTGGAGGGGAATGTTGGGAGAACTCGGCTCTAATGCTGCCTCTACTCTGTCATCTTGGCTCCCAATATACATATTTGTCAAATTATCATATTTCTTAAAAGCAAAAAATTCTCCATCTTTTTTCCAACAAATACAAGTTTTGCAATCTGTCACAGTTAATATGACTCCATAATTAGCTACTCAGGGAAAACATTTTCATTATACTGTGACCTAATGGGGTCTGGTTAGTAAAAGCAGGCAAACTAAAAAAGAAAAAAAAATCCACAAGTTGGATTAATAGAGGAAGAAATAGAAATTTCCACAATGTTTTATTTTATAGAACTAGTTCAGGCTAAGAAAGAGCAAGTACTGTCAAACTTTATATTTTATACTCTCTGAAAATAATAATCAGATGGGACAGTGCAGAAAGATTACATATCAAGTATATCTGATCTTACAGAAGAAAAGACCCATTCTATATGAAAAATATTATTTCCTGGCATTCAATAACCATATGAAATGGTCACAGTTCCACTTAATGTCTTGTAGAGATCAATACTTAGATAATGTATTATGTTGTCAATATGGGAATTCTCTCTAAAGATACAGATTATAACCCCTTATACAATTTAGGAGGTGGTCTTTGAGGATTGTAATGGCAGCAAAATCCACCCCCATAAGGCAGACTTGGGGGTTTTTTTGCTTTCTTTCTTGGAGGGGGGAGGGCAGGGCAATTGGGGTTAAGTGACTTGCTCGAGGTGTCTGAGGCTGGATTCAAACTCAGGTCCTCCTGACTTCAGGGTCAGTGCTCTATTTAATGCACCACCTAGCTGCCCCCATAAGGCAGACTTGTTGATGAGCCTCTTCCAACATGGGTAGGCTAGTCCTTGGGCTATAGGCATTATATGGGCATATAGTCCATTACTTCTTTGGAAGCCTTTTCATTTTGGTAGGATCTTCCAGGATTTGTAAACCATTGGCACAGCCTTTGAGAACCCACTGCAGCTTCCACATGATGGTGGTGCTTTTGAACAGTTTATTAAGTGAAAGAAGCCCAGTTAAAAATAAAAACTTAAAACAAAATGCTACTATATAAAAGCTAAAAATAAAAGCAGTCCAGTGGAAAGAAGGCAGTGTCTAAACCACAAGACTATGGTCACCCAATCTAAATACATTAAAGTAATACCTTTATATGTGAATGGCTTCATGTTCATTTTGGACTACATTCAGGGACAGCCTAAGTAAACTAAATTGTGGCTATGCTGATGTAGAAGGCCTTACACCAGGGGTGGAAAAGAGCCAAAAGAAGAGATTCCAACTCAGAGTCACATTATCCCACAAGGTAGTAGAGTGGTATGAGAAAGGCAATGAGTTCTAAGGGAGCTAACAAAACAGGATGGGAAGTAACTGGGTCAAAATACTTTGACTCTGGTTCAACAGCCTTGCCACGAAGACACCTACTTATAAGGAAGAGGGTATTTTGCCCATCTTCCATCCTCCTATCCCCTCCTTCTCTGAATGATCAGTACTCATCTATTGCTCAAGCAATTGTAAGAAAATTAAATTCCCAACACTCAATAAAAAAGTTTCATTTAAAAGTTTCTTTCATGGTTTCTAACATGTTGAAGGAAGATTTTTAGCCCAAACTTCTCTTTGTACTTGAAGTGATTTGTTGGCTCAGGTTGCTGATTATAGAATGCAAACAATGTGTCACCAAACATTTATTTAAAACCTACTATGGGTACTGTGGTAGGCCCTGATGTGCAAAAATAGAAACAAACCACCCCAAAACCCCCCAAATTATACTCTCAAGGAGTTTACATGAATACTGAGCTGGAGAGAGAAAAACTTCTCAACCTCTATCTTAAAGTCTAGTGAGGTTTCTTATGGGAACAGGCCTGATTTTCGGTTTCACCCTTCCCTCTTCTTTACTTCTGCCTTATCAGCATTAAGCTCTTTAGGAGTTTTTTGACTTCCACCCTTGCTTTCAACCTTTTCCCCTCCCTTGCTTTAGCCTTTGCCAAATAAGGACATGAACAATACCCTGTTTTCCTGTTCTTGGCCTTTTTCATGTAAGCTCACCTCCTTGCCAATAAGGGACAGTGGTGGGAGGGGGCTTGACTGGGTTAGGGTATAAATTTTTGCTCTGTCTTCTGTAACATGCCTCATTGCACTGGTTCATACTGGTGGAAAGGATGCCTTCTTCTCCCAAGAACTGAATAAAACTTCTGTTCTTTCCTCAAGACACCTCTGACTTTTAATTTTTGGAAGGTGAGGGGATTTTGGGGTGTTTCCATACCCCACACAGTTTCTACTGTATTTGCAATGGATAAATGAGTGCAAAAAATTATTAGTTTATTAAGCATTTAATTTAAACATTGTGGCAACTTTTGAAGATGGAATAGTGAGGCAGTCCTTCTTCTGGGTAAAAAAAATGTGCATAATTAAATAGTGGTCAGAGGATTTGTTTTGCTTTGAGCAATCACAGGGATGGTGAAGAGAGTCCTAGAGGAATTAATTGAAATTCTTTACCTGCTACAGTGGTTCCAGAGCAGTATGGTAGGAATGGTACGGGTATGGTGACGAGAAGATGACCAGGGTAAAATGTGATGCACAAGTTGGGCTGGCTAGATAGAATAGGCCATTTGACACACTCCCCAATCAAGACATCCTGGGCACAGGGTGGGAGTTGCAGAGCTGAGAAGATTAAACATTAACTCTGCACCAAAGTATGAAGCAGCAATGCAAATAGCAAGCTTTACTGGGCTGTAGGATGCAGTCATAGGGAGGAAAATAAAATAGAAAATTATGCTGATAAAAATCTATAACCACTTGAAAGAGATCAGTCTAACAATACACATACACAAATGGATAAAGAATTCATATAACATGTAGCTTGATGAACAGTCCCACCCTTTTATTCCCCCTATATACATAATAAATGCTGAAACAGTAAGGGCTATATAAGTCTTGCCTTTGTATAAATATATCTATGTATGTCAAATGCATAGAGAAAGAGATAGAGAGAGAATAATAGCTATCTAGAATAAGCCTGCACATGAACAATTACTGACAGAATTGAAATGGAGTAACATTGAGGAATCTGTAGCACTTCATTCTCTAAAGTTGCTTCTCCACACAAAACCCATCTTTTACACACCAAAGTCTAAGTAGTGATGCTACATAGCAGCAATCCATGGAATACTATGATTGCCAAAAAATCAAAGTTGTCAGTATTCTAAAGGGCAATAGAGAAATTCATGATGGAAATAAACAGACTGAAGTAGGTTACAAATGATGAGTTATATGGCAGAAACAGTGTAAAATATATCTAATAATGTAACTAACATTTATGTAGCACTTGCTATGTTCCAGGCACTGTGCTAAGCACTTTACAGTTATTAACTCATTTGATTCTCACAATCTTTCAAGGCAGGTGCTATTATTATCCCAATTCTACAGATGAGAAAATTGTGACAAGCAGAGGTTAAGTGACTCCAGGCCCAGCACTCTATCTACTGTATCACCCAGCTGCCTCTATATCTGCAAAATGTATGATTAGAAAAGGAGGTGAACCCGTCAAACGATAATGGATAGCCCAAGTCCTCTATTAATACAGAGGAAATATTAAAAGACCTACACTACAGGAAGACATCGGGTATATTGGGTAGATCCTCTAAGAGATTTATGGGATAATATAACAAAGAATGCCAAAGGATGTTGTTAGGGGATAAATAGCTCCTTTTGGAGTCCATGTGCTGCTGAAATAGTTTTGCCACAATGCAGAAATTATAGAAATTAAAATCTAGGTTTGTGCTTACACACAGGTGCAAGCTTCAGGAAAAAAAAAATAATCCTGAACAAAGATTAGAATTCTAACAAGGCTTCTTACAGGCATCAGAAAGATAAAGAAATCATTCTTTTACATAATTGCACTCACATACTTCCTTTTAAAAGTTTCAAAAAATCTTGAAGTCTTAAAAGTTTCAAAAAGACAGATTCATAATCCCACACTTCCTTCAATATGATGAAAGTTTGGACAAACTTGGTTAAGTAGAGTCACAATCTTGTGTATCACCTAAGGAAACAAACCTAGTTAACCGTACTCTATAGGTAAACTAAGTCAAGTTACAGAGTAAACTGTATTTTTTTTTTTTTTGCTTTTTGGAAGGCAATTGGAGTTAAGTGATTTGCCCAAGGTCACTTGGCTAGTTTTTGTGTTAAATGTCTGAGGCCAAATTTGAACTCAGATCCTCCCAACTCCAGAGTCGGTGCTCTATTCACTTAGCCACCTAGCTGCCCTGAGTAAACTGCATTTAGTGGGTTCACAGTGGGCTGACTGAGGGGTAAAGGATTTATATGTTACCAAGACAACCAAGGCGTCTGAGACAATTGGGACTCTTTTTCTTGGGAAGGTAAAATTTCCCCTTGACTTCTAAGAAATGTCAAACAATCTTCCCCTAACACAACAATTTAATCAGTCAAAATTTGGTAGGGTGAGGTTAACATTAGCAAAAGACAGGCTTTCAGTTAGCCAAAAGTTGAAGGAGGAATGGCTCTCAGCCCTGAATAATAAAAATTAATAAAAGGAAATCAAAAATACAAAATTCCCATCACAATGTGAAGGCTTAGATGGATTTACTCTTCCCATTTGGAGGGAATATCCACAGTGATGGCATCTCAGATCTGCTGAAGTAAATTCACAATGAGCCTTGAAATTTTGTTTTTCTGAGCTTTTTACAGTGAATAAGTGTTTTATTACAATATTTGTTGAAATTGGATTTGCTCTGGATATATGATCAAAATGAACTGAAGCAATACTTTTTTAAATAATTTGTTCTTTCAAGTGAAGCTCAGGTAAGGCACTGACCCCCCAATTCTATATGTTTTCTTTCTCCCTGAGTCAGTTAGCTTTCATCACCCCACCTGTTCTTCAAAGGGGCAGCCACATGGCTATAATTTAGCTCTTTCAAGGGTAATGACTCCTAGGGATAATCATGGTGTATATGGGGTAGGTAGGTGGGAAGGGATAGACTCTTATTACTCTCCTACCTGAACCCACACCAATGTGCTTCCCATTTAACCACAATCTGTCAAAAGGGAACCATTGACTCTTAAACATGAAATACTTATTGAATAAGACAAACAAGACAAAAAAAATCCATAATAATTTTAACAATGAGTAAATAGAAGGGAAAAATAAGGAATTATAATAACCTATGCCCAATAGAAGACAAAAGTAGGAATAATCAAAATATATCAGTCCATAAACCTGGTTCACATTCTCCCACCAATATACACAATTTTGATGGGGAGAAGTGAGGCAGGACACACGCTTGACAGAAACATAGCATTTAGGCATGTGAGTAGGGAAACCCATGTACCTGAGCCAAAACACACATCTGGATTGCTGGTCTTGACATCCTGGATCTCTTTAGGGAACAATCTCATCGTTAGCTGCTACCTTTCTTGTGTTCGAAGATCTCTTGTTGGGAAAAGCTGCTGTTCTGCCACTCTCAGGCTGGTAAAACATTGTCACTTTCTTCTTAACACACTGCCCAAGTGTGGCTGAGATTACATTGTATTGATTTATCTGTATTCATGTTTTATCCCCAATAGAACGTCAATTTTTTTGATAACAAGGACAGTTTTGTTGTAGTCTCTGTATGCCCAGAGCCTAGTGTAGGTTCCTTGCAAATAGTAGGTGCTTACTTAATAAGTGTTTAATTAATTGAATTAAATTTGTTAAACTATGTTTCAAGGAATGTTACTTAAGAAAAAATAGAGCTGAATTTGTATGATAATGAACTATGCTTTTAGCAGGATTATTAGTATAAATGTTAACATTTATATGAGAAAACCTATAATAAAATAGCTTATGGCTAAAGACCAAATGCTAACTAATTTCTGAAGTGAAACAAGAAAACCAAGGAGAAAATTCATGAAATAAGAACAATAATAGCTCTCACTTACATAATAATAAGAAAACATTTATATAATACTCTAAATTTAAAAACTTTTTCACACAAAAACCTTAAGTGGGTAGTGCAATTATTATTATTCCCATTTTATAGTTGAGGAAACTGACTACATGCTCAAGGTCTAAAATTAAAGTGACAGAGCAGAGAATTAAGCCTAGGTCCTTGCAGTATTCATTGCCATCTTTGCTTACATTTCTTTTATAAAGAAGTATAAAGGTGACTCCTCTGGCCACTGCTGACTGAAAGCCAGGTCTGTTCCATTTTACCTCTCCCACTGGGTTCTCAAGTACAAGTACAAGGATTTAGGGGTGTCTAGTCTCTTCCATTACCTCAATCACCAAGTGTGTTCCCACAATATTAGGGGACTCCTAAACCTCAATTTCATTGTACACTTACCAGTCAGATTAGCTATTACAAAGAAATATTTACTTCAAATATATAGCAAGGACAAACATACAAACACCCCCACATAACACTTAGGGACCTAGTCTCAACTTTCACCACCTCAGTGGTTGCAGAGGGAAGAGGGATGAAGTCCACAGTTTAATTTAATTCCTATACAGCATGGTTCCCCCAAATTTGAAGTCCAAAGCCCCTCTGGGTTTGTGTTATTGCACCCTGGATTCCCAGGACTTCCCTGTTGGACTGGCCGCAACATCTGGCCTGGACCCCTACCACTCAGGTATCTATGGTTTGTGCTCCCAGGTCCAAGGACATACTGCCTATGCTTATAACTGAAAAAGACAAATGAAACAGATACAAGAGGGGTAAGGAATCTTTCTTCATACCCAGTTCAGTATATGGTACCTACATTTCAGATGAACAAGACCTTTAATGTCTTGATTGCCACCAGAGAAAGAGCAAGCCCTCCCACCTGGTAGGAAAATGCAGGATGTCTTTTCCCTGCAGTCTTTCATATGGATGCCACCACCTAATGTTTTTTGGACATGTGCAACAAAGCTTCCTTTATACTCCCTTTGTTGTTGTTCAGTCATTTTCAGTCATGTCTGACTCTTCATGACCTCATTTCAGGGTTTTCTTGGCAAAGATACTTGAGAAATTTGCCATTTCCTTTTCCAGCTCATTTTACAGATGAGGAAACTGAGGCAAGCAAGGTTAAGTGAACTTGCCCAGGGTCACATAGTTAGTAGGTGTCTGAAATCAGATTTGAACTCAGGTCTTCCTGATCCTAGGCCTGGTGTATTCTATCCACTGTACCACCTAAGTGTTACAGAATTCAATTAGTGGAGAAACAACATGGTTTAGCAACCAGAGATCTGGTTTTAGGGACAACTGAGCTCTGATTTCAAATGTGGCTTAAAATACTAGTTGAATGATCTTTGAAAGTTGTTCCTTTATGAACTTTGTCTTTTTTACTTGAAAGAATTAATTGGAGGAGGGGCGTGGCTAGGTGGCACAGTGAATAGAGCACCAGCCCTGGAGTCAGGAGGATCTGGGTTCCGATCCAGCCTCAGACACTTAATGCACACACACACAAATAGCCATGTGACCTTGGACAAGTCACTTAACCCCAACTGCCTTCCAAAAATAAAAAGAATTAATTGGGAATTAATGATACACTGACTCTCTTAGAGTTGTTATAAGGAAAGCTCTTTGCTAACCTGAAAGTTATGTCAGTTGCTCCTTGCTAGTTTAAATTATATTTTATCCTTTGATTACAAGTGTCATCACATGAAAAATTTGGATAAGCTTGGGCCCTATTTAAAATGCAAAATGTATGAAATTCAAATGCAGAACTCATTTACTCCTGAATACTAATGATGTCAATCCAGGCAAAACAGACACAAAACAAATAAATAATTTGCCTTGACAATAGATGTATAAATAGGATCCTAATAATGAATTCGCTAATTTTTCTTCCCTGCTAGAGAAACATGACACTTTTCTTTAGCTGAGATTTATGTAGTCACTGGTATTTATCTGAGCCATATATGACATCTGCTTTCTAAAGAATTTAAAGTATTTTACATATGTATTGGTATATAAATTTGCTTCCCAACTGAGTTGCATTAGAGAAAAAATAACTAAGAAAACATCTTTTTCTCACTTTGCAAATTAGGAAAACTAATGATGGCTTCTATTTATATAGTACTTTTTACTTTTCAAAATCATTTTGCATCTGTTCTCTTATTCGATACAAAAAATCCCTTTGATGTATATAGCAGGCATCATTCCCATTTGACAGAAGGATTGAAATTTATTCAAGTTCAAAAATTCAGATAGTAATAGAGCTAGAACTATGAACCATTTTTTTCCTAGGTCAGTTCATTCTACTGTGGGAGAGTCACAAATCCTGGTGAACTTCAACCATGATAACAAAATGGAGTCAAACTTGCAATCAAACAAGAATCTACCTCTACTCTGAACCCAACATTTGCATGCATATTCCCAGTAAGGGAAAAACCACTCCTTCTTGAGGGAGCCCATGACATTTTTGGATAGCTTCTAACTCATAGGAAGCTATTCCTTTCATTGTATCTGAATTATCCTTTTGGCAACTTACACTTACTGCTTTTAGTTCTGACCTTTGAGGCCAAGTAAAGTAAGTCTAATCCCTCTTACAGATGACAACCTTTTAAAATATTTGGAGACACCTACCATGTCCCCTCAATTTTTTTTTCCTTTTCAGGGTAAACAGATGTGTCTTCAACTAATGCTTGAATGGTATGTCCTAGAGAGAGGCCATCATCCTAATAGCCCTTCTCTGTTTATTGATGTATTTTTTGAAATATGGCACCCAGTATTGCAGATGTAGTTTGACTACTGCAAAATACTAGTGGGGAATATTACTTCCTTCCTACCTAATGCTGGCTATTCTACTTCTCTTCATACAGATTAGTATTACATGAGTTTTCTTGGTTATCATATCGTGATACTTACTCATATTGGGCTTACATTTTGTTCCAATTCCTAGATCTTTTTTCAGACAAAGAGCTATCTAGCCTTGTCACCCTGATCTTGCAATCATGACAGATTATTTTAACCTAAGTATAAGACTTTATATATATATATATATATATATATATATATCCATATTAAATTAAATTTCATCTTCATCTTCCAATCCAATCAACATTTGTTAAGTGTTTAATATGTGCAAGTTATGTGTTAGGTGACATGCCTCTTAACACAAAGTAAAAAAATCATGATCCTTATGTGATGCAGTGTTCAAATTAGAACAAATTAGAACAATTAGTTCAAATTAGAACAATTCAAATTAGAAACAATGATAAAAATATCAACCATAGTTACCTGCAGATTATGGCAACTATTTTTTCATAAATAATATTGATGATCTCAATCTCTCTTGAATATGAAAGACAATAATACCAATGTGTAGTGACTCTCAATGGGGGTTTTCCCTTGACTTATTGAATATAAAGGTACAATCTTTTCTTCTTTTGATCCAGATTTTTCTTTCTTTATTTGTTCATAATTTTAAAACCAGCTTAACACTGGAACTTATAAATCTGGACTATTATTCAGAGTATATGTTAGCTATTTCTCTCAGTTTTATGTCATCTACACATTTGATAAACAGGTCATTTATTTCCTAGCTAAAATAATTGGTAAAAATATTATGCAACACAGGGCCAATCACAAATCCGTAGGGCACTTTCCTAGAGAGTTTCTGCAAAGGCTTGAAATAATCAGTTAGTTCTACCCAGCTGAACTTTTGTTTGGCCACATTTATCCATTTTCCCTCATAATAATGGCATAGAATCATAGGGCTGCATATTCAGAGCTAGAAGGTCCGGACCTTAGGGTACAATCCTCCTATTTTATAGAGGTGAAAAATGAGGCCCTGGGAGTTGCCTAAGGTGACTTGCCTAAGGTCCCATAGTTAGTAAATGGCTTAGCTGAGATTTGAATCCAGGTCTTCTGACTCCAAATGCAATGTGCTAAAATCTAGGTAAACTAAATCAAAAGCATTCCCTTGATCTATCAGTATAATAACCCTGTCAAAAGAGAAAATAAGCTTAGAATCGAATGTCCTGTTTTGGATGAAGCTATATTGGACCTTGGGGATTCCCACTCCTTTACTAATATTCACTAATAATATGTTCTAGAATTTTTTCCAGGCATCAAAATTATTCTATGACTCCTGATCAATAGTTTGTAGACTCTATTTTCACCCCTTTAAAAAAAACTGGACAGCATTCAACTTTCTTCAGTTTTGTCATGTGTCCACCATTCACCAAGATCTTTCAAAGATCACTGATCTTTCCTTAGCAATCACATTTCCCAATTTTGATGTTGTTTTTTAGTACTCTATGATATAGTTTGACAGAGCCCAGTGAATGGAACTTGTCAAAGGCAGGTATTTGTTTACATACTATCTGACTACTAATCTTAGATATCTCTTCCCTATCACCCATTTTTGTTCTGTCCTTTCTAATATAAAGATTCTCCTCATTGGCAGAGAAAACAGAAGAAAAATAAACATTCTTCTCCTAACATTGGTTATCATAACTGTGTCCACAATTTCCACACATTATTTCTATCTCTTTTTCAAATAGCCCAAAAACAAACAAAAACAACTGTTTCTGTTGTCCTTAGTCTTCCTCAATAATTTTAGCTCATTCTGACTATTTTTTATAGGACCATGTCATGTGTAACTCTATGTTATAATAATAAGCTTATTTTAAGCTTGGAGAGATGGGTGATATAATGACTTGTAAGGTTCTCTTGTCTTCACTTTTAGGGAGTTTATTTTAGATGAAAAGCCCTAGTAAGTCACAATTACTCTGAGCTCCTAGTTAGGAAAAATTCCTAACACCTAGGCAGAGGTTGGGCCCTCCTAACCTTAAATTATATCTATTTCTAGCTAACTCCCAACCTCTTTGTGGTTGAGGCAAAATTCAGGTTACTGGAAACATTTGGAAATGAAATAGCAGGCTCTATTATAGTGCCTGTGGATAGACAGTCTTTGATAGGGGAAGTTTTGGAAAGAGCTGACATTTTCTTGGGACCTCTCCCACTCAAGGTCTTCCTCTGTGAGATACTCATATAGCCAGTGCATCCTCAACATCTCCCTTCTCCCAAATTCTCTTACTTTGATCTTTACAAAGTCCGTAACATCGCCTTTATTAACCCATGTTCTATTTCATATATCAATAGTCCTTTATGAATCTCAAGTTCCATAAACTGACAATAGTTTTCATATACCATTCTCATTTCCTCCCTATTCCATAAGGTCAAAATTTCCAAACCACAAAACAATTTGATTGATTCCAACAATGCAAATTAGAAACAATAATAAGAATATCAACCATAGTTACCTGCAGATTATGGCAACTATTTTTTCATAAATAATATTTATTGATGATCTCAATCTCTCTTGAATATGAAAGACAATAATACTCTCAATGGGAGTTTCCCTTGGCTTATTGAATACAAAGGTATAATCTCTTCTTCTTTTGATCCAGATTTTCCTTTCTTTATTTGTTCATAATTTTAAATCCAGCTTAACATTGGAATTTGTAAAGCATATTCTTCTGCTTGTGAAATTCCAATCTTGTTGTCAATGAGAAATATGATTATTTTTACTGATTTAATATGGATTTGCAGTCAGGCTTTTAGGCCAGAATTATGTCTCAGGTTTTAGAATTAATCTACATGTTGCATTTATTTAATAGAATTAAATACACCATATTACTTCCCATGATATTTGCTTCCTCCTTAAAATTTCGCTGAGAAATCATGACATCTTCTAGAAGTAAAGGTGGTAACAGGAAAAGTATATATGTGATGAATTCTGCCAGTGTGGTAAAGGAGAAAATGACCTAGTTACAAATTAATGGGAAGAATGTCTAGAAGTCAGGAAAGTCAAAAGAAGATATCAATTAAACCATAAAAGGCCTTATTTTAAAATGCATTTACAACTTAAATACAAAACAAAAGAAAGCCCAAAGAAATGTAAAAGTCTGAGGCTGGTATTTCATTTTTAGAAGAAGTTGCTTATAGGTGCTGGCCAAGTTTCCAGTCTACAGTCTCTTCTGTGTATATGGATATAGAATTTATGCAAACACACACAGACACACACACACACTGTATAACTAGGATCCTCTCCCCTCCAACTCAATTCCTACAGTAACCTGTGGGAAAACAATTACATTATTTGAAACTAGCCCTGTGTGGCTGAGAGACCAGACCTGTTGCTTAGAGATTTGATTTTTTTAAGGCCTTATTTTAAAACGCATTTACAACTTAAATACAAAACAAAAGAAAGCCCAAAGAAATGTAAAAGTCTGAGGCTGGTATTTCATTTTTAGAAAAAGTTGCTTATAGGTGCTGGCCAAGTTTCCAGTCTACAGTCTCTTCTGTGTATATGGATATAGTATTTATACAAACACACACAGACACACAGACACATAGACACAGTGTGTAAGTAGGATCCTCTCCCCTCCAACTCAATTCCTGCAGCAACCTGTGGGAAAACAATTGCATTGTTTGAAACTAGCCTCATGTGGCTGGGAGACCAGACCTGTTGCTTAGAGATTTGATTTTTTTACCTGTTCAGTTCAAGATTCCAGGTTATGGTGACCCCAGCAAGCACAATGCAGGAAACCAGCCTCCAGTGCCAGCCAATGAGTTATTGTTTCCTTGTTCCTTTCTTTGAATTTTATACTACATAAAATGTATAGAAGCTCAGGAGGAGGAGCTGCCCCCTTTTCAACTCTCTCCCTCTGCTGGATGACTTTATAAACTTCTTTCTAAATTATTTCAGTTCTGGGTTTTGTTCTCTGCTACCACAACTAGTCAACAGGTCAGATCTTCATCTAAGATGTTAATAAGAACATGATCTGGGAGTTAGCATTTTCATATCTATCAGTAAGATACTGGAGCCAGTAAATTCAAGGACACTTAAGCTAGTGTCACAAGGGGCCACAATCTTTAAGTTTTTAAGAGAAATTTTTGCAGAAGGTTTATTTCTTTGTCTTTCTTATCTCTGTCTTAAGACAAAGAAAAGATTCATAATCTGGTTTTTGATTAGGCCCTGTCTGGCTCACCGTTCATACAGAGAAACTATTTCTTTGGTTGTGAAACTTTGTCCTGAGACTTGAGATTCAAAAGTCTAAAAAATTTCTTTAGCTTCTCCTGGGTTTAAAGACCACAAACTCATAGGGTGAAGACCATTGGAGGCAGGTCAATTGACCTTTAGTTTGGGATCTGATAATACATTGATCTATACCCTGTTTAATCAGTTCTGAATCTATAATATTTTTATTTTTCTGGAACAGCCTTCTAGCTTCATTTATAATGCCCTGTTTTCTTCTAACAGTGGGAAGAAGTTGGTGTCTTCCATCTGCCCCATGCTTCATGTCATTTCCTTGATCACCTGAAAATCCTGCATTAAGAAGCTAAGAACTGCTGATTATGGTGTTATCATACTTGTATCTATCATGCCTACTCCAACCCAGAGCTTGGGGTGAAAGGAGGAAGCCAGATTATGGCAAATATAATACAGTTGTTCTCAGATAAGAACTGAGATTTTTATATTAAAAAGCTTGAAATATCATTATGTTTGATAATTTGAACAATAATGCAAGAAATCCTTCAGCAAAATGGAACAAGCATCCCACCCTTATGCAGGCTTTTGTATTCATCTTCCACTGCAGACTATTCCAGGTTCCTATGAATAACTCCAAGGGTTGGAGAGGTGATTAGGCTCTCGCCCTGTTCTCTGCCATCTAGCAGCTATTACTCTCTGAATGAATAATGGTGTGGCAAATATTATCATCACAACTCTTGTATATTCTAGTGAAATTTATTGAAGGATATATCATTGCAAAGATAAATTAGACCCCTGGATCTTAGGTTGGAAGTAAATGAAGGACACTTTTCTTGGGTCATTAGAGTTTCTTCTGGCCCTATACCAATAATCTCCATGCTGTTGCAAGTACATGTACAAGTACATATTGTGGGATGAGCTTTTGGCAGCGATATAATTTGAGGTTAGATTGCTGTTCTTGTTCATATAATGAAAAAAGCTCTCCTTCTGACATTTGTTCATACTAGTAAGACCTCATAATTTTTCAAGTGTTCCTAAAGGTTATACATGTTAATTGTCTAGATGACATGTGCCTGAGCTTATAGTACTCAGTCTTTCTGAGTACTAATTGGTGAGAACATGTAAGTCTAGTTTTTGGATAGTCCTTTCTATATTCATGATTGATCATTGACCCTCAGTAGCCTCAGATGTAAGTGCCTATTGTCTTGGGGGATTTTATGATGGACTGATACCCATAATTAACCTAAGGCTGATATATTGCCAATGGCATTGGAAGATGGCATGGACATTTTGGCACATGAAATTTGTTTAGATTGGACACTAACAAATATCCTGAGAATGATCTTTGCCGGTCTCCCTTATCATTGCAAAAGGTGGCATGGTAAAACCCTTTGCAGAAGTTTGAAGGAAAGAGGAAAATAATCTATTGCACTTTCAAGAAGCAAATTTTCAAAGTTACATATGCTACACTTCAAGAAAAATTGCAAAGCAAAGAACCATACTTACTACCACTGTTTCTACTACTTAGGAAAGGAGTTTCACAAAATGGGGTTGTACTTGCAGTTATAGTAGATAATATATAATATTTTCAATAGTGATGATGATGACAATGGTAATGATTATGGCTTCATCCATAACTTAGCCCCTCTCCAAAGGTAGAAACTCATACATTAGGAGCACCTCAAACAGCAAGAGGGGTAACAGCTGTCAAAATAATGAACTAGTGAATGAAAAAAGACCACTCAAGACAACTGCCTTTCCTCCATCTTGTTATATATTCCTTTAAAATCAGTGTCAACAGATGAATATTATGTGAATTTACAACAATATATTTAGATAACTCTTATTTTTGTTCCTCATAAGAATGCTTTTGTCTGTTCTCAGAATTTCATTCTCAGTGGCTTTACAATCTTCTTGGGCTAACTATCTCTGTAGAATTTTAGGCCATGGAATCCTACCTAACCTTTCTCAGAATGCTTGAAATATACTCTCCCAAACACTCAGGGGCATTTCAGGCAGCAACATACTGGCGCCAACTCAATCCAAATTTTCAGTGTGAGCTTTAACACTTCAGAATTTGGCAAATGCTACAAATTAGGGAATGTTGGTTGTTGATTGTTAATTGTTGATTATCTAGACTTAAAGCATGGGAGAAAATGTTAATGCAACCTAAACTTAAAAGTGTGTCTTGCTCTGGAGAGTCAGTTGTTTAAAATTTATTACTATATCCTTGATTTCAGGCTATGCCCACTTTTTCACCCTATCTCTATCACAAAATCTATGATAAAGTGGTAAATTGCCCCTACAATGTTTGGATCATTTTTATCCCATTAACCAGTTCTTCCTTGTTAGTATGGATCATATCTAAAACAGAATTTCCCTATGTTGGCTCCTAGGCCTTCTGAAGGTTGAAATTATCATTAAGACAAATAAAAAAATTACTGGTTGCTATTTGTAAGGGTTATGGGATTTAAAGATCTTCCATGCCCCATTGGACTTGCTGACGTAGCAGGAAGGGGCGGAGCAAGAGGAAGCGGAAGCCAAGCTAGAGCTCCTGCGGTGGCTGGCGGCGACGGCAGCAGCAGCAGCAGAGGCAGCGGCAGGGCGAAGCCCTTTTTGAGTTAGCCAGAATTTCTGCTAAGGACTCCTGCTGAGGACTGCCAGGGGCCGGAGCTGCTGGGAGCACGCTTCCGGGATGCTGGGTGGTTGCTGTGAGTGGGGAGAGGAGGACCTTTGCCTGAGGTAGCCTGTTCTGTTTTAAAGGCTTGAGAATATGGGTGCTTTCTACTTTATCTACCTGTGCCAATTTCATAACTACTCTGATGGCTTTCACTTTCTGGTTTTGGGACTCAGTCTTTTGGTATCTTAATAAATTTTCTAGCTTATTCCCCCATATGGCAAGCATGATGTATTTTGTGATGGATAATTATATCAGCATATCTGTAATCTCCATAGGCATTGTGAATATGGCATTGCTGATACACTATTTTATCAGAAAAAACTCTGGTAGATGTCTAAATAAATAAGTTTCCTCATTTCTGTTGTCATGCCTTTGTGCCAGCCCTGTGCTCTCTGATTCCCAGACTCTTCATATCTTTCTGTCCAGGTCATCTGTAGTATATTCATATGAAAGATGTATTGAACAATGAGGTCCTGGATGAAGGTTGACCAAATATGACCAAACACGTAGCAATAGTCAAAGAGAAGTGATTAGGAATTTAATTGAGATCATAGCTGTGTAAGTAGAGGAAAGGAGATGTCATAAAGATAGCTTGGACAAAACTTAGCAACTAATTAGATATGAGAACAGAGAAAGAAGGAATAATGAAGGATACCTCCTCAGTTATCTGGAAGGATGGTGGTACCCTCAACAGAAATAGAGAAACTTGGGGAAAAACAGATTTGGGGGCAAATAAATAATGACTTTTGTTTTGCACATGGTTTGGGACGATGACTTCTAGGTGAAGGTGTTTAACAGATATTTGGCAATGAGGAACTGGAGTTCAGGTAAGAGATTCATGCTTGATATAATGATTTGTGAGATTTTTGCAAAGGGATGATATAGTCATCAAGAAAGAAAGTACACACAGAAGGAAGTCAGGGTATAGCCTTGGGGATACCCACATTAAATGGGTGGGAGATGGATGATGATCCTATACAGGATTTTGAAGAAGTATTCAAAGAGGTAGGAGGAGAACCAGTAAAAAAATAGAGTTATGATAGCTAAGAAAGGAGAGAGTATCCAAGAAGAGGGGTTGACCAACAGTATCAAATGCTGCTGAGAGCTAGAGGGAGACCTGAAGGAGAAAATCATTGCATTTTTTCCTCCTAGAAGTCTTACTTTTGGGATCATATTCTCCTAGTTTAGGGAGAACTGTTATTAGGGGTAAGGATGATCTCATCATTATTCTAACACTAACTTCCCTTTATAGGATCCTCTCCTACCTCCTCCTTATCTGAAATTATACAGCCTAGTTCCTCAAAATCTTATCACTCTAGCTACAGACATACAGTGAATTAATAGCATCAGTCCTATGATTGGATCCATATTTTCTTTATGATTTGCTGGTTTTTCTACCTCCCTGAAAAGTTGAAAAAAAGTTCTTAATTTTTCATTTCTGGATCACAATAGCTAATGAAAAAAGTGTTACTCACATTCCATGGGCTGCAGTGCATAGAAACAATTAACCTAATTTGCTTCTAGAAGTTTATTGTCATATAGGCAATTACACACACACACACACAACCACAATCACTATTTTGAAAATCAGACTTTTGAGAAGCACTTTTAAGTTACCCCTAACAATTCACTGAACCTAGAAGTACATGCCCTCCTCATATCCATAATAAATGGGGCTGACACCACTTAGTATTTTCCTAGGGAATCTAGAATTGGAGAAGTCTGTATGGTAGCCAGAGAGACCTCATGGAGTTTGAATTTGGCAATGGTAAATATGCTTCCTACTCCTCCTTGTATTTCCTGGCTCTCCAGGCAGTTTGGATGGTGGCCTTGGCTATAGCAGTCAATTCAATTCAACAATCATTTATTAAGGGCCTATTATGTCCAGAGCACAGTCATTGAAAAAGTAAGTTTCCTCAGTGCCTTTTACCACCAACTCCTAAAGCCATTTCTGGCTGCCTGAACTTTTGGTTCCATAGGACATTAGAAGGCTAGGCATGCCGTTGACCACTGAATTTTTTCAGTGAAATAGATTGCAGCTAAGAGAAAGTTGTAAAGAAAGTCCTTGAATGTAAAGACTGTCTTTTCTCTGAGCTATTTTTTTAAAACTAACTGGGACAATCCTAAGGACACAAAACAAGTCAATATATTGATAATGTGCCCTATGCAAAAATCCACTGCAGTAGTTAAAAGGTTAGTAAACACGTATCCTTCATTTTGATACTCTGGGGAAAATGCCTATTATGGAGTAGACCTCAAACTTCCACCTGGACCATGGCCTAGGGCTCACATTTTATACTATTATTTACAGCACACAGTGCAGAAGAATATCATCTGAAAAGGGCAATTAAGAACCTTCTCTGACCTCTCTGTGAGGGGAAAAAAATTGAGATATGCTGCCAGTGTGTTCATTGGCTTTCAGATAAATATCCTGAATGCTACTGTTGTTATTTTTAATAGACAGTCATAAGTAGAAAATATATAGGTCATGGCTCCCATCAAATGTATGATGTCCTTTAATAATCATTTTTGAATATTTCAGGTGGTAATCATTTTGCCATTGTTAATTATTTGGCAATTATGCTGCTGAAAGGTCAGAAATGATCACAGAGCCATTTCTTCAGTCAGTGTATGGGGAAACGATTTGAAATTAAATCGTTCTACTTGGTGCTTGATGGTAATGACATGCTATTTTTAAATTATGTGAAATAATTTAACAGACTACTTATTTAGAATTTGCTACATCAGAAAACAGGCTAGAAAAATGGGACAATCTAGTTGACTGACAGCATTGCCTACCGTGAAATTAATGTTCATATGTAGCAGACTTTTCAGAAATGCATCTTTACAAGCAAATGTTTCGACAAGAACACTGTACAACTAGGAGGCTGAAGATTCAATTGTTATAAAACCTATGTGTTGGGTTTTTTTTTTTTTTTGCTTGATCTATAATAATCCCTGTTTTGCTAAGTAGAAAGGTTACAGGAATAGAAACATTTCTCTAGAGGAAGAAATATTAAAGTGCAGGTAAAGGATTATTGAAAAGAAGGAAAATTATAATATAATCCTACTTAATATTTTCATCAAGTACAATACATTTAGCCTTATAATAGCTTAATCCTAACTGCATGCATCAAAATGGAATCTTCTGTCCAGACCAAGATTTTGATACATTTATTGTGTCCCTGTAATTCATCATGTATCTAATCTTTTTGCACAACAATAGGGGGAGCTGTCCTGTAGCTCATTAACTTCAGTACTCTACCTGAAAATCCTAAAGCTATTATTTATGATCCCAAGACTAAGATAATGAACCTTTTCTTCCTAATGTTGTAAAGGTAGTGAGTTGAAATAATGTTTGTATTTTTTATTGCAATTCATTTGCCATTTCCCCTTATTATCCCTTAATTGGCTCTTAATATTTATGATTTAGAAATAAAAATGTATGCATAGTACAGTCACAAGTGAAAATAGAAATTAAAAGATGGGTTGAACATATTAACAATACATGGCATCTTTTGGTTATATTAATTAGAGAAGTGAAATAAGTCACTTCTCTTAGAGTTCTTTTAATCTGACACACAAGGCTGGATAAATTTTGACTACTTATTACCCTTTTCAGACTTTTCATTTCCTCCCTCTTCCTCCTTCATTCTTCTGATAACCATGTCTTTAAAACTCTAGTCCTTCACCTTCCTTTGCTTTTCTTTTTTTTAAAGCAATTGGGGTTAAGTAACTTGCTCAAGGTTACACGGCCAGGTGTTTCTGGGTGGGTGCTAAGTGTCTGAGCCCAGGATTCGATCTCCAGGTCTTCTCAACACTGGAGCCAGTGCTCTTACTCGCTGTGCTACCTGGCTGCCCCCCTTCCTTTGCTTTTAAAAAAGCCTGTATATGGTAACCAGATTTCTTTTAGAGGAATCTTTATAAAATGTAAAAAGTGAGGTCACAAAAAAAGAAATGGGACAGATTGTGTATTATTTTAGTTAGGAACATTAAAAAAAATCAGGAAAAATGGTTTGGTTTCAGGTGTCCTGGAAAAAATTAGCATGACATCTGACTTCATTCCATTCCTATTTAAGCACTGCCATCACAAGGTAATTCCAGTTGCATGACATCTTCTTTTTCCTCCTGTTTATTTCTAATAATTTCTCAGTAGAGCATTTGCTATCCCTTTTCACCCCACTTAGTTCTCCTCTAAATTCTCATATTCTTTTCCATTCTCTTGTATTTTCTTATAATCTCCTCCATTTGAATGTGGCTCCCTATCATGCCTGTAAATCTTTCTCGACATAAATTTTTCTTCTGGTTTTATTAAATAACTTTTTATGTTTGGGAAATTTAGTTTATATTTTAGTGTTTTACCATTAAGAATTACCAAACCAGATACTTGAGCATTATATATAGTTTATGATGACTTTCTTTGAAACACAGTTTTACCTATCTCTCTCTCTAGGTATAATATAGAAGCTGGAATTCTTTTAAAACAATTGAAAATATAGGCTGCCTTAGTCAAGATTTGGGAGAAAATAAAGACTTTTCCACATGCTATTTAACACTCCCCACCTTTGCCACTCCCAAACATTCTTTAGATTCTGAAGGTTCCACTTGTCTCAAGAAGAAATGAAGTATACGTGGGACAACATTAGTATACATTGTACAAATGTATAAATGAAGGAGTCAATTTTTATGAGAATAAAAGTTAGCTTGTTATTTGAAAAATCATTTTTTAACTAGAGCTGTTATCTTTCAGATAATTCTTTATATGTAAAAACCATTTTGCAGACAACATCCTATAGCTTTATTACATACTTCTGTATCTTAAACTTATGTTTTTCTACCTTCTATATCTTAAAAATTCAGATTTTTCTATACTCTAGGTAGAAAGTGAAACTCTGGAAAACTGCTCTAGATTCAAGTACTCTATAGATCTCGTAGGGAAATATTTTATCATGTTGTTCAGAAAATTTCGTTTATCAATATTGTTGAACCTAGCTTTATATTAACCTAGAAAATTGTCTAACCCAAAAAGTTTACTGTAGAGGTCAAGTTTTCCTCAGAGATGCTCTAGGGAAGCCAGATGGTTATAAGGAATGCTCAGATCCCACCCAGTGCTTTTGAGTTTGCTCAGGTCTTGTTTTGGGTCCACCCAAAGTTTGTTTTTTGGATTCCATCCAAAACTTGTGTTTTGGGTTCCCCACATTAAATTGACTTTCCTGCTGATGTATATATACCTCAAATTGCATTCTTGGAGACTACTTACTGCCTACATGAGAGTTATCAGGCAAATATCCTTAAGTCCTTGTCAACCTTAAAGACTAAAGGAGGGAGTCACATCCCCTTTCTGACTCTCTTCCTACCAAATGATGTAAAACATTTCTCTCTATAACTATTTCAGAGTTTGGGGTTGTTTTTGTATCCACTCAAAACCATAGCTCATGAGATGAAATGTATTTGCCTTCTTTTGTTGTTTTTTTACTAGTTAGCCAAGGAACACAATTAGTTCAAACCAAAGATTTAAAGAAATAGCACACTAACAAAAGTAGTGATGAAAAATATCCTTTTCCCCACCCGTTAACCTGGGGGACACAATCTCCCACAAATATACATATACCACCAGAGGGAAGAGCGCACACAGAAAGATCGTTCATAGAAACATAAATGTCGGAAATTCATTTGGCTATGACTGCTTGGTTGGTTGTTGTCCTTTGTTCTCAAAGAAGACCAAAATGACATCACTATGTTGGGGTCAAGGAACAGGGTGTCCAACTGTGGTTGATCAGACTAATGTGAACTTGGAAGGCTCTACCACAGGTCAGGCACATTTGCAGTGGAGATGTCTCTAAATTTGTGCATCTCACATTTCTTTTGAGCTACTGCAGTTCTGCTTTGCTCATAGAATACAGCACTTTCTTTGTTGTGGGCATACTATAGCACTGTGCCAGTATCTTCTATGTCTCACAATTGATTCTAAAGTTCTTCGGAGAGACCCTGTGAGTTTCCTTGTGTCACTTCTTCTGACCTTCATGTAAATGCTTGCCTAGTGTGAGTTCTCTGTACAATAGTCTTTTAGGCAAACATGCTGTTTGCATTTGGACAGTGTAGCCAGCCCTTCAGAGTTGCAATCCTTGTGGGAGAGTTTGAATGTTCAGCAGTTCAACTTGAGGAAGGACCTCAATTTCCAGTACCTTATCCTGCCAGGTGATCTTCAGAATCTTCCTAAGACAATTCAAATGGAAGCAATTCAGTTTCCTACCCTGGTGCTGGTTTACTGGTCAGGTTTCACAGGTATGTAACAACGAGGTCAGAACAATGGCTCTGTAGATGTTCAATTTGGTAGTCAGTCTAATACCTCTTCTTCTACACACTTTTCTTTGGAACCTCCCAAACAGTGAACTAGTTCTGGTTATGGGTACATCCCTAGAAAGCATTCTGTTAGGGTAAGTGAATTTACTCACAGTATTTAAAATCTCTCCATTTGCTATAACTGATTGTTCCATGGATTGTGTGGTAGCGAATCTATGTTTTCTTGGTATTATTAGGCCAAAAAAGCAGTGAGAATTAATCCATATTTTGTTGCATCTCAGCCTCAGAGGCTGCACTGAGTGCACAATCATGGTGAACAGAAAGTTGTGCACCAACTAGCCCTCCACTTTAATCTCGGCTTGTAGCCTTTTCAAGTTAAAAAAAAAAAATTACCATCAGTGTGGTAGATGACCTGATGCCATTTTCATCCTCCTTGAAGTCATATGACAACATCACAGAAAACATCATGCTAAAAAGCATGGGAGCACACATACATTGATGCTTCACTCCACTGGTAACTAGGAAAGCATGAGAGCACTGTCTATTAGTCAGAACCTGGGTAAGCATGCTGTCATGAAACTGATGTACAAAACTGATGAACTTCGTCAAGCAAATTTTGCCATAATTTTCCACAAGCCCCTAACTACTGACAGTGTCAAATGCCTTTGTTAGCTAGAGAAGCATTATGTACAGACCTCTGCTCTGCTCCTGGCATTTCTCCTGGAGTTCTCAGGCAGCAAACACCATCTTAACTGTTCTCAGCTTTTTCTGAAGTCACACTAGCTCTCAGGTAGATGACCATCTTCCAAGTGAAGGATCAGCCTATTAAGGAGGACTCTATCAGGAATCTTGCCAGCAATGACTGGGAGATCCCACTGTGATTATCATAGGACAATCTATTTCCCTTTCTTTATAGAGGTGGACAATGGAGGCAGTCTTGAAATCTCAGGGGATACCTTCCTCTTGCTATATAACCTGAAAAATTGCTGTTGGCTTTTGTATAAGTGGTGGACCCCCTGTCTTATAAATCTTGGCTATAATAGAATCAGTACCAGGTGCTTTGATGTGTGAGATAACACTTGGGGGCATTCAAAACCCCTTATTCAGTTGGAAATTTGGTTAGAAAGGGAGTGATTTCAACCTGAGATACACAGTCCATGGCTTCAGCATTGATTGATGACAGTCTGTTGAGAACATTACAGAAGTGTTCAGCCCTTCTCTCTTGGATCATGGCCTTATCACTAATCAATGTGGCTCCATTAGCAGTGAGTAGTTCAGATGCACCATAGGTCTTTGACTCATAAATAGCCTTCAGGGCATCATAAAATGCTTTGGTTTATTACTATCAGCATAAAACTGAATTTCATCTGCCTTCTTACTGAGCCAAGAAATCTCTATCCCTGTTTCACTTGCACTTTACTTTTGATGGACATAAATATTGCCTTCTTAGAGATGAATGAACTATCCTGCTGACAAACCCCATAGAGTTCTTATTTTTCATTTAGCAGTTTCTGAATTTCCCTATCATTTTTTCAAACTAATCTTGATTCTAGCAAGTGTTCTGGCTCAGATGAGTAAATGCAATGCTGTACAACAAATCTCTGAAAGCTGCCCACTGCTTTTTCTGCTCCACTGTTGACAATTATATGTTGGCTCAGCTTTCCCTCCAAGTTGTCAACAAGTGTTCATGCTTGGAGAAGTGCTCTAATCTATTGACATTTAATCTTCTGGTAGCCATCGTTCTCTGGGGCCTCTATTTTTGCTGAATGCAAATATTTAGCTTGGAGAGCATAAGTCTATAATCAGTCCAGCACTCTGCTCCATATATCACCTTTGTCACTCTCATATTCTGCCTGTCTCTTCTCCTTACAATGACATAGTCTATTAAATGCCAGTGTTGGCTGTGAGGGTGCATCCATGAAGCTTTATTGCATTTAAGTAAATGTAAAACAGTGTTGGTGATAAGAAGGTCATGAGATGCACAAGTGACCATTGCTGTTGCTGCTTCCAACTCCATTCCTTCCAAGGACTCCCTGCCATGTCTGGTAGTCTGAGCCTACTCTAGCATTAAAATCACCCAGAGTTATAAGTTTGTTCTCTTTTGGCACATTAATGATGAGAATCTCCAGGTCTTCACAAAATTGTACTTTGACCTCATCAAAGTTCATCATGGTGGGGGCATACACACTGATGACAGTGGCATGGTGCTTTCTTGCAAGTGGCAATCAAACTGTCCTAAGTCTGCTGTCCTTTTAGTAGGCATGCAAGCTTGTTTAGATTAGTTTTTATTACAAAGCCTATGCCAGCTTCATGGTGATTCCCATCACTGTGGCCACTCCAGAAAATGCGTATCCAGTTCCAACTTTGGCAAGCTGGCCTTCATTTGTCAGCCTTGTTTCACTCAGGGCTGCTATTTGAATGTGATACTTGCTGAGTTCTCTTGCAACAAGAGCTTTTCATCTTTTAAATCTTACAGGATTTCATGTCATTCATTTACTAGTGATTACAGGAATCATCTCAACAGTTTTTATACATCTTTTTTGTGTATTTTGACCCCAGGGTAGGATCCCCACCTAGTGCAACAAGTAGACCAGGGTTGGGTGAAGCAGACTATTTTTAGCTGCCTTTTCTAGCCCCTTCCTCATGTCAGGAGGTGAGTGGTGCAGTCCTTAAAAAAAGCTTCTCAGACACCCAGGGAACTGCCAAATCCCCCTGCTGCTTCAGTCCAGTGAGAAGATGACACTATGGCCTGGGTTGTCTGTGTTCAGGGTTGTGATTATAACTTCCAGTGTATCCACACCTGCTGATTCATCACTTGCCTGTCACCACAGGGTGTGTGGTGGTAAAGGTAGGTGGTTCAAGGTAGGTAAAAATGGTAAAATGGTATGAGTGATGTCTTTTGATTCATATATAAATTGCATTTAAGTGAGGTAGAGTTGCCCAAAATCATCAGTCTCACTGTCTCTTCTAGAGTCATCAAAATAAAATGCTACAGATTAC
Source organism: Petaurus breviceps papuanus (assembly GCF_028583685.1). Taxonomy (NCBI): domain Eukaryota; kingdom Metazoa; phylum Chordata; class Mammalia; order Diprotodontia; family Petauridae; genus Petaurus; species Petaurus breviceps. The sequence goes on from NW_027187340.1 coordinate 8,196,561, forward strand.
GTCTTTTCACTTGTGCATAAATTGAATTTAAGTGAGGCAGAGTTGTACAAAATCATCAGCTTTACTCACTTTTCCAGTCTTCTAAGTCCAGTGGCAAGATAAAAGTTAAGAAAACTGGTGATGCTTTGGGATGCAGAGGATGACCTTGGTGTTTTCAGTGTCTAACCAAGCTCCCAGTGTTCCACAATGCCTACTTCAGTCGATTTAATGTCCTTTGGAACAAATTGTTCTCCTCTGTCCATTCTGCTAGAGTAAGTCTTCGCGTGCTTGGGGTAGACACCCCTCTAACTCACTGATGAGTTTGAGGCCCCTAGGTTTCCCTCAGCTTAGTTTAGCCCCTTTGCTGAAATGGTGGGGTGGGATGTGGTCATTGTGCATGTGACAGTGTCTTGGAACCAAAGGTGAGAATTGGATGAATCAAGTCAACATCAAAAATTGAAAGTAGTCCCGAAAAGGTCTTGGCAGCCCTCTCACCAGAGGTACTAGTCTTCCATGGACACTCTACACTCCTTTGGTTATGGCACACATACATATAGGTGGCACAAATAGAGGAACATATATGGCAAGGTCACATGTATGGAGATACTTGTAATGCTTTTGATGCTATAAGGACACTGATGCCTTTGGTGATGTCATCACTCAGTCTTGGATACTTGTCACCCTCCCAACTCCCTCAGCCTCCTCTCTTCTCTGTTTGGAGGCCTAGAGGGTAGAGCACTAAACTCCTCCCAAAGCTTTCTCATATAAAGGGCAGAATTTGGACTTTCCAGCTCACTCTCCACTTTCTATCAGTCCCTCTTCATGGTTTGAACTCCTCAGAACCATGACTGATGCTTACTGGTGTCCACCTCCCCGACCTTCCTTCTGTTCTTTCCCCCCAATGGATTGTAAGCTCCTTGAGGGCAGAGACTGTCTTTCTTTTTTCTTAATTTGTACCCTCAGCACTTAGCACAGAGCCTGGCACACAGCAGATTATTAATAAAGGTTTATCGGATTGGACTGAGTCTCTTGATTTGCACACTGCTGGGTACTGCTGTCTGTTGGGTTTGTACACGTATAGCTTAGCATGTTACACCCATGCTATATCCCCCTGGAGGTCATATCTCTGTTGCTCTCCATATTTCACTCTTCTGATTGCTTTCCTCTCCTCTGGGCCCAACATTCCACTGTTTTTGTGATCACTTTGAGGTACTGATTCCTGCAACTGACTTCTGGACTATATACGTTTAGGGTTCCCTGCTGGCCATTTTAGGATGGTTGGGAATCCTGACTGAAATGCCTCACAATAACAGTAGGTTAATATCTTTTGCTTCATAGGCAGAAGCTTTGTACTACCATACTAAGAAAGCTAGGGACAATATTTGGGGGCAAAAGCCTCAGTTCTTTGTTTCTAGACAAAGGTCCAGATGCTTTGTTCTGATTTAGGGTTAGAAATTTTCCAAGTTCCTTTCTGACTTGGAATAAAGATGCATTTGAGCAGAAACAACGCCCCCCCTCACTCCCTCCCTCCCCCAAAAAGGGAAGGAAACAAGATCATTGCCTTCCCTTCTTACCTAGATTGAAATCCCTGCCTTAATTGTGTATAACTGTCAACAGAAAAACTCAGTAGCTTTGGTACTATATTTAAGCCAGCAGAAAACCTCACTATCTCTCTAGAATCTGATCAGAATGAGTTTTAGTTTGAGGTGAAAAATCACACTCATGTTGAACCCTAGTTTTATAGTAATTTAACAAAGTTATACAGAAGTACCATTTTGGGGACTACAATATGTGTTCATCCATATTTCGATTGGGATTTGTAAGGCTAGTCTTAGAAGAACTATTTATTTTCTTCTAAATAAGAGACCTATAATTCAGATTGCTACTGCACAAAAAGGTACAAACAATGGGGCCCTGGACTATGTCTACTGATTGAACTTAATTCAAGCATAGTCAACTGAAAGAAAGCAAGAATATAACACAAAATTCAGTCAATTATACTTTACCCTGGAAATTAAACTCTAGTAAATATATAAAGGTACAATACTTAACTAATTTTTGAAATGTATTTTTCTAATTTATGGAATAAAACAAGAATTTCCATAGCTTAGTATAATAAAAAAATGATTGCACATGAAACTACTATCTACTATGTATAACTTGCTATTCCTTTTAAATATACAACAAAGTTATCATGTAAATTTCTTTTTTTTTCTTCCCTCCCTACCCACCTGCCTTAGAGATGGCCACCATTAGACATAAATAGAAATATGTACATAAAATTATTCTATTTATCAGTCTTTCTCTTGATGCAGATAGCATCTTCCTTCACATGTCCTTTATAGTTAATCTGGGTATTTATAATAGCCAAAATTACTTATTTACTCAAAGTCATTTTCCAAACAATATTGTTGTTACCATATACAATGTTCTCTTGGTTCTGCTCATTTTGCTTTTCATTTTTTCATGCAAGTCTTTCCACGTTTTTCTAAGATCATTGAGCTCATCATTTCTTATAGCAGAGTAGTATTCTATCACAATCATATACCACAACTTGTTCAGTCATTACCCAATTGATGTGTATCCCTCCAACGCTCAGTTTTTTGCCACCACAAAGAGAACTGTTATAAACATTTTAGAATCTTTTCCTTTTTGTGTAATCATCTTTGGAAATAAATCTAGTAGTGGTATTGCTGGGTCAAAGACTATAAGCCGTGTAATAAGTCTTTGGGCATAATTCCAGATTTCTTTTTTTTCTTTTTTTTTTTTTAAAGCAATTGGGATTAAGTAACTTGCTCAAGGTTACATGGCCAGTTATTTCTGGTGTGGTGCTAAGTATCTGAGGCTGGATTTGATCCCAGGTCTCTTGACTCTGGGGCCAGCCCTCTTACTCACTGCTCCACCTGGCTGCCCCTCCAGATTGCTTTCTAAAATAATTGGATCAGTTCACAATTCCTCCAACAATGAATTAGTGGTCCAAATTTTCCACATCCCCTCCAATATTTTTTTGCTTTCCCCTTCAATCATTTTAACCAATCTGGTAGGTGTAAAATGATATCTTAGGGTTGTTTTAATTTACATTTTTCTAATCAATAATGATATGGAGCATTTTTTCATATGACTATAAATTGTTTTAATTTCTTCATTTAAAAACTGCCTATTCATATCTTTTGCCCATTTATCAATTGGGAATGACTCATATCCTTATAGATTTGACAAAGTTTTTTGTATATTTTAGATATGAGAACTTTATTTGTGAAACTATCTATGAAATTTCCCCCTCTCCCTCAATTTTCTGCTTTCCTTTTGATCTTGGCTACATTTGTTTTATTTGTACAACCCCTTTTAAATTCAATATAATTGTAATTAGCCATTTTACACCTAATTTTTCTATATCTTGTTTATTCACAAATTGTTCACTTATCTATATAAGTCTGATAAGTAATGTGTTCCATGTTCTTCTAATTTTATTGAAAAATCTCTCTTTATATCTAAGTCATGTATTTATTTTAACCTTATTTTGGTGAATGGTATAAGATATTGTTCTATGGCCAGTTTCTGCCATGCTACTTTCCAGTTTTCCCAACAATTTTTACAAAATAATGAATTCTTATTCCAAAATCTAAAGTCTTTAAATTTATCAGATACAAGATTGTTATTTTGTTGTTGTTGTAAATTGTATGTCTGCTCTATTCCATTCATGTACCTATCCATTTCTTAGCCAGCACCAGATAGTTTTGATAATTACTGACTCATAATATAGTTTAAGATCTAGCACTACTAAACCTCCTTCCTTTACATTTTTTCATTATTTCCTTTGATATTCTTGACTTTTTGTTCTTCCAAATGAATTTTTTATTATTTTTCTAGTTGAGCAGAATAATTTCTTGGTAATTTAATTGGAGTGGCATTGACTATATAAATTAGTTTGGGTAAAATTATCATTGTTATTATATTGATCCTGCCAACCCATGAAGAATTAATATTTCTCCACTTATTTAAATTTGATTTTATTTTCATGAAAAGTTTTCTATAATTTTGTTTATATGGTTCTTGGGTTTGCTTTGGCAGGTGTACTCCCAGTTATTTTATACTGTCTAGAGTTATTTTAGATGGGGTATCTTTTACTATTTCTTCTTGCAGAGCTTTATTTGTGATATATAGGGATGCTGATGATTTATGTGGATTTACCTTATACACTGCTACTTTGCTAAAATTATTGTTTCAACTAGCTTTTTAGTTGAATCTTTGGGATTTTCCAAGTATATCATCATATCATCTGCAAAAAAGAGATAGTTTTATTACCTCATTCCCTCTTCTGATTCCTTCTATTTCTTTTTCTTCTCTTATTGGTATTGCTAGTATTTTCAATACAATATTGAATAATAATAGTGATAGTGGGCATCCTTGTTTCACATGTGATCTTACTGGGAAAGTTTCTAGTTTATCCTCATTACAAATAATGCTTGCAGGTGTTTTTAGATAAATGCTTTTTTATTTATTTAAGGAAAATCCATTTATACCAATACTTTAAAAAATGAGTGTTGAACTTTATAAAAAAGCTTTTTCTGGATCTATTGATGTAATCATGTGATTTTTTAACTTTTATTATTGATATAATAAATTATGTTAATAGTTTTCCTTATGTTAAACCATCCTTGGTTTAAATTCCTGGTATAAATCTCACTTGATTATAATGTATAAGCTTGGTAATACATTGTTGTAATCTTTTAGCTAGTATTTTATTTAGGATTTTTGCATCCATATTCATTAATGAATTGGTCTGTAATTTCCTGTCCCAAAATAGGTCCAATTACATGTTTTATTTCCTCTTCTGCCAGTCTAGGCAAGTATATTTTTGTGAATATTCTTCCATTTCACCCAAATTGTTTAATTCATTGGCTTATACCAATAAAAAAAATTCTTTATAATTGTCTTAATTTCATCTTTGTTAGTGGTATATTCACCCCTTTCATTTTTGGTACTAATGATTTGGTCTTCCTTTCTCTTTTTTTTTTTTTAATAAGCAATCAGGGTTAAGTAACTTGCTCAAGGTTACATGGCCAGTTATTTTTCTGTGGGTGCCTACTACCTGAAGCTGGAACCGATCTCAGGTCTCCCAATGCTGGGGCCGGCACTCTTACTCACTATCACTTGGCCTCCCCTAAGCAATTGGGGTTAAGTAACTTGCTCAAGGTTAGTCTACCAGTTATTTTGTGTGGATGTTAAGTATCTGAGGCCGGAACCGAACCCAGGTCTCCTGACTCTGGGGCCAGTGCTCTTACTCACTGTGCCACCTGGCCACCCTTGCCTTTCTCTTTTTAAAAATCAAATTAGCCAATTGTCCCATTTTATCTGTTGCTTCACAAAGCCAGCTCTTAGTTCTATCCATAATTCAATGGCCCTTCTATTCTCAATTTTATTATTCTCATCTTCAGCCTCCAGGATCTCCAGTTTACAATTCAATCAGGGACCTTCTATCTGTTTCCTTTCTAGCTTCTTTAATTGCAAAGTGAACTCACTAGTCTACTTTTTCTCCATTCCACTAATATAAACATTCAGAGACACCAGTCCTTCTCTAATCACTGTCTCTGCTGCTTCCCATAGGCTCTGATATATTGTCCCACCACTGCCATTCTCTTCAATGAAATCACTAATTGCTTCCATGATTTGTTTTTTAAGCCACCCATTCTTTTAGATTAGTATTGTTTAAACTCCAATTAGTCTTCTATCTAGGTTTCATGGCTACTTGTTAAATATATTTTTTTATTTCATTATGATCTGGAAAGGATACTTTTAATATTTCTTTTTTTCTGCTTTTAACCATAAAATTTTTATGTACAAATATATGGTCAATCTTTGTAAAAGTACCATGAACCACTGAGGAAAAAGTGCATTCCTTTTTATTTCCATTCAAATCTCCCTAGATAGCTATCCTATCTAGTTTGTCTATAATTTTATTCACTTCCTTAACTTCTTTCTTATTTACTTTTTGGTTGGATTTATCTACTTCTAGGAGTGGAAGATTGAAGTCCCCTACTGTTATAGTACTACTATATACCTCCATCTATAATTCATTTAACTTTTCTTTTAAAAATTTAGAAACAAAGAATTATGGGAAGATATATGGGACATGTCTTTGGTTACTAACTTTGGTTATTAACTTCTCAGTTTTTTATGTAGATGCTCATATGGCCCTCACCACACCAGAATGTGAGTACTGTGAACATGCTGATTAACTAGCAAAGATTGCTACTCAGCATATTGTCCCCTACTCTGACATCAAATGATGATCTGGTACTAGCAAAATGGGTCACCAAATGGCTGGCCACTTAGAGGTTGAGGCCACACACCAGTGGGAACAAGATTGAGGTATTAGTATCTCTCATTTATTGTTAAAACAAATAGGAGAAGAATGTCATATATGTCAACTGGAAAAGGAATGAACTGTTTCTTGGGTAGTAACTGGAGAGATAGCAAGGAGAAAAGTTCCAGTCCACTTTTGGCAATTAAATTATATTGGTCTCCTACCACAAGATAAAGGATGCAAATTTATACATACTTGTGTTAACACCTATTCAGGTGTACTAGTGGCTTGTCTTTATAAGAATGCAACCCAGAAAAACATCTGTAAAACTCTAGATCTCATAAGTCTATATTATGGAGCCCCAATGTAGATTCAAAGTGACAATGGGTCACATTTCAAAGGTAATGAAATGAAGAGATATTGTATATTAAACAATATAGAATAGATATATCATATTCCATATAATACACAAGCATCTGGGTTAAATGAAAAAATGAATGGATTGTTGAAAGAATAGTTAGGGAAGTTAAGTTCTAATAATTCATATCAGCATTGGAAGGATAATTTATTCACTGTGTTATGTAATTTGAATAATAGATCATTGGGATGAAGTATACCTCTAGCCAGAATGATGACCCCAAATCTGCAAATTAGAAAACAGCAGACACATAAGATCCCAAATATGAGGTATCAGACTGTGAGGCAAGATGTCCTAGTACTGTATCCAGGAACACCTGGGTCAGCAGGATGTGATTTATATTGTTTGGAGGACTTTTGGTTGAATAGTAAAGAAATAAGAAATATCTCCGCTGGCAGATGTATGAGAATTCCTAAAAGTCATTTTGGTCAGATATTACCTGAATCAGTATTAGCTGCCTGAAGCATACATGTATTGGCTGGAGTAATAGATTCTAATTATCAAGGAGAAATTATTGTGACATTGCAAAATTTGGGTGAAGAACCCATACAGTTTTGTAAAAATGATAAAATAGTTCAAGTGATCATTATTCCTGTGAAATAATACCCATTGTGAAAATTGACCCTCCTTCAGAAATAACTATCAATTGGTTCTACTGATAAAATAAGACTGGGAACTGAAGTATGGGTAAAGCAGAAGCCAGACAATATTCCAAAGGCTGAGGAAGTTATAGCACATAAGAAAGACAATACTATAACTGTTGTTTATTCAGCAGAAGATGATTGTACCCTTAACTCATATATTCTACCATGAATGAGGCTATGATAGTGGGTTCATGGATTCCAGAAGCAAAGCTGACCCTATACTTGTTTCTTTTTGGATTTTGGTTTTTTAAACTTGTTTGCTATATTTGTTTCCTGCAGGCTGAGTACCCTCCACCTTCAGAAGCATGATTGCTTAAGCTGGATGTCACCCCTTTGCATGACTTCTCAATATGTCACCCCTGGACCTGGCATCGGCTGAGATCCAGATACCAGTTAAAGAACTGACCTCTCGAATGGGACCTCTTGGGGCAGGGACAGCTCTACTCATTCAAGGGGGGAAGATGGGGTTTGTGCCCAAGCCCCACCCTAAAATATTGTTTTATGTGCTTATTTTCTATTATCCCTGTTATATTGTTGTGAAGTAATGTTAACTCTAGTTACTGTACCAAATTACCTCTAAACTCCCATTAACCCATGTAATGAAATGTGTTATTATTATATTTTTGCTGTGCAAGGGACATGAAAGATCTTGGGGCTGAATGTAATGGTAATGGTAATTTGAAGATCTTCCCTGCCCCTTAATAAGCCTAAGGGAATTTGAAAACCTTCCCTGCTTTGAAGATATACCCTGCCCCCTAATAGGCTCAATGTAATCACATGGAGCCTGTACAGGAAGGAGCTTGCTGAAGGGTGGAGCAGAGCCCCCAGGAAGCTGGGAGTCAGAGCAGTTAGGAGGGATGAGAGGGTACACCCAAGGGAGACAGTTAGGCTGGTGAGTAAATGTTGGTTTGTGGGAAGTCTAAAGGACTGTGTGGCTCTCTGTGGTGTTATGGCTTATTAACTTCTTTGCTACTATGATGGATTCAGCTTTCTGGTTTTGGGATTCAGTTTTCTGGTGCCCAAATAAATGTTTTTGCTTCTGTCTTATATATGGAGAGTCTGTTGTATTTAGTGTTAGAACACTATGCTGACATATTTACAGTCGCTGTCGGCACTGTGAATATTGTGTTGGCACTATAATGTCTATCTCGTTTAGTTTATCTATAATTTTATTCATTTCTTAAACTTCTTTGTTATTTATTTTTTGGTTGGATTCATCAACTTCTGGGAGGGCAGATTAAAGTCCTCTACTATTATAGCACTACTATCTACCTCCACCTATAATTCATTTAACTTTTCTTTTAAAAATTTAGATGCTATAGTATTTGGTGCATATAGATTCAGTATTAATATTATTTCATTGTCTATGGTACCTTTTATCAAAATGTCACTACCCTGTTTATTTCTTTTAATTAAATCTATTTTAGACATAACTTTATCTGAGATCATAATTGCTGCCCCTGCCCTTTTTGCAGCAGCTGGAGCACAATAAATTCTACTCCAGTCTTTCATTTTAAGCCTATACTTCTTTCATTCTTAAATGTGTTTATTGTGAAGAACATGGGTTCTGATTTTTAATTCAATCTGTCTTCTGCTTCCATTTTATAGATGAGTTTATCCCATTCACAATTAAGGTTATAATTACTATTTGTGAATTTCCCTCCATGTTATTTTTAACTATTTTTCTTCTCAGCCTCTTTTTTTATCCTATCTCTATTACCTTATCATCTCCCCTTACCCTCTTATTCCTTATTTTGTCCCCCCATCTAAAAGTCTCTCTCTTATCTTCTCTTCCCACCCTCCTAATTTTAATCTATACACCCAACTAAAAGTCTCTCCCACATCCTGTTCCCCAGTTTTCTCACCTCTTTAGAAGTTCAGAAGACTTCTAAACCTCTCTAGATATACACATTTCCTCTTCAACTGAGATGAGAACATGGTTCCAAGAACTTAACTACTTAATAAGTAACAGCAGCTAGATGGTGCAATGTTTAGAGTGCTAGACTTGGACTCAGGAAGACATTAGTTTAAATTCTACTGTAGATACTTACCTTTGAGACTCTGGGCAAGCCACTTAGGGTCTTTAGTCTCACTGATCTAATCTGTAAAATGGGAATGATAAGAATACCTACTTCACTACATTGTTGTGAAATGAAATATTTTGTGTAAAGTCCTTTGCAATCCTTAAAGTGAAATGTAAATTTGAGCTATTATTATTATTTTTTATCTATTTTAAAGAAAATAATTTAATCTTGAGTAACACTTAAGGAAATATAAGCACCTAAGTGCAACTTAGAAAAGCAATATGCTGGTATGGGTAGGTGACACAATGAATATAGCACCAGCCCTGGAGTGAGGAGGAACTGAGTTCAAATCCCGCCTCAGACACTTAACACAAAACTAGCTGTATGACCTTGGCCAAGTCATGTAACCCCAATTGCCCTACCTTCCCCCCTCCAAAAAAGCAAAAAAAAAAAAACAAAAGCAATATACAATGGGGAAAAAAAACATTTTATTGAGAGTTAGGAGACCTAGTTCTAGTCTGGTGTTTGCCCTTAAATATTTAGGTAACCCTGAGCAAGTCATGTGGTTATTTAGCTGGCTCATGGTCTTATCCTTTATAAAATAAGAGACCAGATGATTTCCAAGTCTCTTTGAGCTCTAAAATTCATTGCTTCCTCAGCATGCTCCTGACTACATTACAGCTGTTATTAATCAATACTTAACAAATTTTGATTTTCTTTCTTGTGTTACTATTTCATAAGTTGCAATATCCCCTAAATTCATCACTTCATGGTCTTTCTTCTGGAAGGGAATGTGTCTGTGCTTAACCAGGTTGATCCTGAAACAGAAGCCATGGGTGATTACCAGTATAGTAGTAACCACCAATTTTGAGACCTCACAGAAAGATTCAAGAAATAAATGGAGAGAATAGGAACAAATAATTTTTTTAAATTAAATTTTATGTTTATTTTTAGTTTATATCATTCATTTCCACAAGATTTTGAGTTACAAGTTTTCTCCCCATCTTTCCACTACCCACCACCCTAACACAGCAATCCCACTGTATACCCACTCCCCCAATCTGCTCTCTCCTATATCCTCCCCCATTCCCCCTCTGATTTTCCAGTGGGGAAAGGTGGATCTCTATACCCCAGTACCTGTATATCTTATTTCCCAGTTGCATATAAAAATAATATATATTTTTAAACATTTGATTTTAAAACTTTGAATTCCAGATTCTTTCTCTTTCTCCCTTCTCACCCACGCTTACTGGGAAGGTAAGCAATTCAATATAGGTTGTATGTGTGTGGCTACACAAAACATTTCCATAGTGGATATATTGTGAAAGACTGAATATATTTCCCTCCATTCTATCCCTCCCCCCTTGTTCTATTCTCTACTTTGACCCTGGCCCTTTTCAAAAGTGTGTGCTTCCAACTTCCCTGCCCCTCAAACTGCCCTCCCCTCCATCATCCCCCCTCTCATGCTCTTCCCCCCCCTACTCTCCTGTAGGGGAAGATAACCTACTTAGTGTATATGTCATTCCCTCCTTAAGCCAAATTCAATGAGAGTAAGGTTGACTCATTTCCTTTTGCCTTTCTGTTCTTCCCCTCCATTGTAACAGTTTTCCCTTGCCTCTTCTATATGAGATAATTTACCCCATTCTGTCTCTCCCCATCTCTTCCCATTATATTTCTCTCTCACCTCTCAATTTCACCTTTTAAGTATCATCCCTTCCTATTCAATTGGTCCTGTGCCCTCTGTCTATGCATACCTGTACACATATGTACACACTCACATATGTATTCATATACCCATATACCCTCCTATATAGACATACACACACATTTATATTCCCTTCAACTACTCTCATACTGAGAAAAGTTTCATAAGTTGCAATTATCATTTTTTCATGTAGAAATAAAATAGTTCAACTTTGATAAGTACCTTATGATTTCTTTTCCCTGTTTACTGTCTCATGCTTCTCTTGCTTCTTGTATCTGAATGTCAAATTTTCTATTCCACTTGGGTTTTTTCATGGTTCAATTCTCTATGTAGGGACAGTAACTCTGGGCCACCAGATTTCATTAGCAGAGACACCAGAACAGTATAAGGTTTCTTTTGGAGAGTCTGTTGCTTGGAGAATCGATATGTAAGGTGGAACTAGGGGGAATACCCTCCCCCCAAATCTGGTAATTTCGAATTTTAAGTAGTTATTCTTGCTAACTAGGTGCTAAGTTCAGTTTTTTAATGCTATTTAAGGAATGTGGGTATATTAGCCTGCCCTAAATTTTGGTGCTGTGGAGGCCACAAAGTTATCCCACCTCATTCTAGTTTTGAACACAAGGACCATGTTCAAAACTTTTTTAGTTAATTAAAACTTACAAGGTCTTAACACTAGGGATGTTAAATCTAGAGCACATGGTCATCTCTATGCCATATTGAGTCACCAACAATGAAAGATGCAAACTGGTTCAATAATTTGTTCAACATTGACATCAAGTGAGGTATAAAACAAGGAACTATAACTTCATCAAAAGTGTTTTCCTTTATCAGAAAGGACATCCTGTGCAAATTCCCTAGAAAAGATTCTCTCTTTTGGGAGAGAAGTCCTATACATGTTTCTGTTTATAGATGGAATCAGGCTAATTAAATTTAATTCTAGAATACCAGAGAGTATCCTTAGGAGATTCATAGCTACTCAAAAGAGATTGGTCTAGACACTTAAGCTGGGGAAAAAATGTAGTTGAGAACATGTTGCCCTGATTATGATAAGCATTTAAAGGGGCAATGATTTCATTGAGTCCATCAGCACATATATATTGGACAAGTGACCAACTGTCCATCTTCCTGTTATGATTCTGTGTTTATTCTCCATCTGCCTGGATCCTTGGCTTCTGATTGGTGGGTCTTCTCTATTTTAAACTGAACTCAAATCTACCACACTCCCATTCCCCAGGCATTTTCACACTCCTGTCCTTTCTTCCATCCTCACAACTTTACCTCTATCTTTGATAATGATGATGATGTTAGTAATAATATTATTCATTTCTGTAAAGTCAGGTCCATAAATTGCTTAACAGAAATACCTCCCCCACCAAAACTTTCTATATGTGTTGTATTCCCCCATTAGAATATATGCTCCTTCGGGGCAGTGGCTGCCTTGCTTTTTGTACTTTTATCCTTAGGGCTTACCCCAGTGCTTGGACCATAGTTAGCTCTTTTAGTGACTTTATTTCACATGCTACAGAAGGCACCATAGGTGGTTTCATAAATGAGTAGGAGGAAGAAAGCAGTTGGTTCACATTTGGGAAATTATGCAGCATTTTTGATGACCTTTAATAGTTTTATGTCAGAAAATATCATTGTTGAAAATACCAATATTCTCCCGGTGATGCTACAGGGCTGCAAATAATAGAACATCACCATCTTAGGAGAATGTGAATGATAGGGCCTAGTGTACAATGGAAAGACTTGGTGAATGTAAGGAGGTTGCAGCATTTTACCAGCCTCAGTGTATATATTAGAAATAGCATAAAGGACATTAACAAAGACATTTGTGGCTATAAATGAAAGTGGTCTTGGTGGGTGGCACAGTGGATAGAACCTTGGGCCTGGACTTAGGAAGACCTGCATCTAATCCTGCCTGATATGTAATAATTGTGTGGCCCTGGGCAAGTCACTTAAGTGCTTAGCCTCAGTTTTCTTGCATATAAAATGAGGGTAATAATAGTGCCTCCCTTACAGGGATCCTATGAGGATTAAAAAAGGATAACGTTTATAAAATGCTTTATAAACCTTAGACATTATGTTAATATTAGCTGTTATTAGTATTGGGGGCAGCTTGTTGGCACAGGAGATAGAGTGCTAGCTCTGGAGTCAGGATATCCTGAGTTCACATCCAGCCCCAGATACTAACTATATGATCCTGGGCAAGTCACTTACTCCTGTTTGACTCAGTTTTCTCATCTGTAAAATAAATTAGAGAAGAAAATGGCAAACTATTCCAGTATCTTTGCTAAGAAAATACCAAATGGAGTCACAGAGTGTTGAACATGATCAAAATGACTCAACAACAACTTATTAGTATTATTATCATTATTATTATGATGGTGAGGGAGATGAGATAAGAGATAAATAGCCTGAGCCCCTTCACTCAATATTAAACAAAACAGAGGAAGGCCTCAGTATTTGGAGAGTTTTTGAAAGACATTGACAGGAATTATACAGCCTGAGAATGGGTAGTTAAGTTGCAATCTCTAATGGAGAGAATATACATACCATGAATTCACTGATACAGTAATGACATAACACACTGCTGAAGAAACTACATGTAGTTCTCTAAATACATTTGAACCAAACTTCATTGGAGACTGTGTCACTTGAGCTATGGGAAACACTAGTAGATTTATGGATGAATCTCAGAGCCGAGTCATTCTTGTCCCTCTGCAGATAAGAGCTGCAAATCTCAGGAAGACCTGAGTTCACATCCAGCCTCAGATACTAACTGGGCAAGTCACTTAACTCAGGCCCATCCTATTGTCAATATTACAAATTCTTCAAATCCAATAGTTCTCTCATTTTTTTGTATTCAAATAGCAGCTTCTTACTTTTTTTTTTCATGCAAAAGTCTTAATGCTTGACCCATATCAGATTATAGGCTTGGTATACAGCTGGAAAAATTACAAAGCTTCCATTATTCTGTGGAATTTATATATATATATATATATATATATATATATATATATATATATATAT